>NW_024884767.1:7605981-7873563 GCF_019232065.1 Centrocercus urophasianus | reverse complement strand
GAGAAGAGAAGAGAAGAGAAGAGAAGAGAAGAGAAGAGAAGAGGGAATCTGTTTTTTATACGTATGAAATCTGCTAAATATCCATTTGGACTAAAGTTTTCCACATAAGGTTTATCTTAGACCAATTAGTTTATTTTAAAAAAAACACTTATTTAGACTCAGGTTTTCATATGTGCAAGTAATACCTAAAGGAAAACATGTTCCATACATCTCTAAATTCAATAGATACTGGTTGTATTTTATTTGCTGCACTTTATTTACTTATTTGCTAATGTGTGTAAATCTAGGGTGTAAATTTAGGGAGAGGTATGCCTCTCAATATTGTTTTGAAATCTCTTTATTTGGTAATGTTTTAAGCTACTGAGAGAGAGGAGATTACCATGGTGTTGAAGTAAGGCTGCTCAGCACATTCCACTGTAAGCACCTGTTTTAATTGGTTTATAATGTTGTTGCTTTCCTGATGGGAGAACAATGAGAACCTAGTTCTACATTTTTCCATGCTTGTTTTTATTCTCCAGATTGGGTGTTTTAAAATGTTATTTAGTTTTGGAATGAACACTTTAACGTGAGCCGACTTTGTGCACTCTTGCCATAATGAAGGCTAATGGAATCCTGGGCTGCATTAGGCTTGGTGGTGCCAGCAGGTCAAGGGAGGTAATCCCCACTCTCTAAATATCAGCAGTGTGTATTGTGTTTGGATCAAGGCTCTCCACAACAAGAAAAACATGGAGCTGCTGGACAGGATCCAAAGGAGTACCACAAGCATGAAGAAGGGACTAGAGAACCTCTCTTATGAAGAGAGGCTGAGAGAGCTGGGACAGTTCAGCTGGAGAAGAGGAGGCTCCAGGGGAACGAGATCAAGTGTGTACAAATACACATTGAAGGAGGGTGCAAAGAGGACAGTAAGGTGTTTTTCAGTGGTTCCCAGTAACATTACAACAGGAAGTGAGCACAAAGAGGAACATAGGATGTTCTCTTTGAACAGCAGGAAGCACTTATTTACTGTGTGGGTCATATAGTACTGCCACAGTTTGCTCAGAAAGGTGGTGCCGCATCCTCCTTGGGATCAGCCGGGAAGAACCAGGACATGTGCCTGGACAGCCTAATCTGGGTGTCCTTGCTGGAGTGCAGGTTGGAGCAGGTGACCTTCAGTGATCCCTTCCAAGGTCAGCTATTCTGTGATTCTTCAATTACTTGAGATAAAATATGACAAGAAAGGAAACTGGGGACATTTTCATTTTTTTTCTTTCTTTGAACAAAACAAAACAAGCAACCTTATCTCCATTGTTTCTTGGTTTTGCTTCTTTAACTTAGATAAGAAACTTGTCATTCAGGGACATGTTATGTTAGGAAAAAACACATCTGTTTGGATGATGAAAGTCTACCCAGAATTGTGAGTGGTTTTTTTTTTCCTTTTGCTTTCACGTGTATGTCAAGTTGTTCTTAATGAACTGGAAAAGTGGTTTGAATCAGAAAGATGAAATTCATTAATGTAAGAGAAATCAAATGTAAAAATACATTGGAAGAATATAAATCACATAAAAGTGCTGCAGAAAAAGATTATGAGATATCACGGCCTCAGACTGAGTTCACTACAAGATGTTGTTCTGAAAATGCCAAATTTTATTCTTGAATTTATGAGCAGGAGAAAAGTCTAAGGACAGGAGACAGTTCTCCGTCTATGCTTAATACTGGTAAGGCTGTATGCAAGAAGATACAGAGAAACTGGAATGAGAAAGATGAAGATAATAAAAGAAAACATGAGCTCTGAAAGAAAGATTGAAGGACTTAGATTTAATACAGAAAACAGAGTGTTTGATCAGGACTTGGTAAATGTTCCAAAGTGTGTAAAGTTTGTTTTGGAGAGGATAATCATCAATTGTCCTTTGTATCCAAACAGAGCAGGACAAAAAGCAGCTGATTTAATCTATAGGGAGATTAATATAGGTCAGGTGCTGAAAACCGTTTCACATTTTTGCCCTTACTAAACACTGTAATTAAAACAGTCGTTAAATGGGTCTCCTGAGAAGGTGATATACACTACAACACTGGTTGTTCTGTAGGAACAAAGTGAAGGAGTATCTGTTAGTGGTTATTTAGATGTTGCTGGTTCTGCCATGGTGCTGTCTTATGTAAGATTACTGAATGCCACAACCTTCCCAAGGCTGTCCTGGATGGTACTTGAAATAGAGAGATGGCCATATGACCTTTTCCTAAGGACTATGTCATGGCACCTTTTATATAAACAAAAATTCCTTGCTGCAATTATTGTTTCCATTTAAAATCTGTTTACCCAGTTTATTTTAAGCTATAACAAAAGAATATAAGAAGTCATGTAATGGGTAGAAAGCAGATGGGAAGAAGACATTCCTTTTTGAATCAAGCAAAAGAGCGAATAAAAGAAAAGAGTAAATTCCAGCCTGGCTGAGACCATACTTTCACAAAAACCAATCCAATCGCTTCTGTAGTCAAGACATATTCAGAGATACAGCTTGACCAGTTTGGTGAGATCTATAGACAGCAAAGAGAGAGTGCAGAGATCCTATCAGTAGAAAAGCAGGAGTTTTGAGTGGTTACTTGTCCTTATTCCTGATATAAAGATATACCTTTTTTTCCTAAGTATTTTTAATTCTTCCTCTATCATATTTCAAAATTCAGTCTTTCTTCTCAGCATCTCCTACTAAATTCCTTGTTCACCTCTACTGTCAGCTACTCTAGGATCCACCTACCCAAACCTACCCAATTGTTAGTCATCTCCCCACCCCACCATCTGCAGTTTATGCCATTCATGGCATCAAATCCCTGCTCATCATATTTCAGTTACACATATCTTCCTTTCACGGCATGGCTTATTTAGGTGTTGTGCTTCTGCTTCCTTCTTTCTGCACGTTTAGCCTACTTAACTCCATCTCTATCTTCAAAGTTACAAGTTACAAGTAATAAAATTATATGGGGGACTAGAGGCATATTGGAAAAAAAGCAAACAAGAAAACAATAGTGAGGAAATAAGGACAGTGTTTCACTAACAATTTTTTGGATAATGCTTGAGATGGTCTGTTATTGCAGTGCAGTACAAATTTTAATTTTCATTCTGCGATCCAGGTATACATGTAAGGTGATGGCTGCACAATCTTTCTGTTAATAACTTTTGAGATGTATTAGTTCTTATCTACTATCCTCATATAAAAGCTGATGACCTGTTCAGGACATTATCTAAATAAGACATCCCAGATTATGTTTGCATTTTGAGAGAGAGATTTCAGCAGTGAACTTGGAGACTCAAAGGTTTCTGGATGTGGAGACTGTGGGATATGTTGAGCCCAATGTAATTGGAATGTGAACTCACTGGAAAATGCAATGATAGCTACACATGCTAGCAATGAAAGCAGACAGTGGTAATTCAAGGGCAAGTGAAAGGAATAGGATAAGGAAAACATGGCAGTAACATCTTAAAAGAAGCTTAAAAGCAAGTGAATAGTCCAGGCTAGGCCATGGCTTTTTGAGAACTGTAAAGACTGTACAATTGTAGAAAGCAGAAGAGGAGACCAGGCCAGAACTATCTAGCTGTGTAGTACTGTGGGAGTACCACCATGCAGCAGCTACCTATTGCATGGCTGCATGCCTGCAGCAAGAGGCAGCAGGGTACAGCTGCAGTCAGACATAGGGTCAAGTGGATCTACACAAGGTAGGTCCTGATCACTCCACCAACAGCAAGGGAGAAGCTTAAATTAGATATTTTATGTGGAATGCATGATTGGTTTATCTGGAGAGCAGAATAAAGGCCATCTCACTACCCTTTTTCTGGAAGGCCACTTATACTGAGCCATCTGTCCCACTCATGAATGCTTGCTGAGCACCAGAAGTTCTCCAGGATGTCTTCCCTGACTGGCTGAGAACAAATGCATGCAGAGGCAGCTCAGGTGGAGCTCACTGGGTCCCTGATGCTGGCTGAATCATGAAGATATTGCTGACCATTTGCAAGCGTAAGGCCCTGGGGTTCAGAGATATGTTGGTTTAAAAAGATGTTTGGATTTTCTTCTGCTGGCTGTAGGAGGAGGGTGAGCAAGAGAGAGCTTATTTTAAACCTGAACTAAGTGATTTTTAGTGACTTCTTTGAGGAAAGAAAAGATACATTTTGTAGTCTTCCTGAGTAATTTAAAGTGACAGAATCCAGTGAGAGACAGCACTGTTTTATAAGGAATAAAACCCTGAAAAATATCTCACAGTCATAACCCTGAGCCAGAAATAGAGGTGCAAAAATTCTGTAGTGTTTTGAATGGCTTGGTAATATCAGTACATTCAGTCCTGCCTTTTCAAAAATATGCCAGCCATCAACAAAAAAAGGAGCGTGCCGGGTGAGAAGCATGGTTCAATCAGGCGTGGAAAAGCTTTCTCTGAAATTTCTCCTACAGCAAAATCTCCTCTGCATCTCAACTTGGAAGAAGTTAGAGAAAGAAAAGAGCTCTCCTGTGCATTTCTGCTGTAATATCCAAATCAGAACTCATTTTCCAAACAATTTGTGTATGTATTGCAAACAACATTTGAAAAAGATGCTGCCCATAGGAAAACAGCAAGACATTTTACAAAAGAGGGTGGTGAAACAGAGCAGTCTGTAATCTGAGAAGCACTCAAATGTAGTGTAGAAACAAGTGCCAGGTAATAAGTAATGATACAGTACAAGAAATTCAGGCACAGGAGCCTTGATGTTGGAGAAGGACTCAGTCCAACCAAGTAATGCAGATGTATCTCCTACAGTGTGAGGAATGCTAAAAAACACTTCAGCTGTTGCTTCCCAGCAGGGCAACAACCTTCCCAACATGCTGTAGGGAAAGAAGACTTGTTAGGCCTTTTCCTAGTGTTTTCTCTCGAGATAGGGGTTGAGGTGCTTTACAGTTGGGTGTCTGGGTGCTAAATGGCAATAATGCAGCTAGGCAGGATGTCAAGTATGAACTGTGCTAACTGCTGCTCATGCTAATGGAATCAGCTGTTCATGTAAACAAGAATTTTGTCAAGAAAAAGCATCTCAGAGGTAACCAGCTTGTACTCAGCACAGTGAGGACCTTAGAATTACTGTCTGCCATGCTGACTTGGGTTGACTATACCACCATCCATCCTCTTCACTCATGGGTCCCTGCTGAGGTTTTGTTTCTGCTGTGTTTCTAAGTTACACGAAGCATGTCAGTCTTACTGACTCAGTGATACCCTTAATGAATCTTTTTCCTTTTCATGGGTTGGGGCTAAAATTAGATGTGAACCAATAGTCTCCTCACACTCCTGTGCAGTCAACTAAAGTACATATGTTTGTGAAGAACCTGCAGGAATGCAGAGATTACATGAAGGATATTTGGTGTCAGTTTAACAAAGATTACATATTACATCTTTTACACACTCCATCTTCCCTCTAATTAACAGATCACTGCATAAGTAGGAAGTGTATGCTGCTTCATGAAAGTCTTTATCAAGCTAAGATTTTCTTCTATAAACTTTATTTTGGGAAATTTTTCTCTACTTTTAGACTCTGCTGAAAGCAGTTGGATTTTGCCTACGCTGTGCAGTGTGGAGGCATCAACTTCATCTCTGGTCCAGACATGTTCTGCAGATGTGTTAGTACATGAATCTATTTGAGGATAACCAATCTAGCCAAGAAGCAGAATGGGTTGGCAAATGTGAAGCATCAAATAAGATGTGCCCATTGTTTTCTGCCTCAAGTCTCTCCATGTAGTTGTTCACTGTGCTGCAAAAACTCAGTCCTGCTACATTCCCTGTAATCTGAATAGTTTCATATCAACCTCTGTGATTTGCATGTGTTTTCTAAGGTTCCTCTGGAAGAATAGGATGAAAGGCTGCTACCTTACCAATCTTTCCTCATTCAAAATCTGGCATTTTCCATAGTCTGAGCTAGAAAGAGCCCAGCCACACGGCTGCTCTTCTTCTCTCTTACCCTGAAAGGAGCATCTGTATTCAGCTGTGTGGAAGAGATATCCACAGGCAAAAAGGCAACAGCTGCAAGCCTGGGGAGCATAAGGTGCTGTGGAGACAGTAGAAAAGTGAGGGAGTGCAAGTAATGCTGCAGTGAAAAGACATGTTTTGAAGGCCCAGAAGAAAGAGAAAAAAGGTTGGATTTGGAAGTAGGACTGGGTGTAGTAAGGCTAGCTGTGGACCAGGTGTGCTCAGACAATCCTGCTCAGAGAGGCAGGACTGAGAGGTAGTATTCACATCCTTATAAGCTAACTATGATCTGAAGAGCGATGTGAAAACTCCTCCAGTTGCCCAGATTTCCAGAAAGGAGCATAGTTTTGCTAGGAAGCACTCCTGGGGACACAGCAATAGAGCATGCCTTCCTCAGGAGCTGTGTGGGAACCCAGGCAAGGCAGGATGCTTGGTGGCTCTCACAGCAATGGGAGGAGAATGGCAAGGAGCAATATGAAGTCCTTTGTTCTGTTTGGAAAATCATAATTCACAAATTTGAAGCAATCATTTTAATGTTCAGATAAACAGAAATTTTGTACTTTGAAAGCATAGAAATAAAAGATTAAAATTACCCACAGGCTATAATTATAACTCTTGCCCTCTGTTCAGATTAATGTGCTTCCAACAGGTAGAAAAGTGGCACCTGTTGTAAAAACATTGCTCTAATCTTACATGCAAAGAACTGCACAGCTCACAGAAGTCTTGGCAGAAAAAATGATTAGATAATATATAAGGACAGATATTTCTTACACTGGCAACTGTTGTTAATTTTCTTCCTTTTCAGATGGAGGGAAATTTGAAGCTGTGGTGTAAATGGGGAAGAAATGGCAACAGCAGAAGAAGGTTTCTTTCTCCTCCTGCACAGTAAGGTAGGTGGAAGGGAAGAAAATTCCATGTCCAACCAGTCATGTAGAGTTGCAGCTACTTGCATGAGCATTTGCAGCTGATTTTGCAGCTAAAAGAATTATTACACACATTGGCAGAGGCATGGACAGTTCAGAAGGTAGGTTGAGAACCTAAGGACTGTGATTTGTCTTTTCTTCTTTCCACTTTCAATTCTACAGTGAAAAGAATGATTTCACAGCATCTTTTCACCTGGTGACTATGGCTCCGGGGAGTTGGCAATAGCAAGGTTGTGACAAAAGTGACTTTGGTGAAGGAAATGTTTCTGGATTCTTGTAGGGAAGGGATTTATGAATATTTCTTTCTTTGTCTTACAGGCAGACATCATCCCATGTCTGGATCACAGCACAGCAGGATAGCCTATGTTTCCTCCTATATTTTTGAGAGGATCGGCTGTCTCCCACTGGGGGGGGGGATGAAACAGGCATTATTCTTCTTCTTGTTGAGTGGTCATCAGTAAAATCACCCTGCAGGCTCCATGAAAGCAAATAAAGCAGCACTCATCCAGGTACTCGTGCGGCTCATCCTACTCCTCAATGCATCCAAGATCTTCTGAGATAAACAGCCAGATCAGAAAGGTGAGATTTGAACATAGACTCTCACGCAGGAAAGATCAAGGGTCATACGAATCTTCCACTAGAGCAACTTGCATTATCTTTGCTCAGTCAGGATGAAGGAGAAAGTGAAGCTCTGACATTGCCAGTGTTATGCAGATTGTGTTTTCATAGATTTTTCTTTTGAGAGCGCATTGACTTGCCAAACCTCTGAAGTGACATGTGATTTGGAGATAAATTTCCATATGATGTTTAAACCTTGCTACTGTCACAGTTCACTTGTCATTTGTACAAGGAATTTACATTAAATGGAAATTTCATCAATGTGTAGAGTTACTACTCTCTAGAGATTACCTCCCTGCAGATCTCTCTTCCCAATCAACTTTTAACTCTTTCGCAGTGGCAGATATAACAGCTAACCTGGAGGCTACTTAATGGGATTTTTGAAGTTCTCAATATCTCTGATACGTTTGTGTTATAGAAACAACAACTGGGCAATTGCTCATGGTGCCTTGGAGCCTGAGCACTCACCTTTTTGTTGTTCTTGTTAACACTCTCATTTCATCTTTCCTAGCTGTTCAGTAAAAGCATTTATTATGTTTTGACCTAATTTGATTTTGATTTTACATTAAGGTTGATTTGGATATTGCAGGATTCCTTTTGCTGAAGTGGACTGGATGTTTTAACAATAATAATACTGAGTGGCAAAATAAATATTTTCTTGGATGGGTTCTTTGTAACTATGCGTGTCTCCTGGAAAAGAAGGGACAGTTGTTTTGCCTGAAGCAATAGAGATAGTCGCAGAAAGATTCAGTTGAACCACCTGAAAGGCCTGTGATGTATTTCAAGGGTCATCGTTTTTATGTTCATGGGGCTGTTGACAGTTCCTGGATTTGTGTCTATTCATCTATTGGACTTGGAATTTTTCTGGTTTGCTTTTATGGTAGACAGAGTGAGACAGGTGTTCCATGTGGTCTGCCGAAAGGAAAGAAAATCAATATTTCAGCATTTAATTATGATTGTTTACTTAAAGCTACTTTTGACCCCCTCTGCCCTGCCTTTCCTTTCTAGAAGTACAAGAACAGCTTTTTAACCAGAGAAAAAAATACAGATTTCCCCTGAAAGATTATACTTCTGACATTGATTTGATTATTGCATTTGCTTATATTTTATCCCTTAGAAAATGTTTAGCACCAGTATTTTCTCATTTTTGTCCCAGTATTTCTAATTAGATTGTGATTTCTCTTGCGAAGAAGCCACTTTGTGCATACAGTGCTAAAGTCTTGGGTAAGGAAGAGGTAAGAGTATGTGACACTATTTAGAATTGAGGCTGTAGCTAGTATAATGATAATAACAATAACATGGACAATTACCAGAGTTTCACAACCACTGAATGATAGCTTCCCACCTTGAGTCCCCTGAATTCAATTTAAAAAGAGCTAGATCTGATTCTCTTGTAGTCACAGGACAATTAGAAAGTAGTATGAATGCCAGGACCTTTCATTTTGCTAGCTTGTGCAAAAGGCATTTTGAGCTTCCTGTGTAAATGGCTCAGTTATTTCCTGCATTTACTTATAGCCAGGTGATTATTATTTATCTTGATTGCATGCAGAGAAGAAGCCTTTTTCATGTGATTGTTGAGGGGACAAGAAACAGATACCTGAGTACTCTCAGACAGTCAATTTGATCACAGAAAGGCTTTGCACTGAAGAGGCAAGGGTGTGCACCAACACAAGGGAATGTCTCAACAAATGACTGTGGCAAGTGTTGGCAAAGGAGTATTTCTGAAGTCTGTTAGTCTGAAATAGACACTAAGGCTAGCAGCAGGCCTAATACCAATGTCCTACCTGCAGCTGCACCAATCGTGTCAGAACTATTCCTACTCTGCTGCCTGGAAAGCAAGAGGAAAGCTGGTGTAGAGGGGTGCACTTTAGACACCATGTTCCCTGGGAAGACCTTCACAGATCGTGGTGAAGAATTAAGGACATAAATCATACTCAACTTTTCAGGGTTTAATCAGGCTCTGTGTACTGCTTTGCTTACATGGGTACAAGATCTCTTGTCTGCCAGGCTACAGACATCTCACCAACCTGCCAGTCTTCTCTGTTTCACTGCATCTTGTCCTGACTGTCTGATCCCATATATAGTCAACAGCACCATTTCCAAACCTTTTTACACAAGGATGTTTTGAATAAAAGACAATGCAGTGGTAATGTATCCACAAAGATGGTAACTTGATGGGCATTGACATCTCAAAGGACATGGTTGCAATTATCCATTTGTTCAGTGCGATAAAGCATGGAGTAATGCTCTGCATTGTGCGCTACTTGGTGGGATATCTCTGATCTTTTTTGCCAGAAGGAAGTGGGAGGTGAGGATGTCTGCAGAAGGCAAGCTGAGGAGAAACAATAACCAGAAATCCTCAATGGTAGTTGCTGAGAAAAGAAAGGTGTCTGTGTGGCTTAACTTGCAAAAATATATGTGGGCAGAAGTGCTAGTGACAGCGAGCAAAGAAAAGGGGATGAGCAATGGCAAATGAAGGTCACAGTGAAAATGCTCATAAGAAAAGGCAGAAATAAATGAAAAGCTGAAGTCACATGTGGATTGTGGGAAGGTCTTCAGCTGATTTTCATGGTATGGATCTCAATTGTCTTGCAGTGATGGTAGCGGTAGGTTGCACTAGCGGTCATGTCACAGAAAGTGAGACAGTTGTGTGGGACTTGTTGAGTGGGAGAAATGTGGGACTGCTGCATTTCTCTAAGAGATGAAGAATCAAAAGAGAGCAAAAAAGGTGGTTTTCTCTGGGGAGAAACCTTGCAAGGCTGCAGAGAATGATAAAGTGATATGTGTGCCTTGATGTTGCAATGTGGGACACCTCCATCTGCCACAGCACCTGCTGCAACAGGGCTGTTTCAACAGGCATGCAGGTAGCTGTCAGTCTCCCAGTGGAAGCTGCTTTTCATGATCTTGTAGCCTGGGACCCTGGGATGGGTTGTGTTGAGAGGTAACAAGCCTGTGTCTGGGTGCATTTTTGACCCACCTTCTTTTGCACAATGCAAAACCATCCTTAGTGTCTCAGATTTCCCTCAGGATTCTGGAGCTGAACTGCCTGAGCTTGGGAGATAAAGTCCATGATTTCTGACCCTGATCTTCATAACGGAATGGATCTGAAAGACATTATCACATCTGACTTCTTTTTTTTTTTTTTTTTTTTTTTTTTTTTTTTTGTAGTGATATGGACCACAAAAGTAAAATTAAGGCAGAGAGAAGCTTCCAGTAAGTCATTACTGTGCAGTCATTACCCTTTTTTTCACCCTACAACAACTGTTTCCATGGAGACTGGAGCAAACCAGTGCTAGGAGAGTGCTATCTGCTGGTTCCTGTTTCCACAGAAACATGAGCATTGGATTACCAGAAATGAAGTTACTGTTGCCCAGTCAGACTAACCAAGCAGCAGCACTCAGGAACAAGTTTCCTCCCAATTTTGTGCTCAGGTGGTCAGTTACAGCAAGTCTCAGAGTGTCAGAGAAGATACCATAACTCTTGCACAGATGTGGTGTGCTAAACCCAGAATGCTACAAGCAAATTTGAAGGCTGTGGTGTGGGCTCACCAAACCCAAGACACCACACATTGCAAACCAGAAAACATCATTGGTGTAATGTGGCTAGTAATAAATGTTGCAAGGAACAAGGGGTGATCTCAGTGCAGTCAGATCCTGCCCTATGAGTGCAGTTTGGGGTCACTGTTGGTATGATGTGAGAATGGGTGTAATTGCCTTTTGTGCATACTTAACATACATGTGCAGTTGGTAAGGCCAGTCAATCTAAATACTTCAGGGATTTCCCCCAGCCATATGTTTTTTCTAGAATCTAGAATAGCTAGGGGGTAAGCTGTTCAGTATTGAGACTGTGGGTGATTTTTGAAGGCTAAGCAAATCACCTGCTTATATGATCAGTGTTTGCTGCAATTAAAAACCTCTTCCTGTGCCTGGTATAACTGCTTGTCTTGCTTCTTGACAGAAGAACAGCTTGAATTTCGGAAATAGTCACTTGGCTAATGTGAACTTTAAGCTGGATAATTTTGGGAATAAAATGTAGTGCACAATGTTTTCAGAGGCAGTCAGAGACAGTCTTTGTTTAGATGGAAAAAAAAAAAAACCGAACCAATTTGACTTAATTTCTTACCAGTCGTTATAAAAATTGTTTTATGTCTAATGGGTAGCTGGTAGAAACATTAGTCCTCTACACATCTATAAATAGAGAACACTTCCTGTGTCACTTTTCAGAAGGTTCTGTACACTGACATTTGTCGATTCTATCTAGAAAACACACATTTTCGGCTGCAATTACTCTGCTCTTCAGACAAATGCAAAGAATAATGCTCCTGGCACAGCAGATTACTGGAGATTGAAGGCCTGAGAAACAACATCCACTCCACCTGACATTGTCTTCCAACAAGATATTCAACTTGATCCAATTGTATTTCTTCAGGAATATTAATAATAAGAAAAGATTTATTTTGAATTTGGACATCTGTTTTTAATGTGCAGGATTTTTGTTAGTGGCCTTTAAGTTCATTTTGAGATAAAACTTATCTTGCAAGTCTGTTCCTTGCTTTCAAAACTCCATTTACTATCACAATAAGATCAGGTATTTTACAATTCATTCCAGAGACGAAGGCCAGATGAAACATCCAGCGCAATCTGCTGCAAGTAGAGATGATATGCTTTCATCTGTTACTGTGTATTAGAACCATAACCTTGTGGAACAAGCATTCCACACCCTCCCCCTTTCCCCCCCCTCCACTGAAAAATACCTTTAGAAGGCAGAAATAGGAATCCACTACTTTCAGGAATGTCTTGTCCTAATGGTTAATCATCCTTGCTATTACAAATTGATCTCTGTTTTTAATTTGTCTGACATTAACTCTCAGCCAGTGAGTCTATGTATGTCTTCCCTATCCATATTAAAAATACCTTTAAAAACTTGTGATTTTCTGTGTCAATCTGCTTATACTCTGCAATCAAGACAATCTATCTTCTAGCTTTTATTTTATTTGTTGTGATAAATAGCTCAAGCTCCTTGAATCTCTTACACAGTAAGGCTGCCTTCAAACTTCAGTTTCTTGTCTCATGACAGTGTCTTCAATTTATTTTTAGCACCCCTTTAAAAGTATAGACTAATATATTTTTAACATCCCTTTGAAAGTATAGGCATGTGAACAATTTACAGGATTCTGATATTGAACTCATCAGACCTGTACTGAGAGCTAAGATGACCTCACTCTTTCACATAACTGGAGACTCAATTACTGGTTTAATATCACACTGCTCTGAGGGCTTATATGTAATTTTGTCTGTGGTGAGTCCTAAAACTTTTTTGGCTTCTTTCCATGTGCAGTTCTACTGGTGTGGTTTATGGTCTTCCAACATGTTGGTATCTACATCAGAAATTATCTTATGCTTTCTGAGGCACAGAATTAAATTTTGCTAGCTGAATCTCAGTCATTTGTCTAATTTTGTGAGGTATTTTGGATATCTGGGTGTGGAAGATATCTACAGAAGTGCTGTGATACTGAGTCTGTATGACCAGGTGCTTTCACCTGGCTACAATGACGTGGTTTCCGATGATCAGTGCAATGCCCAGAGCAAATCCAAGTGTTCATAATTCATGTGCTCTGTGCTGAAGAGCAGTGTGACTGCAGCACGGGGTACTGAAGATGCTCTTCATACTGGAGTGGTTGCCTTCCCTGGAACCATTACTCATTTATTGGCCTTCCCGTGTGTTACTCTATGCAGCTTTTCATCTTCTGCTGTGAACATTTGTTTCTTTAAAAGATATTCATTTTCAGTGGGTGTATTCTATTTTTTGACACATCCATTTCATATCATTAGAATATCACCCTGTTGTGCTGGGGTGTATTTTTTTCTTTTTTTCTTTCTTTCTCTCTTTCATTCTTTTTGTCTTCCTTTCCCCTTCCCTTAACAAAGAGAATCCTTCAGCTCCAGTTTTCAGGCAAATAATTACAAAAAAGGCTGAATAGGTTATTGCAAATCCATGACCAGGTTGCTGACAGCACTGCAGAGTGCTTTTGCTCCCTTGGCAGGGAGCTACATGGTGCCAGAGCAGTATAAGGGCAGTGCCATGGGCCAGAGCACAGAGTGGGAGCCCAGAGGAAGCCAGGGCCCAAGCTCAGCAAGCTTCCGCTTGGTGAGGCCTTTACTAATTGGAAAGGAGCCTGTCTGGAATGGGCAAACACAAGCATCATAAGGTGAAACAGCAGTGCATGACAGTCTTTAATTTAATCTCCTGCTCATGGGATGGTAGATTTCTGTTTGTCTCAGAGAGGGAGATAAGCAAAACATAGTGAGCTGAGTGGAGTGTGTTTGTCATCCCAGGCCTTCACTTCAGCCCATGTTAGACCAAGCTTTCTTTGCAGGTCACACAGGTAGATACAGGGCTGACTTCTGGGCTGCAGGCAGTGTGTCAGGGCGGCATCATTCAGCACCATCCCACTCTCATGACAGGTCAGTATGCAGGATGGCAAACATTGTGTGCTAAGACGTGAGCAGCATCCTCAGCTGCTGATTCCACAGCATCTTCCAGCCATGAGCAAACCTGGTGCAGGGCTGGTCCTTTGGTCTTGTGTTTATATGAGGGATGTTCTAGATACATTGCAAAGCAGCACAGTATCTCTAGAGTTTGCGGCAAATTCATGGCAGTCAACCCATTAGATTTACAGAAGAGAATTTACAGTTATTGTGAAACTTCCCAGGAGATGCTGTTATATATAGGCTTAAGTTCTTCTCAGTGTAGATGCGGGGTACAGCCCTCAAAGGAACGTTTTTATTCTTAAATTTTCGATGTAGCAGCTTCTCTGAAATATATCTGCACTTTTCGTGGTTCTAATTTTCTCTGCTTTTTTCTGTGCTTAGCATCAATTCTGGGGAATCAGGCTCTGCTGTTTTGATTTCCTGCTTTTTGGAATTACCCTTATTGTGTGAGGCATATGCTAGTATTCTGGCAGGAATAAAATGAGTTACACAACATTACACAAACTCTTTATCTTTGATTTCTTTTCCTTTTCTAATTCATCTTGCCAAACTTTGACATAGGTTGCCTTGCAGCAGAAAGGCTCCTACTACAATTACTAAATTATATTTAATAGTAATTACTTGAGTTACTTCATACACTTGCGGGCAAGTCAATACTTTTCGTTTCCTAGCAAAAATATATATTGATTATACAAACTGGCAAACAAGAGACAAGTTCAGAGGCTAAAAGCTTTTGAGAATGGATTTTTTCAAGGTGCCAGATATCGATCAATGCTTGCTAAATGTGTATCAATAGATGTATCAATAAAAAAGGTTTGTTTTTCTATAACAATACAGAAAATAGAGACGTAAAAGTTTATAGGAAGCCAAGGTCATATTAAAGAGACTATATTATCACTTTTACCTCTTTGCTGAATACATGTGCAAGAAAGGCGTATTTCCAATGCTGATGAAATGGCATAATTTACTTGTGACTACCACAAGGGACACTGTGACATAAAACAAAGGAAGAAAATTAATTTCATGACAGGTCAACTGCCAATAAAGGACTGGTAGGAAGTGAAGATCATTATTTTTTTTGTGAAAGGCACCTCAAGGACGGTTCAACTACAAAAGCAGATAAACTTTATTTTCACACTTATGCTGCATACTTACATCAACAGAATTCTGCCTGTCCGCCCTGGCTTTCTGAAGGAACCTGCTGATCTCAAATGAGCTAGGCTGTGGGTGCCCATCTCAGACATGACTTACACATCCATTTCACCCAGGATCTGCTGAGCCCCAGAAGGACCTGTGAGACTATCCAGACCTAGAGCAAGATCTGGCCCTAGCTGACTGGCACAGCACAGCCATCACCACGGAAGTTCCTCACTGAGACATCCAGGGTGGTGCCACCAAGCTGAGAAAGGTCCCTGTAGAGAGAATGAGGCCAAAGGGC
This sequence comes from Centrocercus urophasianus, assembly GCF_019232065.1. Classification (NCBI taxonomy): domain Eukaryota; kingdom Metazoa; phylum Chordata; class Aves; order Galliformes; family Phasianidae; genus Centrocercus; species Centrocercus urophasianus. The sequence goes on along the minus strand of NW_024884767.1, from coordinate 7,858,144 downwards.
TCCCTGAAGGCAGAGCTAAAGCCTCTCAGAGGCAGCCTGTTCTCTGATGTTCTCTGCCTTCCTGCCTGGGGAAGTAGACCAGCAGCTCACAGGGATTCTCCATCTTCACATGCTTTTGTGGTGGAAGAATGACTTCTTTCTCAGCTTGAGCTTCCAGCTTCCAAGAGATGCTGTGTGCTGCAGGCTGACAGTGGGGATGCTGGTTGGGAAAGCTGCTCTAGTGTTGTGGTGGGGGTTAAACTAGATGGCTGTCATTTGATCTTGTGTTCTACAAAGAATTCCTCAGTGCCTGGTACTAGTTTTATTGTATTTATCACTAATATTATTAGTGAACAGCTCTTTTGAAAATATTGTGGTAGCTATATATAAAAGTAGGGTGTTGAGGCCTCCATTTTAGATTTAATTTTGCTCCTTAATAACAATGTGAGGTAGATTTGCTAAACATAGCACTCTCCAGGCTAAATTGTATTGCTGAGCCAGATGTACAAAATCTTAAATGCATCTAAATAACACTCATCGGACACAGTTCAGACTGTAGCTTTCTGTACCACTTTTGTGCATGGTACAGATGTGGCAGAAAAATCCAACAAATCTGGGGTGCAAGCATCGGATGTAAATTAGGAACAATTAGTAATAAGAATGGAAAAATTCTCCCTGAAACGAAAATTCTGTTCAGAGGCATACGTGTGAAAGTAAGTACCCACTGCTTGCCTAAGGAAGGTTTAGGACTGATTATGCTTTAACCCTGTGAAAATTCATTCATTAGAAATGATGTAGCTTTGAAAATACACCTGATTCTCAGGCTTATGTACTTGTGTGTTTGCAGATGTAGGCTTGGTGCTTTGCTACCAGAGCCTTGTTTCCACAGCTGGTTTCCATTTCAGGCTACTAATTGGCTGCAGTGCAAAAGGATAAGAATTAACAGAGAGTCTAGGCTCTAAAGTGGGCACACTGAAGGGAGTGGAAGGACATCTGGTAGGGCTTGGAGAACAGATTCAAGAGCTTCCCCTTCCTGCATCACCTAAAAACCTGACTTGGGCACAAGACAAGGCTTGGGCTGGCCTGTTCCAGTGCACCTATCAACAAGCTGGAGCAGAGCAGTGCAGGCCATGACTCTTGCCTGAAGGCTGACAGAAGCCATGGGCCACACACTTGCACTGTCCTGCTGCAGCAAGAGCCCTGCCTCTGCGAATGCAGAATTTTGTAGTCAACAACTGACAGGCTCCTGTATCTTTCCTGTAACATCCTAACTGCTCAGAGGAACCTGCTAATTCGAAGGATATTGATTTTAACCAGAGAAGAAAAGCCAGACTCCAGGGTGTGGCTCAGCATTGCTTATCCCAAGAGAAACTGCATTGCCTTTGGTGGGTCCCAGGCATTGTGCCACCCATATTTTCATGGGCTTGATGTCTCTTGGAGGTTTTCATTCTCTCTTTCTGAATTTGGTCTTCTGTGCCTTTGTAGTGAAGGATGGTCTTGTGGCTCCTGAGGGGGATTTGTCACCACCAGCTGTCACAGCCATCACACATTAGCTCCCAAAGAGGGCTAATTCTATCTATGTGAGAATAAAAGAAGTGCAAATAGGAGTCATTGCCAAAGGACTGGAAGAGCAATCTTGGCACCTGATATCCCAGCAGCTGTGTACCCTGTGTCCTAGCTCTACCAGCTTCTAGGGGAGTTACATATGGATATTTGTACAACATGCAGGATTCATAAAACAGTGATGCTCCTACACGGATTCTTCAGTTATTCTGGCCCATTACAGATACAATTTTTGTTCCCTCTGGTCTCATGTTGATGCCTTTTCCTTTCCCTGTGATTGCAGTTTGGTACACGGTACAGTCCATTTTATTATTATTGTGCATATGTGATTTTGGGCAATGACTTTCAGAATTGGTGGTATGGGTGTCTCTGTTTCCTCATTTCAGGATGAACTGGCAACAGATCCTCATTTGTTATCTTGTTGGTTCTTTTTACAAAAGCAGAGATCACTGTCAACCCCAGCACCAGAAAAAGCTTCTAGTTTTGAAAAGTATGCCTACAACATCTCACCTCCACTTTTGGCACTTGTGGCCTTGACACAGATGTTGGGTCCCTGTGATTTTTTGGCACAGTGGTGGCGTCCACGCAGGGACACTTCCAGGAGTGCAAAATATTCTTCTCTCTATTGCTGATTTCCATGTCTTGTTCATGCTCTCCTGTGGCTGAGCTCTAGATCTGCTACTTTCTATGCTACTTTGCCTGACACTTTGTTCAGACTTCTCAATACCTTGCCCAGACATTATAGCTTTTATCATCCTGCCATATGTCTATAGCTTTTTTGCAAGCACAGATCCCTTTCCCTAATAACCTCTCTCCCAGCCTTTTGTCAGTCACATGGAACACAATTTTGTCTCTAAGCATATCATTTTCAGTAATCTCAGACTCTCGCTACTGCTCATTTCATCTCAGTTTGGCTGCACACTTGTCAATCCCATTTGTTCCAACATGATGAGGACAAAATTGGTCCTGCTCAAATACCATGCTCATTCTAGGGTTACAGTGTGTCCTAAATATTTTGAAAATGTCCAGCATTTTGTATTCTAACTGCTGTACTGTTAGTTTTGATAGGCTTCAAATGCTTCCTCACCCACAGCAAAACTCACAAAGACCAGACTTGGGATTTTCTTCTATTTTACTTCATCACCTAGGTGAAATTACTGTTTTCCTCTCTGCCATTCTTTGCTGCCAGGCAGTAACTGCAGATGACTGCCCAAGTCAGGCTAAGATGCATCACCTTATCTTTAACATGGTTTTCTGCCTCATGCACTCTCTCCCTCTATCTTCCTTTTAGACTAAATGTTGGAACACACGATGCATCATATGAATATTGTTAACATAATGGTAATATTCTGATAAAATTTGGGTCTGTTACTGTACTAAGGTTTTGCTAATGGTTCGTCAGTCTGGGGCTGAAAACTCATATCCTGCTTTCTGCTAAGGATTATGTCCCCTTCCTTCCCCACCTACCTTTCCGTTTTTCTGCCAACTAGGAAGAGGTAAAGTGCCTGTGCTGTTACTGCTGTAGAACTCCATGCAGGGGGAAGCTGCGCATGAGGCCCCCACCCTAGTCCCATAGAGTAGCAGCAAGTTGGAGCAGAATTTAGAGGTAGTGGGTTGAATCTTCTGCTGCTTCTCCTGTGTAGCAGGAGCAGGGTGTTTTTTTGGATGTGTACCACTGGTAAATGAGCAAGTGGGCTGGAAAGCAGTGAGCTGTTGTAGCGCTTGAAGCCAGAAATGAGGAAACAGAGATGCCCATGTCAATAATTCTTAGACTAGATATTAGGAAGAAATTCTGTATTGATAGGGTGGTGAGACACTGGAATAGGTTGCCCAGAGGGGTTGTGGATGTTCCCTCCATGGAAGCATTCAGATTGGATTGGACTTTAAGCAACCTTGTCGAGAGGGAGGTGTCCCTGCTGCAGGTGTCCCTGCCTGTAGCAGCAGGGTTGTTATTTGATCTTAAAGGCCCCTTCCAACTCAAACCATGCAATGATTCTATGATTCTAGGCACTACTCAGAATCACAATGGAAAACAAGGTTGCACAAGTTACCATCTCCAATGATAGGAAAAGGCAGCATGATGTGAGTAGGGTGATCATCCAGGGAGTGGAACTATTCCCTTTGCACGCAGGAGGCAGGGACAGAGTGTAAACAAGGAGGAGCAGCAGAGCCCTGCACCTTCGTTGATTCTGCAGTGAGATTTGAGAGATAAGAACACTGCATCTGGAGTTTCTGCTCAGAATGCAAAAAATCAGAAGCAGCAGAACTAAAAAATGAAAACTGCAAATGCCTCCACGCAGACAAGAAGGCAAATATTACCTTTAGTGACACTGAATCACAGAATCGTAGAGCCACTACAGTTGGAAAAGATCACTGAGATCCAGACCATCAATCATGTGGGCTGGAAGGAACCTCAGGAGATCACCACATCCTGGCAAGAGAATGCTTTGGCGCACAGCTCAGTGTGCATGCTTGGCTGCTAGCAAATCAGAGCCTGTGCTGCCAACAGCTGCATCATTCACATAGATTCCCCACTGACTTCACAAACATGAGAAAAATAGCCATGGCCTTTTAATACTAATCCAGAATCCTTATTCCATGCTGACTCTGGCTGTATTTTCAAGAAATTCAGTTAAGCCAGCTAAACGGGTGAAGAGTAAATCTTCTGGGCAGCAGGGATGCATATGCAGCACCCAGTAGCTTTGCAGCAGGCTCGGAGGTGGCTCTTACCCAGATATCTCAGGGAGAGTTGTTGCTGAGTTTTCTCTACATGAGCTGAATACTCAGTTTCATTTCTGCAAACCGGCACTAACCCAGGTCCCAGACAAACTCTGTCGCTCCTGAGATGGTCTCTATTGTCCTTTCCCCTCCCCATGAATCTTCTGTTTTTGTGAATAGGTTAGGGCTGAGGGAGGGTTGTGTGGGGACATGTTATATAACCTTGCTTTGCACATGTGTTGCTAGTGGTTACCTTCTGAAGTCTTGGATCATGATACCCATTCCAAGTCCCCTGACACCTGTACAGTTGAAGTGGAATAAGACTTTATAGTATTATCAGATTACTCATAGAGCATATTTAAAATGCACGTAGATTAGTTATTTAAAAGGTAGCTTCAGCTGTCTGTATAGGTCGGAAGAGCCTGATTCCCCAGAGCCCTTCATGCAGAAAGAATATCAGCTGCTACCTTTACGTGTTTCCAGGATCAGACTACAGAGGTCTCCAGTGTTTTGCTGCTTATTCATGAAAGAACCAGCAAATACCAGCATTTTGTTTCAAACTGTGTTGGTGAAATTCTGACTAGCTTTAGCAGTGGTCTAAGTGGTCCTTTAGAAGTGACTCTGAATAAGATAAGGCAAACATTTCTCTCTGAGGACACTGGTAATACATTCCTGGATGTAGGAAGAAGAGGCTATTGGGAAAATAGCAGATGTGAAAGAGGGACCTGTCAAGTCTTTAAACAGTCTGCTGTATGTCAAAAGACAGGTGTGTGGTCCTGGAAAATCTTACACAGTTGGAGTGTTCAGAACATGTCCCATGACTCCATATCTTTTGCATATCCTTTCATAATTGCAAGTGATAGATACAAACCTGAAGAATTTTGCAGTCCAGGTAGTCTCCTATTTGTTATATTTGGCTCTAAGACTGAGGTATACTTCCTAAGAAATTGCTGGAGGACCTACCAGTACTTTTCTAGCATGCCTCTGAGGTGACCAGAATGTCTGCTGTCCGTCTAAGGTAAGCTTACAGAAAATGCTCTGAGCCTTGCTGCTTACAGTGGAATCTCAAAATGTATGTGTTTGATGAGACTATTTCTAGAGACACATGGATCTCCCAAAAACTGAAGTTTTCCATGGATTCATGCTGCTAACCATAAAGCCCATCAGGGTAATTTAGATACATTTTCCATCAAATTTTTCCATACAAATTGCAAACCAGGTTGCTGAATCATCTACCAAACTGTTGTGCCAGCTTGTGCTTTTCTGGGGACCAAATGAGAAGTGCCCTTATATACAGAGCAAAAAAAGTCCTGCAAGTCTGAAACTATAGTCTTAAAATCTAGCAAAATCATAACTGTTAGCCTATTAAGAATGAATTTAACTGTCATACTTCAGAATATATACAGTTAACTTTTTCCAGCTCATATCTGATTTTATCACCGATGCTGAATTTTAAAAACTGAATGCATGTTCCTTGCTCTCTTTATTATGCCTGAAGCTGGTTTTAGCCACCTCCAAATGTTGCATTCATTTACTGATCACTAAGTGATCCTGGTGATTTTTTGTAGCCCCAGTATATGTACATCTGATATCTTTGATTATATTTTCAAGTTCTTTGCTGTCTTCCCGTGTCTATACACCTCAGTGCCGCATTTTGATTCTATGATGGCCACACAGAATAGCAAATTTTAATTGCTCTCTCTTTCAAAGACAGCAATAAACTTAGGGGTCCTTCCCCAAAGGTGATACCATTCAGGCAGCTACCAGTTGTGTTTAACAGCTTTTTCAATTATCAGTGTAGTTTCAGAAGGCCTCATTAAAAGAAACAATATAGTTATTCCTTTTGTAGCAGGAATCTGTTTTCTTTATTCACTTCTAGCAGCACTGTGTGAAGCCTCTTTAGTACCTCTGTTTTTTCAGTCTCACAGAATCACAGAATCACAGAATCACAGAATCACCCGGGTTGGAAGGGACCTCAAGGATCATATAGTTCCAACCCCCCTGCCTAGCAGGGCCACCAAACACACACATTCAGATCAGGCTGCCCAGGACCCCGTCCAACCTGGCCTTGAACACGTCCAAGGACGGGGCATCCACAACCTCCCTGGGCAGCCCGTTCCAGGGCCTAACCACTCTCCTTGTAAAGAACTTCCCCCTAACATCCAACCTAAATCTTCCCTCCTTCAACTTGGATCCATTTCCCCTAGTCCTGCTGTTGTCAGCCCTTTTGAAGAGTTTACTCCCCTCCTGGGTGTAGGTTCCCTTCAGGTATTGATAGGCTGCAATGAGGTCACCCCGCAGCCTTCTCTTCTCCAGGCTGAACAAGCCCAACTCCCTCAGCCTGTCCTCATAGGGGAGGAGCTCCAGCCCCCTGATCATCTTAGTCGCCCTCCTCTGGACCCTTTCCAAAATCTCAATGTCTTTCTTGTACTGAGGGCTCCACACCTGGACACAGTACTCCAGATGGGGCCTCACAAGAGCCGAGTAGAGAGGGACGATCACCTCCCTGTCCCTGCTGACCACCCCTCTCCTGATGGAGCCCAGGATCCCATTTGCCTTTCGAGCTGCCAGAGCGCACTGCTGGCTCATGTTCAGTCTCTCGTCCATCAGGACCCCCAGGTCCTTCTCTGCCGAGCTGCTCTCAAGGACCACTCCTCCCAGCCTGTACGGGTGCCTGGGGTTCTTCCGGCCCAAATGCAAAACCTTGCACTTTGCCGTGTTGAACCTCATTAGGTTCACCCGAGCCCAGCCCTCCAGCCTGTCGAGGTCCCTCTGAATGGCATCCCTTCCTTCCACCGTATCAACCGCACCACTCAGCTTGGTGTCGTCAGCAAACTTGCTGAGGGTGCACTCAATTCCCTCATCGATGTCATTAATAAAGATGTTAAAGAGCACCGGTCCCAAGACAGACCCTTGGGGGACACCACTTGTTACCGGCCTCCACCTGGACATAGAGCCATTGACCACCACCCTCTGTCTGCGGCCTTTCAACCAGTTTCTTACCCATCGGGTCGTCCACCCATCAAATCCACTTCCCTCCAATTTGGAGATGAGGATGTGGTGGGGGACCATGTCAAAGGCCTTGCTCAGGTCCAGGTAAATGACATCGGTCGCCTTCCCTTCGTCCACCAATGCCGTCACTCCATCATAGAAGGCCACAAGATTAGTGAGGCATGACCTTCCTTTGGTGAAGCCGTGCTGGCTGTCTCGGATCACATGCTCATTCTTTATGTGATCGAGCATGTTGTCCAGGAGGATCTGTTCCATGATCTTCCCAGGCACGGAGGTGAGACTCACCGGCCTGTAGTTCCCTGGGTCCTCCCTGCTCCCCTTCTTGTATATGGGAGTGACGTGACCCTTCCTCCAGTCATCCGGGACCTCACCTGACAGCCACGACTTCTCAAATATGATGGAGAGCGGCTCGGCAACCACCTCAGCCAGCTCCTTCAGGACCCTGGGAGTCTCCTTCAAAAATGACTTTTCAACATTTAAAACTCATTTGGTTTTCTCACATTTGATTTTTTTTTTTTTTTTTTTTTTTTTTTTCTTTGAGTTAATAGTTCTGTTCTGGTTGCTGAAAAATACATTGACATTGAAGTTACTTCATTTTAAACTGTTCTAGTTGGTTTCACCTCATTTTTCCCTTTCTTTCTCAAATAATCTTCATGAAACAGGCTCGTCTTTTCCTCATGAAAGAAATGATGCTCTATTTCACAAGTGTTTCCATTCAGAGTATCGGGTTACTGGACATACACCTGTACAAATGAGTATTTTTTGTCTCTTCAATTTAAAACGTTACTTTTCTATTGCAAGAATATGTATATGTATTTAATAGAAAGAAAGGTTGCACATTTTATAAGGCTTGGCATTTTTATTCTGATTTTTAATTCAGCTCCAGCAGCTGGGAAAGAGCTAGAAAAGAGCCAGCAGCAATGCAAAATAGTTTTCTTAAAGATGGAAGAGAACAGCAGATGGCCATTATCTGGGAGGGCAGAGAGAATAGCCTAGATTGGGACACAATGGACATTGTCAGTGAAAAAAAAAAACACTGCAAAAACCACACTGGTTGGTTACAGAATATGAATTACTATAGGTCAGCATAGCTGGGTGAACCAGCGCTCCTCCTCAGAGCAACACCTGTCAGAAACTTTTGTAGCTTTCTGCCGAACCTTTTTGAGACCTTGCTTCCTTAAGCTGCCATTTGCCAAAACATCTCAATTCCAGTTTCCTCATTAGATACAGGACATTCATCTGAGTTGATGGGAAACTACAGCTAACTAGTAAATGCATTTTAACACTTTTTTGCTGTTGTTGTTTTTAAAGATATTAGCATCATTCTTACAACTAGCTATGCTAAAGAAGCTCAGGAGGAATGTTGATTGATCTTTTGTTAGCTTGGACATTCCCTTCTATTAAATGGGTATGCTGTTCAGTCTTTTCTTGCCTGCAAACTACAGGTACAGCAGCACCTGAGCTCAGGCTGACCACAGAAGTTGCTTGGCAAGTTGTGTCCCACATGTATTAAGAGAATTTTCTCACCCATGAGACAGGCAGATGCAATTTTCTTGCTTCAGGTTACTTGAGCTTTCTTGGTACTTCTCTCACAGTCATGGTAGGGTGAATGAAAATGTGGGAGGAGCTCATGGCTGCAAAGGAAGCCGCTCTGGCCACTGACATTTTGAGGTCTATGTGCACATCAACATTGGCATAAGCTATACCTGCGCATGAGACAATACATGGGCGCATTTATTTTCCAAAGGAAACTATTCAAATAAGCATAGATTTAGGCCAGACACTGCACTCAGTGGCACTCTATAAATAGTTTATCCCTTTTGAAGTTTAAAGAGACCAAACAAGGAGCTGTTAAATGTCCTTGATTTCTCTCCTTTTAAGTAAAAGTACATATGGTTGCACATCAACCATTCACAAAGCTTTGATTAATGTGACGTCTAAGCTGGTAAGCATCAAAGGAAAATGCTGTGTTTTAAATCACTCTTTCCTCAAACAGAATTGAGCATTGCCTTGAAAGCTGTGCTGTCCCTTTGGAAATCTGGAATTTCTCTACTTTCATTTTTCATTGATTGAGAAATGCCATCTGTTTGACGTGCAGTGAAGCAAAATGAATCAGATGTAAATCCAGGAGTCCAGGTCACCAAGACTCAGCTGGACTTTGCTCTTACTAAGAGAAATCTCCACAGACAATAAATTGTTTTCATCCTGATATATTTTTCAGTAAGATTCAGAAAGTGTTGTACTATGGTATAACTCAGTACCATTTACATATACTCTAAGAGCAAATTCTTCCTCTGTATAACAATTTCAAGGTCGGCAGAAGAACTGATTGCTGCTGAGAAATGGATAATTTATCATTTTAACCTGCAATGAAGTATTAAGCAGGTGAATTTGCAGTAACTTTAACTCAGTCCCCTGATGCATATGCATTATGATTTAGTCTATAATGATGCTATCAGTATTATTCAAATGATACAAGATACTACCATATATTCTGTAAATATGTTCTGGTCACTGAGTGTAGTTATCTTCTGATTTAGCTCTGACCCTTTTTCCCAGTTATCTTTATCCCTGCCCTGCTTACTGTAATTACTTGGCTCTGGATCTTGTTCTCTAAGACACAGCACCACACCAAAGGGAACAGTGCTCTGCTGTCCCGAGGAGAGGCAGGGGATGGCTCCTACTCTTTTTCCAGGTCTGAAGCTGATGGAGGCACGTTGCTGGACTGCATTGCTTCTCCTTGTCATTACCTACTGCAGTGAGTATGCCAAAAAGCCACCAGATGGATATTTTGTTATCACTGTTTTTTCCCCCTTCCTTTCACTCTGCCTTCTCCCTGAGGTAGCCTGTGAGGTCAGGGTGTTCATGGGCTGCGTGGGTGTCAGGGGAGTTGCATCTAAATGCAGGCCGGATTGATGGTTAATTACTGCACAAACCCTCGGACTAACAATAGCTCCTGGCAGAGAGGAGGCTGTAAGGCTGCACAGCCTTCTCCACTGAGAGGCAGTGCCCTCAGGAACCGTCTCCCAATCTCTACCCTTCATCTGTTAATTCTGTGAGCAGTAGGAAATAATTAGCTTCTGAGAGGCAGGGGCAGCTAATTTACTGCTCTCCACATCTGGGGACACACAAGGGCTTGCACGTGCCCCAGCTCCTTTGAGCACACTGTTAGTCAGAATTAGCACTCTTTATATGCTCTTTTTCTAATGCCAGCATCATTTGAGACAAAATCTTCGTGCTGCAGTCACAGTGCTTTAGCAGCTCTGACAATAATAGTGACATGCTGTTACTAAACTCGTTCCTGCTCAGCATGGCCAAAGGGTTAGCTTCTGAAAATATGAGAAGGTTCACGCATTCCGTTTCCTTGATTCAAGTGACATCTCTGAGTGCTAGCATATCACCATAAATGCTCTTAGCAGTAACTGCATTTTCCATCATGGTCTTACGAAGTAGCAAAAAAGACTTGAGAAAGATCTTCAATTAGAAAAGATGGGAGCATATCATGACCACAGATTAAAGCTGGTATCCACTACTCTATTACAAATTTTCCCCTTTCTTAAGCCCTCTGAGTGCTATTGAGAGTCCCATGGCTCTGGGGCTGCTCCCTAGAAATGTAGGCTGTGCTTTTTGGCAGGTGTGTGTCTCTTGACCTGTTGGGATGACACTGCCTCCATGGGGTACCTCACCCTCCTTCCCTGTGGAATGGGGCAGGTTCCTCACAAGACACCTGTGCTGTCTTGATTTCTCAGGGCACGTGCTCTGGTCACACTTCCTTGTGAGGCTCCAGACATCTCTGGAATGGAACATAAGCACCTATTCAGCTGAGAGCATGCTTTGTTTTCCTAACACACTTATTTAAAGAAATAACATGGCCATAATTATCATTTCTCAGGAGCACTGCGGAAGAGAGATTCTCTGCTTGCCTCCCCTCTCTCTTTCACTCTCCCTGCGTGTTTCAAGCATCTTCCTGTTTGCACTCAGCAGCACAATATATGACAATTCAGGCTCTGTCATCCCTCTGCTGTTTTTCCCTTCTGGTATCCTTGGGGAAAATGCTTTACACAGCATGGTGCATTTCTTTCACGGGGGTATGTAATTCTGTGTTTGCTGCAGGGACTACAAGCTGACATACGAGAATACCATTAGTTCCATTCAGAGCAACCCATTCAATGATCCAAGGTCAGAGGAACTTCTGTGCATGCCTGTTTGGGAGCAGTACAGTCAATAGTGCAGTCTAGAGCAGATGGTCAAGCTCTCATCTGATGCAGATGTCTTCAGCTTTGGAAACCTTTACCAGTGTATGCCACTTCGCTTTAGCCTTCACAGCATTTCTGCTTCTGAGACAGGCTTTGGTAACGGCTAACACAAGTTTGCTTGACTGTTGTAATTAGATGAATGAGCTCATCTGAAAATGAGTTGCACCACCAATAGTTTAGACAGAATAAGAGTTGAAAGGAGTCACTGTGCATTTTTTGGGGGCTTTGCAGAAGCTAGGATTTCCTCTGTGTTGGTGTGAATGCTATTTCAGCCAGAGCATACTTCACAAGTATCCAAACTTTTGGCTTGCCTGGGCCACTATTAAGTGAATAGGAATTATCCTGAGACACATACACACAGGTAGCACCGAAAGTAATGCCTCCCATTTATTTCCTTGGAAACTACAACTGATACAAAGAATATAATAGCACTGTTTTATAAGATAAATTCTCATCTACAAGTCACTATTTTTCAACATAGTCACCACTGTTAGCTGTGCATTTTCACCTGCCATGAACAAGAACCTGCATATTGTGATTGTAAATGTCTTTGTAACACTGGGCTGGGGATGGCTGCATTGCCCGCTTGCAGAGCCGTGGATCAGAATAGACTGTTGCTCTGTGAACTTTGTTGCTTTTCCCTGAAGATGATCTCAGCAGGCAGCTTGGTTGGCTCTTCCAGTAGTGACTACATTACTCTATCATCTGCTGTTTAAAAACCCAAGGGGAAAAAATTTAACTGTATTACATTTTAACTATAATTAAATAAAAACTGATTTAGCCCCTGAATTTTAACAGTATCTAAAAGAAAAAAAAAAAAAAAGAAAGAAACAAAAAAGAAACAAAGATCTTCTTTAGACACAGTTGTGCAAATTGGGCTTGTGCATGTTGCTTTCTTGGATGTTGTCTGACTTCTTCAGATCCTGAGTTTTGGACTATCTTCTCCACTAGGTATGGTTTCTTTGCAGTACTTCACAATGCGCAATCCTAAAGAAAGTCAAGATGCAAGGAAACAGCGCTGTCCTTGGATTTGTCATGCTTGCAGTGGCAATGTACCATCAGGCATGGGTTTTACATAGAAAGGTGTAGTGAGACCTTTTTTTACAGAATAGTTTAACTGAAAGGGTCGTTTGAAGATCTCTGCATCCAAGTGCCTGACCACTCCAGGGCTTACCAAATGTTAAGAAAATTAAGGAAAAATCACATCACAAAAGTCAGATTCTGAGATAGCCCACAAACTTGCAGATGCAATCTATCTGATAACCTGAGTTTTTATGCTACCAGACAGGAAAAACTGAGAACTGATATGCTGATGCATCTAGTTCTGACTTACAGTAAGCCAATATAGCCTAAAAATGTGAAATATTATTGTTATTGAAATTATGATACTATTTGCTATTCTCCCTAAAAAGTATGGATAGGTGGCATTATGGCAGACAATGCCTATCCTCCTTACTGTCATTGGTTTGCCAAGTGTCAAAACTTCTCAACTCATCTTAGTATCTGTCTTGAATTTTTATTCTGTATTCTCCTCACAATGCAACATATGGATCTTCTTGACTAGCGCATGCTCTTCCTTGACCTCTTTGTAGTGTTTGTTTATCGGTGGATGAGTGGCTGTGTAAAATACAAAACACCTTATTGTAAGTTTTGTTGGTATTGCTACATGTCATGGTTGTGATTTTTGCAAGCCCGGGTTCTGAAAGCAGAGCTGTAGCTTAAGTCAACTTTTACTTTTACAAACTATGATTGCAAATAACTTTCACATTTCTGAATTCATCTGGATCAGAGTCACCATGTTTATTTATATTTCAGCTGAAGCTAAGTCACTAGTCCAGGAGATATATGGTGCTATGATATCCACAGTGTCGCAAATCAGACTTGGGCATCACTTTGCATGCAAGAGAAGGAGAACTGTAGCAAGCGATACGTATAGGCCCCCATTCCTCTGTCCTTTCTCACATAGAACTCTTAATTGATGCCTAGGGAAAAGAAGCACAGCTCCAGTGTATGGTGATGGCATAGGTTTCCAGCCTCCAGTGATTTACATTTCTAGGATTTCTCAACCATAGTCTTGTGTCCCACTGTTCAAGTCATGACAGACCCTCTAGGAGTCTGATCTCCAGCACGGGTGTGGGTAAGGGAAAGGTGGCAACAGAGAAAGTGTAGTGGGGCTCCAGCCCTCAATATTAGGAAAAGTCCTGGGGACATGCTCTCTTTCAGGTAAGAGTTGTCTTAACCTCATTCTGCCAAATCTGTAAAATACTGCTGGAATCTCTTTGTAAACAGAAGTTTTGTTTCATCCTATCTGGACATACTGTTGAGAAGGCAAACCCAGGGACTTCATACGCTTATCTTGCAGTAATGTTTAAAGAAATGTTTTTATTGTTTGAAGAAGAGTGAAAACACAGAAATGCTATCTAACATGGACCAAGTTGTTTTTCTTTTGTTGAGATGACTTTTTTCCAAGCTGAGTGAAAATCTTGCAGAAATATTGAAATACCACCATGCAATGAGGGTGGGGCATTGGGTAACAAGAAGAGTGATTCTAGCTCTGAATTTGTCCATTCTAACGTTGATGACACATGCAGTGTGAGCATTAGTGATCATGACTGTTACTCCAATCATCTAGTCCACCAGGTCTGCAGAGAGAATGTTGTGGCCCAGACTTTTATAATGAAATCCTGGAAAGATATTGCCCTCTTCTGAACCCAAGTGTAAACAAAAATTTCCCTCCTTGTGCTGGAGGTAGCAGTACTCCTCCTAATGTATCTTTCCTTCATTCTTCTAATATTTTTACCCTCCAATGGAGGCACAGAGGCTATTGTGATGATACACAACTTGCAATATATATCAAAGGGGAAATAGTAAACAACTCTACCTTAATGATGAGTTTAACCAAAACACATGGCTTCACTTCTTCACATGATCAGTCCTGTATATCCACTGAAAAAACGGGAAGTGCTGGCCCTGAAAAGTGAAGGAAATAGAAATGCCTTTGTGCTTACTGTCAGCCATTCACCAGGCCCTGCGTGCCATGTAGACAACATCAGTGGCTGCTCCACCAGTGTGTGCCCCATGGCACCCTCTGGCATCCGGATCTTGATATCCGACATTTGCAAAGAAGGCATCACCCAAACAACCATCTTTTTCAATCATTTTATTGTTGGAGGCTTACAAAAAACAAGTAAATGAGAAAAAGACAGTCTGGAGAGGGATAGTAAAGAATTACCTTTGAGCAGACTGAGAGTGCAGAAGGCCTGCCTGGGTCTCAGTGACCCTTTAGATGTCCCTGGAGGACAACAGAGACCCTCCTGCAAGGAGTAAGTTTCCCTAAAAGAGGGGTGCCTTGCAAAACTTTTCTTCAGAAATGCTGTGGATATCTTGTTGCTTCCATTTCCAGTGTTACCTGATGTCTTAGTCTGATAAGTGCAAGAAATGAAAGGTTCTGGTTCTGGCCAGGCTGAAGACCCTTTTCAGTACATGAATGAGGCAGTATTCGGATGGCTGCCTGGGCTTTTAGTAGCTTCTTCTTTTACATGGGATACAGGGTGGAAATGGGAAGAGATTGTGCAGACATTAGTGTAGACTAATAGTATTTCTGCTGACACACTGCTGCCAACTCTCCCCTTCCCCCTGTCCCAAGCTGTTTTCAAGGATAATGAGTGGGCTCTATGGTTTCTAAAAACACAGCTGTGATTGCAGCACAGGAGTATGTTTTCTGACTACATTGCCGCCTGGAGGAAATGGAAAGGTTTTTTTGTTGCTGTTTTTTTTTAATCATTATTATTATTATTTTATTTTTTGAAACTTGATTAGAATCATGGTGTAACTCAGTGAGGGAAACTGGAACAAGCCTCATTTTTATATGTGCTGTGTAATTCATGGAAGTACACAATGCACCTAAAACCCCAGACATGTATCTGGGTCTAAGTTCTCTCTGTAAATGCTTGTTCTGTTTTCAACACTTTCACAATCTATCATTATCTCTTTCTGAAGCCTGACTCCCTGTTCTCTGCCATCAAGATTCAAACTCAAAAATATATAAACAGGAAATAAAGATCAGCAGTAGTTTTGAATCTATCAAGATCTGTGGAGCAGCCTCAGAGAAAACAACGTTCACCTCACTTCTTCCCCTGAAGGAAGAAACTGCATAGTCTTGAAGTTCTTCAAAGCAATGGTCTCTTGCCTGTACAGACTGTGGGTCAAACAGGTCACATTTCAGGGCAGAAGAAGATCTGCAGTGTGTGTAGTGTGACTTGTAATCCTACATTCACAGCTCTCAATGACCCTGGTACCTTGTGCAACAGAAGCACTGCAAACCAAAGAGAAAGAGCAAAAGCTTTAGTTCTGGCCAAACACCCAGAGATTAATCCCATGGGGTGCTACGCATATGCAGTGGCATCCAACCTAGACATTACTTTGGAGTTGCCCTGTATCCTATTCCTATTCTGTGCATGCTCCTGAGTTATTCAATGTCCTAACAACTCTACTGGTGAAGCACATTTTCCAGGCTTAGCAGAATCTATACTTAATTCTACTTCACAGTGATGCCAGGACACCATTTGTCTCATGGCTTTGTGCTGGCTTTTCCACACAGCCACCTTCTTTTCTGCATGGGGGGGAAGGCAGCTCCCTTGTGGCCTCACAGCTCTGACTTTGCTTCTAAGCTCTACCTCCTACCTCAAGGTAGGAGGCGAGTCTACGGGAAAGCATAGCTTTCTGATGTCTGTATGGGAGGAGAGCATCTTTTTCTTTTGATCATGATGTAAGAGAACGTGCAAAAAGTCTGTTCTCTGGTTGGAGGCTGAGGAGCTTTCTGAGGGACAACATTATGTGTCTGGGGTGAATATTCTTAAGAATAGCACCACCTTCATCACTGTATGCCTCTACAATAGCCCTGAACTCTTTATCCTACAAGACTGTTGCAGAAAGCCTCTGTAA
The DNA here is from genome assembly GCF_019232065.1 of Centrocercus urophasianus. Lineage (NCBI taxonomy): Eukaryota > Metazoa > Chordata > Aves > Galliformes > Phasianidae > Centrocercus > Centrocercus urophasianus. The sequence continues at coordinate 7,841,672 of NW_024884767.1, read as the reverse complement.
TGCTTTTGCAGTAGACAAGGATGAAAAGAACCAACAGAAATCTTGAGGAGGGGCTCTTGAAAGAAAATGAGGGCACTTAAAAAGAGTATATAATCCCATAAGAGTAAACACATATTTGCTCTTCCTTGCAGTCCTGTTGCTTTTCCATTCCTCCAGTGTTCCGTTTTCCCATCCACCAGCATATTAATATGGGAGTGAAACACGGATACTGCCAACCTTGAGTAATGAGTATTTCGAAGATCATGAGTTTTGTGCCAAAAATACACGAGTTCAGCGTTAAAATAATGAGATTTTTAGAAAATCAATATGTCTTGTGTTTCTTTGATTTGCTTTCTTGTATTTGACTCAGTAGTAACATCACAGCTTGAAGTTTCTCTTCCTGGAAAATAGAAAGTATCTTTCCTTCCATGAACCCCGTAGCTGGGACTAGAAAGAGAAAACAAATATATGCCAAATACTAGAAAAACATGTTTATTTTGCTGACATTGGAATACTGATAAGATGAGTGCATCTATAAGGGCACTATTAGAGTAGTAGTGAGTCTAGTAGTAAATCATGCCCCTAATGTAAAGAAAATACCAATGGACCTGTTGTGGCCTTGGATTTGGTAAGATATCCAAATACTTAGCAGAATTCATTTTTCTTGCGAACAGAAGAGCTCTGGCTCCCTCTGTTATAGGTCCAATGTAAAATACAGTTCATTTCAGCATCATTCTTCACGTGTGAATAGTGACAGCACATTTGGTATGTATGTATGTTAGTTATAGTGGCACATACATTTCTGAGCACATCAATACCAGGATGCTTTTGACAGCATGGGGAGACTGGAGGGGACAGTGCTTTCATTGATGATAGAATATAATGAAAGAAAATGGATGCAGACACCTGCAATAAAAAGCACTGAAGATAAAAGTTTTCAAAATATGCACTTAACTCACTACACACACAGAATAAAGACTTAATAATCCCTTTCATGACCTAGTGGATCTATGGGAGGTCCTGGGTCTATATTGGCTCTTGAGTGCCTCCCCGTTTCCTGATGTTGCAGTGTGGTGTAGGGGCAGGAACAAGGGACCTAGCATTCCCATCTTGTCCAGTCCCAGGTACAAGACAGTCTTTCTCTGGGCTATGGCCTTAGAGAGACATTGGTGGGAGAATGGAGAGCATTGCTCACTGGGGTGAGTGCAACCTTGACTGTGTATGCATCCCAGCCTCAGCACAGGCTGTCTCTCTTCCCGGGTAAAGAACCAGTGTTCACTCTTCTCCATTTTCCCTTCAGGGTAAAATAAAAGCCATGCTTGTTATACATACAAAAAATGCAGGATGTTTTTGCTCCTGCTGCATCTGCACTAATGACTTTGCTGTTTGTTGGTATACCACCTTGTTGCATCTTCTTTCCTTGAACAAGCCACTTTCATCTAGATTTCGCAGAGGACCAGGATTGCAAAGAATAGTAAATACAGAACAAATCAGGAAAATCCATGAGGGAAAGGAGAGGTGGTCCTGGCTAGTGTGCCAAGTGAGGGAAAGACAGAAGGCTTTGAGCCTGGGCTTTGCTCTACGCTGGAGAATCTTTGCTGCAAAGAGCCAAGGATAGGAGCCAAGATGTGCTCATTCCCATAGGGGTGAAACCTCTTATGCTAAACAGATTATGCATATATTTTGAGGATTTTTTAAAAATTCACTTTTCAGATCTTGATAGGTATGCAACTGTTTTTACAGTCATTAAACCAAAAATTCAAAAACTGGTGCTGTAATGAGCTCCTTCCTTGGGAAGAAATTTTTGAATTTATCTAGGACCAGGTTTATAGTCTCTAAAATAATTGTGCTTGGAATGGTGCAGGACCTTCAAAACTAATATGTTAACAAATCCTGGGAGCTTAAGCCAGGTGAGATTGGATGGATAAAGTATCTGATCTCATTTTTGAATTCCTGGCAACGTGTGTATTTGCAGTTCAGAAATCAAATGACAGAATCACAAATACTAGGGGTTGGAAGGGACCTCTGGAGTCCAACTCCCTGCTATAGCATGTTCTCTACAGCAGGTCACACAGAAGAGTGTCCAGGTGGGTTTTGAATATCTCCAGAGAGAAAGAGTCCACAACCTCTCTGGGCAGCCTGTTCCACACAGTTCTCACAATTAAGAAATTCTTCCAGTTGCCCCTTGTTCTATTGCTGCATGCCACTGAAAAGAGTCCACCTGCATCAACTTGACTCCTGCTCTATAGACATTTATAAGCACTGCTAAGATTCCCTCTCAGTTTTCTCTTCTCCAGGCTGAAGAATCCCAGGTCTCTCAGCCTTTCCTCCTACAGGAGGTGCTCCTGACCCCTTATCATCTTTGTGACCCCCTGCTGGACTCTTGCTAGAACTCTTATCTTTTTGAACTGGGGGACCCAAAACTGGACACAGTGAGGTAAACGTGGCCTCACCAGGGCAGAGTAGAGGGGGAGGATCGCCTCTCTCAGCTTGATGGACACACTCTTTTTAATGCACCTCGGGATACCACTGGCCTTCTTGGCCACCAAGGCACACTGCTAGCTCATGAAAAAATTCAACTGTAGACTTCATAACAGTGTCTCATGGGAGAATAATTCAAATTTCATGCCTTGAACACATGTAGCCTAGCTTTCAGTTCTTCCTGTTGCAGCTTGGATACTTAAAGATATCCCACAGATATCTTTACCTACCTGCCCTATTATGAATTATCTTCACTGGGGGTCAAGAGCATCCAAGATAAAAGCTCCATTGCATTAAGCATTGCTGACACCTGTTGTAGGAGCCAGTTTCTTTTCCTGAGGATTTACAACCTAATTAATCAGGCAGAGGCTGAGAGGAGAATGCAGAGGCAAAGCTTTGAAATACCATTTTTGAGAAGCAGGAAGAAGACTAAAGAATTACCTATTCTCAGTACGTGAGATTTGGGGACCTTGTTTTATTGGAAAAACATGGCACTTCACAGTCAGAAAGGATTGAGGGTCATTCACTCAACAGCCTTCTCTCCGTTGACGTTCAGAGGGAGCTTCTTCTCGAAGGAGCCACCCCTCGGTGCTGTGCGCTGCGCTGAGGACCTACGCAGGGTGCTCTACTTCTGCCTCTCTTACCTTGTGTCACCATATGACCTCGAAAGCAGCCCCATAAGGCCATCCTTCTCAGTTAAATTTCACCTTCCCAGTGCCGTATATTTTGACTGGAAGCTTTTCAGAGCAGGTATCATTCATTTTTTATTGCGGGAAAGTGTATTTTATCAATTTGTCTTGTATGTAAAATGTCTGTGCTGCTTCAGCTCAAACTTTCATTAAAAATTTACCATGTTGAGTGCAAAAAATGTGAGCCACTTGGCATTTCTGCTCAGGAGCTCCTGCCAACCCAAGCCAGGTAATACCAGTTATGTGGATGCGAGTTCTGTCTGTAAGTGGCACTCCCTTGCATCATCTGCAACAGCTTAACAATTTGAGGCAAGGTTTCTCACCCTCATTATGAAAATAAGGCCTTTTCCACCTCATTTACATAGATGAAGAACTGTACAGGTCCCTCCTTCCTGACTGCTGGGAAGGATGTTTTAGCATGCTTACTGTACTGTTAAACTGATAACTATTTTTTCAGAGTGATTCTGTTTGCTTGTCAGCATAATTAGGCACTGCTGCTTTTAGTTTTTTAATACAGTACATTAAATAAAAAAAAATACAAAAATGAGATTGAGTTAGTTATTGCAGTGGGTAACCTCTGGGACTGCAATCAGTAAAGAAGGTAATTTGGAGAAAAGTTTGTTAGTATCGGCAGAGAGCCAGAGAGCCCCTTTTCTTTAAGCAAAAAGGTGGCTTGTGAAGTTATGTGCTTTTTCAGAAGCTAGATATTTTTCCTATCACAGGCATTTGAACTGCCTGTATGTTTCTGAGCCATCTGTCTGTATGGGATGCCTGTGAATTGCATTGTGAATCCTAACTTCCAGAAGCAGAAATAAGAATAAAGGATTTTGTTCTTATATTTACTTATTATTTACTCATCATTATTTCCATGAAGGATAGAATAAAATATTCTAAGTAGCACAGCCATGTTGCCAGCTATTGCTATCCTTTATGGAGGTGAACACAGCTGATGTCTTATATACTGAACTAGCGCATATAACAGATAATTTAGAATCATAGAATCACCAAGGTTGGAAAAGACCTAAAAGATCATCCAGTCCAACTGTTCACCTATTCCCAATAGCTCCTACTAAACCATGTCCCTCAACACAACATCCAGCCTTTCCTTGAACACCCCCAGGCTCGGTGACTCCACCACCTCCCTGGGCAGTCCGTTCCAGTGCCTGACCACCCTTTCTGAAAAGTAATACTTCCTCATGTCCAGCCTGAATCTCCCCTGCCGTAGCTTGAAGCCATTCCCCCTGGTCCTATCACTAATGACACGAGAGAAGAGGCTGACCCCCAGCTCACTACAAGCTCCCTTCAGGAAGTTATAGAGAGCAATGAGGTCTCCCCTGAGCCTCCTCTTCTCCAGGCTGAACATTCCCAGCTCCTTCAGCCTCTCCTCATATGGCCTGTGTTCCAGACCCCTCACCAGCTTTGTTGCCCTCCTTTGAACACGTTCCAGGGCCTCAATGTCTTTCTTGCAGTGAAGGGCCCAAAACTGGACACACTGTTTGTATGCCATGGTATGGATTTGAGTTGTGTATCTGAGGCTCTGGTCCTTGGCACTCATCAGCCATCTACTCACCTGTCTTCTACTCATTAGCTGTTGGCTGGCAGTTTTGTAGCTGCCCCCAGCTTTGTGAAGGGCTGAGGTGATGGAAGCTGCTCTGTGGTGAGAGGTGGCACATTCACATTTTGTTCTGTGCTTCTTGAGTGGGAGCTGCAGAATCTGACAAGACAACTTACAAACTCAACCCTGTAAAATTGCCCTGAATCTTGGTCAGTACTCTGTGCAAAGCACATCTCATGTCCCTTACATTCCCCTTGCTGGAATGTGTTTTTCTGCTGTACCTTCTTTGCTAGTATTTTTACTCTTCTTCCAAATATGATACAAAAATTGTGAAGATATAATTGATCATCACCAAATATGCCAGACACCCTTAAGAGAAGGTGACGAGAGTATGCAGAAAGTTAGAACATCAAGCATGCTTGCAAATCTCAGATGTTGGCCCTTGGCAAAGATTTTGGAAATAGAAATGCAGATTTCTCTGATTTGATGCTGAATAAATAAAGAATATTTTATATGGTATAGTTTTGTTTCTTTTGGAAACATACCAAGCATACAACAGAAAGTTGGAAAGTGTTTTTTGTTAGTTCTTTACATATAAGGATATTCCTTTTAATACCCTAATCTGACACTGCCTTCTCAAAAGAAGGCCACCTGAACTTCCAGATTTAGGCTGACAACTCCATAGTGTATCCAGAATGTGGATGTAGGAATATTCCTGGCTGCTACGATCAGAGTAAAGGCTTCCTGTGGCAGGAGATGTTGAACAGTAACACTTACTTATTCCCAGTCTGACTACTTAACTTTTTGGTCAAACTAAAGCTCTTGGATGGTAACAAGAAAACTTTTTCTGACAATCCAGATCATTTGAGATTATGTCCTCTACTATTAGATGAATTAGATTATGTCCTCTTCTATTACCTAGGAAAGCAAAGGATGGAATCTAGCACTCTGAGGAACATAACAGACTGGAGATGCCAGTCTATGAAAAAACATGTTTTGTCCACATGTAATCTAGCACAAGATCCAGGACTTTTCCTGTGCTTCCTCTGATATTTCCGTAGTCCTGCTATACTAGCAGATGTGTGAAACACATGGAGATAATATTTGTTTTATGAAATATGGAATTGCTTTGATGTTGCTTCTGTTGACCAAGTGTCTTTGTTGGGATGAAGGCTTTTATATGGCCTCAAGATGTCATAAATAATGAGCCCCTCTCTGCAAGAAAATATGTTTTCAGTAACAAACTTACCTCTGGCCAGTTCTTTAGATGGTATGAGCTGGCTTCTGTCTCCTAATAGTCTGCATTTATTCCAAAAAATGATGACTGGACAAAAAACTTGTATGTTTGCCCTAAGCATGTCAGGGATCACTACTTAGCACTTGAGCATTAGGAGGTCTAAACTGATCTCACTTAGCTGAAGGCATCAGGAAAACATACAAGCTGCTAAACATCTAGCCTTCTTTCTTCTGCTCTGGATTTTGTCCAAGAAAGAAAATCAGCCAGAGAGCCAACAAATAATAATAAATTAGCCTATGACACAGATGTAGCTTTGGGGATCTTGTGCTTACATTTCTACCATTAAAAGCAATAGCTCTGATAAGTTACTAGGAAGGGAACAAGTTGTTTTCTATTTCGGCATTCACATAACAAAAAACACAGTAATTGCAGGTACTATCATTTCTGTACTCAGTTGTGAATTATGCCTTGAGTTAGATGGATTATTTCAGCAAACTAGTGCATTGCACTCGTATTTTGTACACTTAGATTATCTATTTTCTCCTTATTTTACAGAAAGAACTTCTTTCTGCTGGGAAACGCAATAAAAGCTATTGATTAACTGAGCTCACTTATCAGATACATATGTGGTCGACAAAAGCCACTTAGTATTTCCTGAGCAGAAAAGAAAATTCAGCATTTTCTTGTGGCTTCTATTAGTCTCTGCATTAAACATTCATGTCATTTTCTTTTCTTTCCCTTACTTGTCTAATAAATATATCATCAGGCCCATTAAGTGCCAAGAGTTAAGTTGTTTAAGTGCAATAAGATATGCCCAGCAAATCGCTGGCTCCTGAAGTATTGGTTTTCTGTCTAGGTATCTTGTATTTTCACAGTCCCTTGAAACTCCAAATCCAATCATCTCTGCAGCAGAAGAAAGGTAATTGAAACATTAGGCACAGCTTCATCCCCATAGGAATGAATGATCAAAAATGAGGCGAGCTTACTATGGCACTCTACAAAGGTGCATATATTCTGCTTTAGGGAAAAAAAAAATTAAAAAAACTACCAAAAAACTTTACTGTTAGAATCATAAACCTGCTTCATCTAGAGCTCTTACTGTTACTGGGGTAGTAGGAAGGAAAAACATGTTTTCTGTGTTAGTTGCTCAAACATTGTGTAATCAAATAGCGTAAGTTATCTGGCAGATAGATAGATGGCTTGTAGGAGTTTTGAAATCCACAGCTTAGAGCAGTTCCTGACTTAGGGAAACCTGAAAATGACAGTCCTCATCTTAGATTATCGTTGCTTCTGAAAAACATTCCTTTTCAGTTCAGTTTTGCTTAACCTGTGCAAAACACTTCAAGGTCTTGAAGAAGGATAGTCCCCACATCAATGTGCAGGTGAATATGCCAACACACATTAGTAAAAGAGGACAAGAGGTGATTTACAGAAAGTTACTTTGAGTCATCTTAAGAAACAGAGCTACTTTTTAGGAGGATTTTGAAGAGAGGGAGAGTAGAGACTTTATGGGTAAACCTGGACAAAAGAAGTCCTGAGCTGCCTTGAAAGAAGATAGGCAATCATGTTGAGAATGCCAACAGGCTCTGGAGCTGGCACCAGTGAAAAAAGAATGAGATGGTAAGTAGAGAGGCAGCCAAGGGAGTGAATGTGCAGAGGAGTTTGCTTTCATCATGAGCCAGAAGACAAGGAAAGTGTGCAGGACAGCTTCTTGGTATGAAATAGTTGTGAGCACCTCATTGGAGATCAGAAATTCCCTGGAGACCTGGATGAGAAAATACAAGTTTCAGGAATGGTTTTCCATCTGCAGACCTTTCTACTTTTGTTTCTGGATGCCCTTTCTGTCAAGTGAACTTCAAATCTGGTCTCAGAATTGTCATGAAGATTATGAGCAGCTGTCAGTATCTTACAGGTCTTCTAGGAACAGCTTAGGAGACAGATTTCAGCCTCCTCTCACATTAGGATTAACAGACAAATGGCAGGTATGCTGCCTTTTCAGGCAGCTGTTTTTTGTCTAGGTCTTTCCAGGCTGTCACTCTGGGACACTATTTATAAACACATCTCTAGAATGCATCTCAGCAGTCACTGTCCCTTCTCCTCCAGCACTGTTGTGCCTGTACAGTGTGGTGTGTAGAGCACACCCATATCCCTAGCCTCTGTGCATTTGTATTTTGCCATCCCACTTTCTGCTCTAAAGAGCATCTGCCTTTAATGCCACATGTAAGTGGCATGTGTCTCAGCAGAGCATTACAAAGCAGAGCTTGTGCTTTTTCTGTTGACCATAAAGAAAAATCTGCCTTGCTTTGGCTTTGAGAAGGCCTGTTACTTTCTCATATATTGTGAATGCTGACAGTCACTACTGCTCTGTTGCCCACAGAACACCTGGGACTTTCTCTGGCAGACTGGTCACGCTTTTGGAATGGGGAAAAAAATCACTTCTTCATTGCTGTCTTGCTGTTGTAGGATGAGCATTGTCCTTAGCTAAATTCTAGCTAAACTAAAATCTTTCACAAGGTCAGGTCCTTTGAGTATAATTGGTTTTACTGAAATTAGAAGCTCCCTATTTCTTTGCAGAACAGAGACAGAAATGCCCTTACTAAGGCTTTCATTCTCCAGCTTCTCTGAGAATTGTAATTGCATTGATTGGTGGTATTCCTTGGCAAGAAAAGGGCTTGACTTACTCCTCCCATTCCTCTTGTAGAAAGACTTTCTGTTTCAGGGGCAAAATACCCTTTGAACATGGGTCAGATGTTGCATGAAGTCAGCAGGAGCCCTTTCAGCTTCAGAGAGCTGTAGGATCTGTGGCTGCCTGAGTATGCTGATTGAATAGCAGTGAGTGGGAAGTCTTCACTGCCTGTGCTGGATGGGGCCTGACAAAGTGTGCTGACTTCCACAATGTACCTGATTTTTTAACCTGAACCCAAGATTCTGTTGGAAAGCTATGCTGGGCTGTCCCTGCCAGAGTGTGCTAGGCATATTTTGTTTGATCTGTTCCTTCTGCAAAAAGTGTTGTGATGCAGCCAAGCTTGAAGCTGCATGTGACAGACCCAGACGGGTGTGAGGGATGCACTCAGGTGTGTTTGGGATAACGCCATTCCCAAAAGCCTCTGAGGAACAGAGAGCCCTAGGCATCATTCTGCTTCCTGCAGTTTGTCAAATCCTTTGTCAGACGTGTTGTGCAGGCAGAATTTAGGGAAAATCTCTGTTGCAATTAAAGATTTATAACATCCCTAGTCTGCTGTTGCTAAATACTGTGAAGTACTTTTTTAATTAAGATTTTTTTCATCAGTTATAGTTATTAAGCAATGAGTAAACACTTCGGAATGATTTGGTTCTTACAGCAGAATCTTAGAAAAAAAAATCCATGTAAATTTCTATGAATTAGTCAATGCATGTAGGAACTACAGGGATCTTTAACCAGAAGATCTCAAATACCAGGTTCTGCTGATCTGCAAAGCTAAATTGAAAATCACTGTGTACAAAAATTTGTTCCACAGGCAAAACTGAATTGATATGGCAAACTACTGCACTGCACAATGCAGACTGACACAGCAGAGGCAGCCTCTCAGAGTGACAGGTGGATCTCCTGGAGCATGATGGAGCAGTATCATTTGGGCTGCATGCTCTGAACTTCCCTTCATGCAAATGGAGCAGAGGTTTGGTCAGTGTGAAGCGCAGCACATCTCCCACTCACTCCCCACTGCTATTCCTACCTCTGTTTGAGAAGGGCTGCGGGATGGGTTGCCATAGGAACTGTGAGAAAGAAGGGAAAACACACACCTGAAACCCCACCGCTTCATTTTGGTACTGCAGGACTGTAGCTGGGGTGCAAAGTGGAAATGCATTGCCATCACTCCCAAGGCACGGGAAGGCAGGGTCAGTGCTGCAGGCTGCGATGTGCCCAGGCTGAACAGCCTCTGTTGGTGGGATATGGAGCTTTAGCAGACCTGCACAAGCGCCCAGAGCTGTCAGCTAGTCTGGAATATTTGGTTTGATCTGCCTGGAGCAGCATTTGCTTGGGTCAGAGCATCAGGCACCTCCTGAGAATCTGTTTCTTTTGAGCATGCAAAATCAAGGGCTGCACAATGAAATACATAACCCAAGGGGACAAGCTGTTCAATCTCCATGCATTTTTTTCCTCTGTTTTCCTAAATGGATTGCCCATCTTTGCTTCCCTCTGCTTTCTCTTGACAGCCATGGGGAAGCTCACTCTTTCCATTCCCATTGCCACTCATCACCAACAAACAAGTCTTTGCCTCCTGTACCTCTAGGGCCCAGGCTGCCAGCACAGACCAATGGAGCATGATAACCCGATGCAGAGAACATACCTTGAAGTGAGTGACTTCCACGGAGTGTGTGAAGTTCACAGGGCTGCCATATGCCATCAGATGTCACTACCTCATGCCTCCCGACTTAGGCCCACACTGCTGCTGACCTTGGAGTCCCAGAATATCAGATTGCCCTTCAAAACACAAAATGTCAAAAAACAATTTATTTTTGTTCATAAACTGAAGAAGATGTTTGATATTACATTTTCTGTTTATTAAAAAGCTATTAAAAGACCCATGCTGCTGTGAAGGGTTAAGATGGTCCAGCAGCTTTCAAGAGGGAGGAATGTATGGTATGCAAAGGCAATAGCTGTAATAAGCTGAGGGGGATCTGCATTTTTCAGAAAAGAATGAAGAATTCTGTGAATTTCACATAGTAGTCTGTACTATAGAAAAGTATTTGTGAGGAACAGGTAGGTGATGCCTCTCTCTTACGAAGAATTTGCAAGAGGAGGACTATTTAAACTGCTTTCTCTGTTGAAAAGCAGTAGCATTTTTCAGGGCTGACCCCGAATTCTTAACAAATTGCCTTGAATGCCTAATAAATTGTTGATGAAGGTGGATTTCTGTAACTTGTTTACCCACCACTTTCTACTAGTCTTCTCTGGCTATGAAACAAAGTTGGGAGCATATCACAAACTTAGTGTTTATTCTGCATATTTGTCTCAAAGAGCAGAACAAGAAGTCTCTGGTTTGTTGTCTCTGAGCATCAGAAAAATACGGTTGTTTTAAACTCCTACCTCCACTCCACTGATTTTCCATAACCTATTTCAGTGGAATGTAGCTTTCTGAAGGATATTGAGAGATCTGTAATCAACTAGTTAAAAAAATGTAGGAGTTTGGGAAGCAGATAACTGGGAGAAATACTTTACTAAGATTAGAAAATAATGGGTAGGTTGTTTGTTGTTGTTGTTGTTGTTACTGTTGTTGCTTTTTGTTTGGTTGTTTTGTTTTGGTTTGGTTTTGTTAGTTTGTTTTGCTAAAGGCCATGTGTTTGTTTGTTTTTTTTTTTTTTTGTCCTATTAAAGCCTGTAAATGTACATTGGAGCATAAAACAGACCTGGTAAAATCATGGGATTTATTCCCATGCTCTCTGCAAATGTCCACACATTGCTTTGAACCATAGCTGAGAGGAACAAAACTCGTGCACGTCAGAAATGAGGTACGTCCTTGGTCCCTCCTCTCTGTTTTCCTGTTGCATTTAATGCTTTATGAGCAGACCTTGTCTTACTGAGGACTCTTTATGGAGAAAGGGAAGTATTTAATTGCTTGAGATGAATTAGTTTGAGAAGCTATTCCCAGGGAAGTATACTTGGAACTATGCTGAGAACCTCAGTCCTTGACCCTGATTACCCTCTGGGTTTCAGGTAGGGCTTTCCTTTAGCCTGGCTGCTGCTGCTGCTGCCAGCCCAGGACCATGGCCTAATTATTTCCCTAGTGCTTTCTCACTCAGCCTACATACTAATGTGGGGAAAAGAGAGTTCTTGGACATAGGAGAATTGTAGACGGACCTTAAAACTGCAGGATCTTCTGGTCAGATGACTGGCAAATACTGTCACGCAATCAAAGTGGCTGCTTCAGTATTTCTGCCCTACTCTTATGCCATGACATTACAGTTTGTGCATGACATAAAATAAACAAAATAAAATTGGCATCCTTTTCTTCACTCCAGGCATAAAGGTTAGAAGCTGTGCAGACTGTTCTGGATGCATGCCTAGATTTGGAGCTCATCATTATGTGATGAGACGTTTCTGCTCAGCATGTAGCCTGCTGTAGAAGGATCTCTGTTTGGGAGCCTATGTAGTCAAGATGTCTCAAGGGGAAAGGTATTTAAAAGCACTTGTCTGTACTGGGTGATTAACGTTTCAGGAAATTAAGCAAATCTGCAGTTTCCTCCGAAATATGCAACGCAACACCTTTTTTAAGAGTATTCTGGAATAGTTTTTGAGATTGCAGAAAATGGATTTTGCATGTAGCATATATTTGAAAATCATATTTCACTGGCCTGATATATACACTTGAGGCTACAGCATACATCTGTAACAGTGGGAGCCTTCAGTTAACAGAACCCCACAAAAAGGATGCATCACTCAGAAGGGAAGAGAAGAAACAGAAAGCACTTTGGTTAAGTGGCAAAGAGTAGGAATATATTCTTACGAAAAAAATTGTGTAAGAAATGGAAATCTAGCTCTTGTAATGCTAATGGTGTGGAAAGTAATCTTCTTCTTATATCTTACCTGACAGAGTGGAATCAGGATAAAAGGAAATTTGAAGAGCAAGTAGCCAAGGATACCGAGGGCAATAATAAATTATTTGAAGTACATAAAAAATATGAAGCTTGCAAGACAATCAGTGATTTTACTAGACCATTAGAGTGTGAAATGGTCAGTCACATTGTAGGGAAGCTAAACGATATTTTTGCCTCAGTCTTACAGGCAAAAGTAATTGGAGAATACATACTCTGAGTTTATTTTTTTCTCCAGCTACAATCTACTGAAGATGAGCTGTCACGGCAAAGGTCTCGAAAAACCAAGACATTCAGTAGAAACAAATTACTAAATTGAGATAATTGAGGCAGAAGTTGAAGTGTTAAAAACAGGCTGTAGTCCACCTATTGTTGCAGCAGTACCAGAAGATGTTGGATAAGAAAATAGATGTACAGTCAGAGCAGGCAAAGAAGTGTTTCTATCCTCATTTTGCATCAGGGAAGTTAAAGCAGAGAGAGAAAGCAGCTTGTCTTCGTGGGAACCAGTGGCAGGCAGGAGGTGCAGAAAGAAGCCTGCTGGTCCCCCATCTTCTCACAGTTCTACTCCCCTTGGGCTTCCAGTTCTGTTGTCCTCTGCACTCCCACCCCACCACCACCCAGCTATGTTGACACCTGGGGCTGCCAGACCCCTTCTTTCTCAGAGTACTGCTCCTCTCAGAATATCTCCCAAAGAAGCCATTTCCACCCCACTTATCCAAACGGCCCTGAAAAGCCCCACGAATCCTAACATATCAGAATTGAAGGTTTGAAATGTGAAAATAGCAGTGGACTAAATTTTCAAATGCCTAACCAATTCTAATGTAAATCAGCCTGGGGAGTTCTTTGGCATTTGAGGCTTCAAAATTACTGGGGATAATTAAATTGTAGGAGGTAAGGGGCCTTTTTGCTTGTTACCTTTTTCATGCTTTACTGCCTCATAAATCATACTTCCACATATAACATCTTGTCACACTGAGCCATTAACAAAAGCAGGGCATTTTCCATTTCAAAACACAGCAGTGATTAACAGTGCGTATACTTGTTAAAAAGGATGTCCAGCATCGAACAGCATGAGCTGCACTGCATACCAGCAGGAAGGTGAGAAAAAACACCAAAGTCAGTATTAGAAAGCATTAGATGTGCGTGTGAGAGCAGGGCAGGAAAGGGCCCATGGGGCTCTTTGAAAGACCTACCACACCAGAGGGAAGGGACAAGCAAAAGTGAAGTTTGACTCAGAAATCCTGACGGCTTTGATCAGGGCTGTTAGAGGACTGGAGGTGAAGCACAAGGGTCTTGTTACATAGCAGGTAGTGTTTGAAAAGTAAGAAACAAAGAGCAGACAGGAAAGGCCAGTTTCCAGTACAGAAAGCACCTTGTATCAAGATGCCCCAAAGGAGAAATTCATCAGCATGTTTAATAATGACACAAGTGAGGGGGGGGATGGCCGGGTTGCATATTTGCTGACGGTACAGAATGCTTTAGATGAGTGAGGCCGGACTATGAGAGACTTCAGACAGTTCTTAGCAAAACTGATTGTTGGGCAACCCAGTAGCAGAAGAAATTGGATTTAGAGAAATGCGTTGTAAATTGGCAGTGCACAGTGAAAAGGATATTTGAAGCAACTTGAAAGTGTTGAAGCATTCTGATTAGTTAGGAACACTACTAGGGAGAGAATGGAAGAGAAAATAGTTTTCACTGTGGGAAGTCCATTTTGCAGGAAAAAAAAAATGGAAAAAATGAATGATTTAGGTGGGTTAGAAGCGAAATAATAAGCAACCTGGAAATTTGGTCACAAAACCCATGGGCAGGCATATTTTCATCTTGAAGCCTTTATTGACATCCAGCCACTTAGTCTTCCTGAAGTCACAAAAAGGAGAGGTGCAGGTAGGGAACCTGGCAGATGTGACAGATACAGGAAGAAGGAGAAGCAGCACTCCCTTCTACTTGAAATTTTGAGGGCTGTAAAATAGCCTGCTCCTCTCCCTGTGACAGAGATATATTTGATGAAACTGGAGTACAGAGTGGAACAGTGGACAATGGGAGCACCAGAAAATCTGCTGCTCAAGCTGTATCTTCTATTATCTTTGGTCAGAAGGGCTTAACCTCCAGACCCATTTTATGTGATGTGGAAAAGGCAGCAGTGACTGCTAGGCTGGGTGCCCCTGATCACCCACACTGATACTGAGCTCACCTTAGAAGGGCCTCAGGGCAGCTTTCACTGCCTGCCAAGGCCCTGTCTATGTGGCCATGGATGTGATTCTCATGATTGTCAGTCTCCAGCAGCCCTGCTTCTTTGCACTGCCTTTTCAGAGGGCCTTTGTGGCACAAGAAACAATTCAAGCAAGTGGCTGCTTCTCCACCAGCAGGCTGGCATCTACTTAGAAAAGTCTAGTTTCTTCTTTTGGACATAGAGATCCCATTTGGAGAACCACTTTGCAAAATCATTTGTCTCTGCCTGACCTAGATAGACTGGATCATTAAAATTGTGCAGTTTGAGCCCTGGGGTCGCTCATTGCATCTTCTAGCCTGGGCATTTCACAGTTCTGAACAAGACAAGTAAGCAATTTTCTCCTCATTGGCACTTTTCTGTATCTTCTCATTAAATAACACTGTCAGAGCTGTGTTGTGGCTGAGATACACTCATTAGGCCATGCAGAATGGACAACAGAAGTATTCAGACAGGCATGGATGGTCTGGGATAGTTAGAGGGCTCCTCAAGGAGCTCCTGCAGGCATTGTTTGTAGTGACAGGAATCCAAGCAGCTTCAGTTCACATGAAGCAGGAAACTGTCTCCTTGCTTCACCCCTTGCAGTTTGACTCAGAGCTCCTCTGATTCAGCCCACAGACTGGGCACATTGTGGGGTTCCCTCCTCCACCAAATACAATCTATCCTAATGAAGCTGATGTGTGTGTGAAGGTGAGTGTAATCTTTCAGAGCCGCAGGAAAGGCTTGAGGTAAAGATTTCAACTGCTTTGTATTTCTTGGGTGCCTATAATCCCAATTAAGTTCAATTCACTTGTTAACTGTCCTAAAAATATTTCAAGTGTATCTGTATGGTCCCTAGGCCAAGAAGAAGTCAGTGGAGGTGTTTTGTGGACAGTACTCTGCTTGCATGTCATAGTGACTGAGCAGATGAATGATCTGCTTTTCTACTTGTTCCATTCATCCATGAAAAGCTGAGTCCTCTGAGGGAATGTGACAGGCTGACATAGGATTTATCCTGTGGAAATGTTGTCTTGGGTTGTCTTGCCTATGTCACTGCAGATGAGAGTGTGGATGGCAGCCTGGGGGCTTGTCTTGGTGATGTGGTCTGTCCACAGTCTGCAGTCAGTGCAATGTCAGGCTGGGTTTCCACAGTTCTGGTTGCTGTTTCTTAAATTCTGCTTCTTCTCCTTTGACAATTCCTCCCAGCCAGAACTAACAGCTGTATGAAATGAGTGGTCCTCCAGGAAAATGTGGTGTGGGGCAGCGGGAGAATGGACAAGGCTTGCAACAGCAAACAGACAATGGCAGGTCTGTCATGCACCATGTCATTGCATGAGGTGTGATGCTCACTGCACTGTAGGTTTGTTAACCGTGTCCGTAACTGATGGCATACCTTTACTCTAATGGTAGAAGTGACTTTTGGGGAAAAAACAGGCACAGACAAACTAAGCAAAGTCATGTAAACACTAAAAAATATTTCAGGAAAAAATTTCTCTATGAAGTGTCTGTTTTCAGGGTACATCCCTCTGATTGACCCCAAGCAGAAGCACAAATGTCCAGAGACTCTTCACTCTCCAGGTAAGAGCCATTGTGTAAAAGCCCTGCCTGGAGGAACACTCCCTCCTACTGGGGAAGCTGGAGTTGTGTTCTGCACCAAAAATGTAGCACGTTCTGCAGGTCCTCTTTCAATGCTCAGATAAGTGATCTGATCCCAGATAATTCCCTGCACTCAGAGCTGAAAAAAAAAAAGGAACTGGGAGATGTTGCTAGTTTCTGCTGGGTGATGCAAAGAAACTTCTCAGCTCTTCATATATTTAGTGAAGTCTGAGGTCTGATTCTTGCAGAAGAAAGTAGTAAACATCACATCTACAAAATACTTCTGTGACTGAAGGCAGAGAATTACCAGTGGGTAGTATGATTCATTGCTACCCTCACTGCTTGATGTACGAGACAAAAATAAAGAGTTTCAAAACAATATATCCTAACCTATGAAAAATATACTTAAATATCAATATTAAAATATGTCTGTTCTGGGCAAATTTCCCTTAAAAAAAGAGTAGAATAGTAGTTTCTATTCTAAAGTAAAATAGAATAGTCTGCTTCCATTTCCTTCTGCAGTGCAGCAAGCAGCTATACTTTTCTCTAAACAGGAAAAGCCAAACACATAAAACATGGTAGAAAAAGAATGTTCATCTTTACATCAGGCATGTCTTGGAGGTTCTTCACTACTTCACTGCAGTAACACTTTCTTGTCATTGTGGCTGCTGATGCAAGAGCCATGACTTCATTCTGGCTCAGTATACATTCTGGGGGAAGACATAAAATAAGACAGCATGATGCCAGATATCTTGACCCCACTATGGTGGGAACATTTGTAGTATAAATCAGATGAGGACTCTACCACAGTTTCATCTTTTCAGTTTGACATTCATGCTTTTATTCTACCGGTAGAGGAGACTAAGTGTCCTACCTGCAAATACTGGACTGAACATGACTGGATTCATAAAAAGGGTATAAATGAGACAGATACCATCCTCTGCAGATTGTTGTTAGGACAGATTTCACAGAAAACTGAGGTATACCACTATCCCAGCCCTAAGCTCTCTACAAAAGGAATGCTGTAGGCAAAGGGCACATCCTCCTGCTCTGCTGTGAGCCTCTTGCTTTCTCCCCGTGTTGTGGGGCTTGCTCTGCTGCAGCTGCTCCTATTCCCTCCTCCCCACTTCCTCTGCTGACCTTAGCCCTGGCCTACTAGTGGAAATATTCCTCTTTAATATAAGACCTAACATTTCTTTCTAAGATGTTGCCTATGTAGGATGTTCAAACCTGTCTAGCAGTCTTACTGAAGCTATGAGTGCTAACCTGTCTGGCCTCTGCTCCTATTTAGTGTCTGAGCTTGTACACCTGTGCATTTAACCTGAGATAAGGACCAGAGTAAATGCCTGTGACAAGTTCTATTCTTCTCCTTCCCTTCCTCCTCCAGCTATGCCTGCCTCTTTGGGTCTCCTCCCAGCTTCTGCAGAAAGATTTGAGCTTCTGACTGGAGCTCTGAGGTCCATTGGCATGCATCAGTGGCATTAACATTCAGAATCTCTTTGACTTCTCTAAGATAGAATGGCAACAAATAATGGGGAGCTTGAAAGTGCTGGCAGGGTCCCCTTCAGAAAGCGTCTGTCTGCCAGTTATAATCATGGTGGTGACCTCATTGGAAAAAGGCATCTCTGTCTCAGACTCCTGGGAGCCATTTGAGAGCACACTGAACGCAATGGATTTTCTTTTTATCAGCCTCAGTGAGCCTTTAGACGTGTTTTCAGAACTAACCTAGAGGCTCAGATAAAGTCCATTGCTTTCCAGACATCCAGGCTGAACTATTCTTGGGATGACCCAGCTCCTTTTTAAAGCTCACCAGGATGCAGGCTTGAGCAGTGCCTTCAGCTCTGTTATTGATCTTTATTTTATCAGCAGCCCACCCGTGGACGTGAGCTGCATCTATATATCCTGCCACTGCCCTTTGTCTGTGGTAAACAGCTCTTTGCTTGGTATTGTAATTTGCTGTCTTTCAATAACTTCTGCTTTTCTTAAGGCCTTTGATTTGGGCACACTTCTTCATGACCACATCACACAAAGCTCTCAGGACAACAGGGGGAATAAAAAGGATGAAAGGTAGTTATGGAGAGGTAAAGAAGGAGTGCTGGTTTTGATATTGATCAGCAGACAGGTGATGGCACAGCATCTGTTAGCATTCCCCCTCTTCTCACTGTCTGCAGGAGGTAGGTTGCTGGCTGTATGCATTCAGGAGCTATGGCAGTGAGGCAGGCAGAGATCTTCATCTTGATACATGCTGTTGTACACGTGGTCAGAATTTTCTGCCGTGTGGCTGCACCATCGTTCTGTGTCCCAGTCTAGACATCAGTTCTGTAGCTTCTGGGAAAGGCAAGCACCTAAGAGACGTGGATTTGCTCCAGACTACCCCCTGGTATGTCCCTACTTTTCAGTGTATGTTTCAGGTCAGCAATTCACTTCTTTATCCTCTCTTGCCACTTTCTCTGAACTAATTAAATGCAAGCAGTCCTTTTGATGGTGCTACAGAAAGTGCATAGCAAATGAGTTGTACCACTGAAAAATAAGCCATTATCAGCACAGGTTGCAGCAAAATGCCTTAAAACTATAGCAGAGAACATTTTAGTTAGTAAGTATTAAAACCAGATATCATTGTACTGACAGGCAATTATAATGCTGATCTCTACTCTGGCTGGCAGCAACTGTCTCCAGACTATGGCATGGTTTTTTACTTCATAGGGCTGGTCATGGGAGGGCACAGAAAAGCCTTTCACTGCCACCAGCAAATGACTGACTATCCCAGAACAGCAGTGCTGAAGGTACAGGAGTCAGTTGTCATGGGAGAAAATCCTCTGACAGTTGAGAAACTGCATCTCTACCACATTAAATAACCAAAAAAAAAAAAAGCGAAATGAGATGAGCCAGAATTTCTGTATCTGCTTGTACACAGGTTACTAATCAAGTGGATGCAGTGCTTTTCTTGTTTAATCTCTGAGGGTGAGTCGCTTGTAAGTGAAGCTCTGTTCCTCTTGGGAAAGGAAATGAAGAAATTGCTGGGAGAATGATAAATTCAGTGTAGGAAGGCTTCTTCTCAGCTGATTGAGGACTTCTTGGGCTTCTTTTTCCCTTCCTGTCTGCAGTGCTATTTTGAGTTACAGAGTTCAAGTGCAGATAAACACAGTTTTGGAAGCTTAAAACAGGGAATCATTTGTCCTCCACTAAAGGCTGTTAGTTGCCCGGTTCATTTGTTTTCTCCAGTTCCAAATGAATTGCCCTAGAAATGCCTGGTAGTTTATTTCCCACTTGGTTTTTAACAGCACGAGGATGTGCCCTGGTATTACAGCTGCTCACTTGGTTCAGGTATGAGCTCAGAAGATTCCCTGAATGCCCCAGCTGATGGAGGTCGCAGCCCTGCTCCCAGGAGATCCCTCGCAGTGTTTTACAATGCAGGTACAACATGAAGCTACACAGTAACCTCACACTTTTCTTGCTTGCAGTGCAAACCATGTTAAACAAACAAACAAACCTGTCTCACAAGTCTGAGCAGAATTTCTGTTTTGATCCTGGGACTCAGTTCGTGCTGGAAGCTTTATGTTCTTTCAAAGAATATCAGTTTTGCAGACAGGAGGACATTGATGGCCTGCTGGAGTGAGCAGAAAGGGTGGAGAGAAAACACGCTGCCAGTGATGTGGAACCCTGACGAAGGATTTAACACGCATAAGGAGGAAAGAGAGTAAATATATCTCCTCGGGATCATACATGTAAGGCATAGACTTGTGATGTATGTGTAAGCCCGTACAATAATACTTTCTAAAAAATAACATCAGTCCAGATGAACATCTTCCATCCAGTACTGATTCAGCATTGAATCAGTAACAGCTAATTATACCTCAGTTGAGCTAATCTGATAATCAAACTAGATTATTTTAACTGCCACCACTGCAAAGCTAATCCCTTGTCTGAAAAATGTGATTTTTCCACACATAAGCACTAGCATTAACTATTCTCATCTGGAGCTGTAAAGAGCTGCTACACCAATGAGGAATGCAGCACAATCGCACTGTCAGAATTTTTAAGAATGACTTCCTCCAAAATCAGGAATGTGTTAATCAGTTGTGATTATAGCTTAAGGTGATTTCATTTGGCTATTAGAACCAGCCCCTTGCTTTAGCTGAATGTTCAATGCAAGGTCATTATACGGGAAATGGATGCTTTTGTTTCTTAGCTGTACACTGCTGTCCCCATAAGAAATGCTCAAGAGAAAGGTGTCACAATTTTAAGTTTAGACAGATATACAAACAATACAGTCACATTTGCATCACTGCTCCCTCTTTGTAAATGGCTTCATCTTTAAAAGGGACTATGGAAGGTTGATAGTGAGGGGTTTTCTGCCTGTGCTGCTGTCTTTAAACAATTTTCCCCTTTGCCCGCTCTTTCATCTGTAACTGGTTCAATTATACAATGTAACCTTAATTATCTGAATATAAAATGTATCTCAGATTCTCATGACTCAGTAAACACAGACTTGCTGAGTCTGCAAACATGACAAAACAAGGCTCAAATCGTTTTGGAAGCTGCAGTGCTTCAGGTTTTTTTAATGTATTGTTATTTTCTCTATTTCAAGATTTGTTTGTGCTTCTCAGCAGCTTTGGAGCTCCAAGATGGAAGGAAGGGAGGGAGAAAGGAAGGAGAGAAGGGAAGACAGTACAGGGGGAAGGAAGAAGGGCTGGAGGGAGGGAGGGAGGGAGGGAGGGAGGAATGAGAGGTGCTGGATGCATTTGGGATAGCCCCACCTATCATCTGCTTTCATATAGTAATTATACATTTATGCTTAAGCTATACATGTGTTAGATTTCCAAAAATGATCATACACAATTGATGACATTGTTTCTGAAAAGTTATTTGCATATTTCTCTGCCTTTCTGTGCCTGCATATTAGGTATTATATCTTGGTGGTTCTACACACCTCTTCCTATAGTCTTCCTCACTTGTCCTTTGGTTACATCTTCCTTCAGGCATGCACATTGCAGAGGTGGCAGGGATGACTCGTTTTTTGTTTTTCAGTCTCTCAGTTCTTGACCACATAGTTTCTGTTTGTTTCTTCCTCGTGTCTGCATTTACATCCCAGGTGTACCTCCTGCAGCTGAAGCAGTGCTACCAAGATTGCCTTATAATGTTTACTGTTTACAAATACTGGTGTAGTGATAATGGCAAGAAGCAAAAGAGAAAGGGAGAAAAAGAGTCGTTTCTGAGCCTTCTACTGAAATCATCTGCATAGGCAGGAAGTAAAAGCAGTTTTGAGCCTGGAACATGGCTAGAGGTTCAGTGTTGTCCCATACAGTTAAGTTTATGTGGGATCCAGAACAGTCAGGATGTATTTGCACTAGGAATAAACACTGTCTCAGAGAAAGCCCCTCCCAAAGGATGTATTTTATGAGGAGGAGATGTGAGTGCAAGCCATCCCCATGTTTTTGAGGACGTCGAACATGCACACCAGATCTTTCTATTTTTATTGATGCTTCATGAAGCAAGTAAGACACTAACATAAGGTCCTCTAGAGAGGCTCTGCATGGATATGTAGAAATATCAAAACAGAAATGTCATGCTTTTTTTTTTTTAATTTTTTTTTTTTTTTTTAACCAGTCTGAGTGCTGTAGGAAACCTGACATTGCTCACCGGCACTGCCCTTGAATGGCAGACAAATGGTGTTTCTTCATCAAAGACATGCCTCAGATGAGCACAGATGTAGTTTTCTATTTAATAGATGGTACCTTTTGTTATGCTGTTATTGCCCATAGAGATATTATTGCTTCTGTGGCTTAAAAGCAGTCCTTGCTTTGAAAATTGTGGGTGTGTGTATTATACTGCCTTTGATTCTCTTTTCTGCAGGGCTCTTTTATTCCTTCCTTAGTGTCTCAGCTTCGTCCTAGTGTAACATTTCTCCCAGAGGGCTGGATAGATTATTCTTACTGTCTGAAGAAGCGTTTGGCTGCTGGGAAACATAAGCAAATACCCCTTCAGAATGTCACATATATTGTACTTCAGTTTCAAAGTAGAACATTAATGTTCATCTTTCATTTTTGATGAGAAAGTCTCAGCAACTGCTTCTGAGTATGGGACCTTAGTGTACATTTGATACACTCTATTGATTACACCCTACTACAATGAGGTACAGTCAGAAATAGACAGGATCATCCAGTATTTGGTAAGAAATACATTAACACAGGTCTCCTTCATACTATATTAACCTGTTACCATATCTCTTCTCTCTTTTTTTCCTCTTCTTCTCCTCTTTCCTCTTTCAAAACCTGTCAAGAAATGTGGGCTAGTACAGTCCCTGAAAGCAACAATCATGTTCCCTTGTGTTTACGTCTAGATTTATGTCAAACTACCTGGAAATGCAATCACTGAAGGGACTTGAAAATTCTCATTTTAGGTAGACTATAAATAATACAAATTACGAGACAAAATCACATATGGTGTTCTGATAATGCCTGTTGCTTTCCTTCTAGATAGCTTTTTAGGCTCTATAGCATCCTGACTTTCACCAAATCTGTTCTGTGACTGTAAAACAGTTGTGCCTGTTGATTGAATTACCTTGTGGCCATTTAGTGCAGCAAGTAGTACAAAATTACAAGAACCTGGGAAGGAAACTTCTTCACTCAGTTGCAGGGTAGAAAAAGTATTTATTTACTATTTTTTGCTATGAGTGATGATTTCAAGGACTTTGAGATATATCAGGTTACCTTCTTACTGTGCAGGGAAGTATACTGGCAATTTCCAGAAATGCTAGTAGAAGCTAAGCATGTTTGTCCTGTGTGAGATAGGAATATGCTCCTGTAGTTGTATCTCTTTAGCCAGAAAGGTGTCTGGAAATGCCAAAAATGCTCCCATCAAATTTTATAAAGGAGGAGTCTGGCATTTGCCACTGCAGAGAATTTGCAGAGGAATAGTGGAGTGATCGGTCAGCAAGGCAACTGCACCAGAACAGTCTTTGTCAGTGCTGTGTATCTTCATGCCTCTCTTCTTGCAACTGGGAATTGCCCTCAGTGGGGGTGCAGTGGATCTTCTGTATTGCCTTTTGTCACAGGTGAAACAGTAGATGACAGCCTGCAGCAGTTCTAGATGCTGGGGTTTATTTATATAAAAATCACAGTGCATGATAAGATTCTTAACTGGTGGTCTTGTCTCATGTCTCTGTATTAATTGGATGACTCACAATGTGCTGCTTTTCTTCAGTCCAGCTATCACCAAATTTATATTCATTCTCTCCTGGTTGCGGCTATCTTCTGCCTGAGAGTTCAGAAGATCATTTATACTCTTTCATTATCTCCTTCTCCCCCAACAAGTACACTCAATTTTGTGCCGTTCACAAGGACTTTCTATTTAATTTTGCTTGTTGTTTTTTTTATCCCATGAGTCCATGGTGTCAGCCATTCATTTCTCACCACAATGCTGTGCCTATCTCACAAACAGCTTCTGCACCAATGCCTTCTGCACCTCTTGGTACTTGATTTGCTTGTGAAAAGGTGCTGTGGGCCTCTGCCACTACCAGCAAACACGAGTGCCATCCTGACACCTCACTAGGCACTATTATCTTGTTTCTATCAAATGCTGCCTACCCTGCTTACTTCTGGGAAATGTTAATGGGGTAGAACTGCAGCTAATACAGGGATGAGCAGTGCAGCGCAGCAAGAACCACAAGAATATGGTGCCATGCAGCTCGGTAGGGTTTTTCTGTCAGGAGACTGTGTGAATCAAGGTGGTGCTTTTCATTTCCTCATGCTGCCATCACTTGTCATAACATTATACCCTGGAGAGAGATGCAGATGAGCAGTGAACACACAAGCAGTTGTTACGAGCTCAAAAGTTCCTCGGGGCTGAACCAAAGCCAAATACTCTCTTATATCATAGAACTAGATAACTGGTTGGAGAATGAGTAACCTGCTTAGATCACTTCATAAAACAGTCAGGATCAATTTTAATTACACTTGTGCTGATAAAAAGTATTTAAATCTACGTATCATTTGTTCTTATCATCATCTCCTCATGGGATTTTTTTCTAGTGTCCATTATACATTTTCCTTCTGTGATATTACAGCTGTGGTTTTTTTTTTACCAACTATGGGTATGAGGAACAGCTTTTTTCCTGCTCTTTGCAGTAGACTCTTGCACCTTTATGTGATCTGTAAGGTCTTTCAGTTTCACAGCCTTCAAGCAATGGCTTGCCCCCCACTCATGTTGTGGAAGATGTTAATAACAACAGTGCCATTCTGAAAATATTAGTGGTATCAAGACTTCTATGTCCTACATCATTTGTGTTTTACTATATATTTAGAAAACTAAGTAAGATACTCACTGCACTATTTGAACTTGCATTTGGGATAAATGTTAATATTAAACTTGCACTGTCATTATTCTCAAAGACAACAGGTATATGCAACTCTTCTCAGGTTGTTCAGTGCCTCTGTAAGAATTGCTGAGTACAGCTTAGAATTGCTGAGAATAGCTTAGAACTGCTATAGCACAGTAATTCCATGTCTCTGTCATTCTGGATAATGGGCTTGGTGGTTTGTTTGGTTTTGTTTTTATTTTTTTGCAGGAGGAATAGTTTGCCACAGTTTCTGCATTTTCTTTCTTCCCATAGCAGTCCTTTGTGTTTACAGAGCAAAAAATAGCCTCCTAAACTTTGAAACTGAGATTAACTATCTCCTATTTAGCACAAGCCACAGTGATTCATGTTGATTTAAGTTACCGAAGTGTTGTAGCTATATGTCTCTGAGCATCAGCCTCAGCATGGAGAAATCTCCAGAAAGTGCTTTCCTAAGATTTAGATTTACCCTCTTCTCAACAGCATCCTCTGGAGGTCCACAAAAAAGATGTAGTGTACAACAGTGCTGTACAATCTGTACAGGAGCAAGTATTCACTTTACAGATGCTGGACTTTGTCCATGCACCATTTCTTTTCATAATTCTCAATCCAAAGACTCTGTTTTTCAATTGGCCAATTAAATAATTAATGAGAGAGTTTATGTACTCCACCTTTTTCTATTTCAAAAATTGAGATTAAATATCAAAGTGACATTCAAGCTAAAAGATGGGGTTTCCACCATTTCTGAAGTCTAGTAATAAGAACTTAATTTGGAAGAAAGGAGGAAAGAGCAAGGTACTTCTGACAGTTAAAGAAATTAATTACCATAATAACATCACTGCTGTATGTCTCTACTTCTGCACTGCAACAGCTCTACTTTTACTTTAGGTGGTCTTGTTGTACAGATCTTTTTATCTCTAGCCATGAGCCACTGAGCACTACAGGATAGGTGCTACTCTTCGTTAGCAGTTCACATATACTTTCCCTGTAGAGCATAAAGGAGATCCTGAACGCCATGGATGTGTCATCCAGCAACTAATTTGTCATGTGCTTGGAAATCATCTCAAGATTTGTTAGAATTCTAATTGTGTGGCTCTTTCTGGCCTTCAAAGAGAACATTTTCCTTGCCTCAATTTGTGTTGGACAGTCTAAACTGAAATAAATGGGGAAACAGTGAATTCAGCACCTCTTGGCACAGCAGTATTTGTCTCCCACTGGGATACTCTTCAAA
The DNA here is from genome assembly GCF_019232065.1 of Centrocercus urophasianus. Taxonomy (NCBI): domain Eukaryota; kingdom Metazoa; phylum Chordata; class Aves; order Galliformes; family Phasianidae; genus Centrocercus; species Centrocercus urophasianus. The sequence goes on along the minus strand of NW_024884767.1, from coordinate 7,815,790 downwards.
GGCTAGAACAGATGGAGGTGGTGATATAAAGAGAAGACTCCGTCTTCAAGGCAGAGTCCGAGTGCATGGCAAAGTGGCATGTTTGCCATACCTGAGGCAGCTCCAAGGATGTGTTCTTTTTTTTTTCAGTACTTTGCTCTTACACTCCTGCATAAAGGAAGAAGGATTGTATGCACACACATAAAATGAAGAGCAACTAAATCTTGAGCACAGATTTAGAGAGAACTTGCTACCATGCAGTTCAGTACAAGTATTTCGTCAAGAACTACATTTTTCTATAGTATTAACTCCCTTGGGAGCAATAAAAGAAGTGTGAGAGTTGTATGTACACAACAAAAGTGGCATTGTCCTTTCTCCTCAGCTTTGGCACAGCTTCAGTTGGTTATATCTTTGAGGCTAGGCCTCTGCACATCAAGAAATACAAAAAATTTAATGCAGTCCTCAGAAGAAGAACCTGGGAGATAAATGATACAGAAAATTAGCCACAAGGGATTCAAGATTCTTATTTTTGAAAAAAAAGACGTGCATTGGACCACTTTTGTGATGGTTTTTAAAAGAGGGTTGGACAAACACATAATGAATTTCAATCAGTATTCCCTGGGAAATATATATATTACCTCCAGATGGATATTCCACGCTTAGGTTTCTTTCTGCTCTGGAAACTCACTGGACACTCCATCCTTGCAGAATCTCTGTGTGAGTACATCATCTGGGTTAACTTTTAAATGTGATTCTCAAAGACGGACTGTGCTACACCAGTGCCAGCCTCTTCCTAACTCTTGAAGGACAAATACAGAATGACAAAGGCCAGCCTTCATATTTTCCAGTGCATCCTCACTTCTAGGAAATTTTTCTCAGCTTTAATGAAATCACAATTCAAAGATTAGATTTTGTCCTATTTTAGTCAATGCCTCTCTCCTCTCTATCTGTCTTCCTGCAGATGGAATGTACCTGCTGCAATGGACAGCTTGTCTGAACTGCTTGTGCAGCCAGTACTTCGGTTTGTGTAGCTGAGGACATCTTTTATGTCACAAAGAGAGAGCCAGTACAGTGTCATGCATTCCTACCACCAGTCTGGAGATTTCTGCACAAAGGAGATATCTGTGGACAAGCAGTGAAGAAACCACTGTTCACTTTCTCAGAAGCATGTGTAGATGCTGTTTCTCATCAAGCAAAGCACTTCTTTCCGGTATCTCTTCCCTCTTCCTTTCTGATGAGGATGCTGAAAGGAAGATCCAGGAGACAGCACTCTAAATGCTGGGAGGAATACAGTGCATACTTCTTCCTTTGATCTTCACTGGGACTTTCACGTCAAAGCCTTTCCAGGACAATCTCAAAGGATTGATTATGTGAGAAGTTTTGGTATATAACTGAAATAGTAACTGAAAAGTAGGATCTGGTCCTTCTCACATTCACAGCTGTACAGATCTATAGGAAATCTGTGGAAGTCAGTGCCATTACTTCTTATTAAGTGCTGTGGAAATGAATTAAGAATCAAACCTACCACTTCTGAGTATTTCTGCATCTGCAAAGGAGCAATGTATCACTTATAATTGTTTATGGCTCCAGGAGATCTTGAACAAAACTGCAGAATCAGAACATGGAAACTGTGAAACCCACAGTAAGCCTTCAGAATGAAAGAAAAGCCCAGCATCCAGTGCTACAACTGTCATTTTTAAAAGTAAAAGTGCCACGAGTGTTTAGAACAGGAAGATTTGACATACTGTGTATCGCATTCCTATTTTGATATATATATATGTCATTTCTAAGCACACACTGATGTATAGAGAAGGGAGAACCTTTTGCATTTTTGTATCAAACTTGTCCAAATTGCTGGTTTGTTTTTTTTTTTTCCCTCATATTTTATGAAGAAAGTATTTGTGGTTTCTCTGACAGTAAGTGAATGTCATCCATCTTTTTGTTGTTTTTGCTTTCTTTCAGTATAATGTCATGTATATGCATTTCAGGTTCTGCTTCTCCACTGGAAAGGCAAGTAAGAATGACAGTTTATACTCTAAGTAGAGATGGACTTCATTAATCCCTTGTGTGGATGCTGCACTTCAGAAATGCATGTGTGTTTAACTTGTACTAAGTGAACAGTTAGTGCATGAATAGTGCAAGAATAGCAAATATTAACGATATTTCTGAACTCAAATTGTAATGCCTGTTATTACCATTAGTGATAAGCATGGATTTTCAAAGAATGGTAAAGAGAAGGAGAAAATACTTCTGATACATTTTGCACGGGATTTAAATTTTTAATATTGCAGCTAGAATTGTTTTATTGAAAAGGGAATCCATCTAGTTTGCCTCCAAAAACAAAGCAGTACATGGAAACTGCAGCAAAAGGCAGCACCTGGGAAGGAAAGGAGAAAAAAAAAGTCCTATCAACTCTTTTGTGATATTCTTTTTAAGAATTTGAAGTGCTATCATATTAAACTTTTCCCAGACTTCCACCCAAACTGATTGTGTATTATATCTAAATAAGAAAACACTAGAGAGCTTTGTAAGAGCCAGCAGTGATTTGTTGAATTAAGAGGAAGTTCCTCTCTCAGTTCAAGCAGATGGAAGAGGGAGATCAGGGACTTTACGCTGTTGTTTCTCAATGGTTTTGTAAGCATTCAGTTTTCAGCTGGGTGGGCCCCAGCGTGTACTGATGGTTGATACAGTTCCTCAGCTGCAGGACTTGGCACATCCCCTTGCTGAACTCCAAGTTTTTTCTGCCTGCCCATTTCTCCAGTCTGTCAAGGTCCTTATAGGTGGCAACAATCCACTGATGCAATGTTCCAGGTCCAGGTACCTGTCCCAGAAGAGAAGAAGACCCACATACCCCAGAGGACTTTGTGTTCAGAGATAACACACCTGGCAAAGTCACGAGACTTCTTTCTCTTCCCTTCTGTTCACCTCAATTGCAAGTCTAACCTCAGCATTAGGGTAAGGCCTTCGGTTCAATCTGATTTATTAGCTTCAATTCTAATTATGTTGTATTATAGTGTGTTACCTTGCATTCCGATACCTTATTTCATAAATTAGATTGTTTCTCCTCAGATCATTGCTGCTGTTTTGTTTTTGGGCCCAACTTTCTACCCTATTCCTTTTCTACCCTTTTTTCCTTTTTTTTCCCTTTTCATGGGGTGTGGATCTGTGGATCCCTTCACCCCACTTGTCACAGAACCAGGCTGAACCAGCCCATAAGCTGCTGACTCTACTGGTTACTGGCATTCCAACTAGATCTTGCACCACTCGTCACTACCATCTAGGCCCAGCTGTTCAGCCAGCTTTTAGTGCATCTCACTGGCTGCTTATCCAAATAATTTTCATGAGAATTTCAGTGCATAAGGACATCAGGAGATGCACTGAGTGAGTGCTGTGGATTACTACAAGTCATGGTGAGCAATACTTCTGCACATGCATTTGTGGTCAGTATGCAAACATACACACCTATAAAAGCTGGTGCATTTGTTGTTATCAAAACATTTCTTGAGTGATTCCTATCAGCAGCACAATTTTTTGCACTTAAGGAGTAAACTCTAGCATGAGCTAAATAATAGATGTTAATAAATGACAAAAATGAAATCTTGCCGTTTCAATCAACAATCACAACAGGTACATCTCCATTTTCACAGCAATAATAGTCTTTCATGTTGATATGAGTGGTTTGCCTCAAAGAGCTGATTGCATATTTTAAGAACTGGGAGGTCAGACCTGCAGAGAGCAAGAGAATGTAACTCTTGAGTCAGAAACAGCATTTCTTGAGAAGGAAGACTTTCTGGTTTGAACTCAAATTGTCTGTTGAAAGAAATCTAAATGATTTTGACAACTTGCTTTATATCTGAGAAAAATAATAGAAAATAAAATTTCTGGAATTTCATTGAGCTGATTGGACTTGACTGGGATGTAGGAGCCTGCAGTCTAGTCACAGAACAGCTCCTATATAAACAACAATTTTCCAGTCAAAATGTATGCAGCAGAAGCCCCACATATTAAAAAAAAAATCTGTGTTTCCAGCTGGTTGCCTGTTCTTGAAAGTAAGGAGGAAATCCACATATTTCTGAAAGATTATTTATATCAAAAGTCTTTTAAACTGTAAGATATATTGCTGTTCCCTTTCACAGATGGAAATCACACTGCACTATACACTTCACTTGTAAGAGGGAGGCTGGAATATATCTATTGATATAATGTAGAAATGTCACGAAGAAGACAGAAACTTAACAAGATTCAAGATAGCTGATTACACCTAATTATTTACACCTAATTATTTACTGCATAGAGGATAGGGTTAAACACATTAATCTGGGCTGTTAGGTCACGAGGTTAGGAATGAACACCCTTGTTTTCTAAACTCCTTACAGCACAAAGGTATGAAGTCTAAGAGTGGCTGAATCCACTCCTAGTCCTAGTCCCAGAGCTGTTAAACAGTTTATGTCCAAGGGATTATACGCGCACCATCAATCTAATTTATAATGTCAGTGAAGGTAGCAAAACAAAAACTATTGGCCACTTACTGAGGATCTGTATTGGCAAGGCACCTTGATGACAAGTTATAAGGCTTAAGAGATGTCTCTACTCAAGGAGCGATCCTGCCTTCATCCAGATGCCAAGCAGGAAAGCCCATGAGGCTGCTGGGCTGCTCACTGTTTGGGAGGTAAGATGATCAATTCATAGCCATAGTATTTAGCTCATGCTCAGCTGGACAGTATTGCTGTTAGTATATAATACTGACAGTACTGCAGTTGATATCTGTCTTGGGATGACTTGATGGATATTAGTTCTGAGCAAGGTCATGGTACCTCTCTGTGAGCAAAGCCTTGGGCATAATGGACGCACTGAAAGAGACAGTTGCAGGTGGTGGGGGTGAGCACACTGTCACAAGTTCGTACTATTTTTGCACACACATATGCTCTGTTACTGTTGTTGAATAATGTAAGCATTGTAGGACACAAGAATATGGTTGATGGAGGTACGGGGATTATAACTTTTGCTTTTTGACACTGTCATTATTTTGTTAAATGACTGAAACTAATTCACATACATTTCCACATCTTTGCCTACTGTGCCATTTATTTGTATCATGCTATAAAGAGAGTTGAAAAACATCATCACAGATTATCCCTGCCAACTGACTGACCTTCACTGATACAGAAGTCAGGAAAGAGCTTGCTTTCAGTTTGTGTATCTTTATGGACTCCAATACATCCTCAGCACAAGCAATATTAGTTCAACCAGTTCAATTGAATTGTGAGTTGCCATCAAACCTTCTCCAGAAATGCAAAGCGTCATTGCCATGTCATACAATTTCCTATCTTTGTAAAATATTACCATATGGTGATATGATAACTAACATTGTGGTCCTCTTGAATTTAAGTTCTTTAAAAAACCTTTAAGGAACTAACTCTACCCGCTCTTCCAAAACTTGAAGGCTTTTTTCAAGACAAAACTGGAGTCAGCTGTTTTGGTTGAAGCAGATTTAGTAATATTTCATCTTAACTGAGAACTTTCAAATAGAAAGTTTGAGCTAAAGGCCCATAAACTTGTCTCTCTGCTTGGCACTGCATCCTCCTTCCAGGACTTGTTGGACTTCACATAGAATTCCTCACACATCTGTCACTTCATTTTCCTTATTTCACTCCATCAATACCATAATATTTAACTTATCCCTCATCGTGTGGGGAGATCAAAAGTCATACTGGTCATGCAATGCATGATGGCAGGAGAATATGCTATACTATTTATGATTCCTGCTCTATACACTCTAACTTTGGAGGGTTGCATCCTAATTTTTTCATACATTTATGTCCTTTGCTAAAGGAATATTTGGGAGAATTTTCAATGCAGTGATGTATACTAATGCAGTTACCATGAATTAAGGTGCAACAGTAAACTGTCTATAAAACTAAAAAAACCAACTTACTTAGAAGGGGTTTATTGTGTGTTTTTTTTTGTATTTGCAAATAGAAAAATCCCTGGAATTTTGATATTTGCATTTACATTATTGAGTTTAGCATATCATTTCAGGCGAAATGAAGAACCTACACAGTCCCAGAGCAATTTCTTAAACTTTCTGCCCTGCTTCCAGACAGAAATCAAATGAATGACAGTAAGGAACAGATTGGTCTCTCCTAAAGGCTAGCTGGTAAAGCCCCCAACAGTGTCCCCAGTAAAGAGGGAAATGTCTAACGAGAAATCTTCAGAGGCACTTGGTCTCTCTTTGGCTATGATATTTCTGTCTGTGAATAGACTGAAGGCATCACGCTGCAGGACGGGGAAGATGGTGTTCTCCCATTTGCACATGGAGTGATCACACAGACTGCATTTACAAGGATGGCAGGTGGCTGCTTTCTCAGTACATCGTGCTGAAACCTGAAGAACAGTTGTATGAGACAGCTGCAGTAGTATTGTAGTATTGTTAGTAGAAATTTTCATGCTTACTCTCAACAGACAACCCAACTTGGATTTCATTGTGACAGCTGTCACAACTGTAAATTGCAAAGAACATGGCAGGGCCACTGCACCGTGACTGTTGTGGATTATCTGCCTTGCATAGGATTCATCTTAGCTGGTGAAGATTGGTGATACTATTAAAACACAATATTTAATGTACCTGTGCTCCCACTGCTCTATCACAGTCATTAGCTGGAACAGCTACAGATGTAAATTATATAACTAACACCTTTCTAAGAAAATTACATAGAATTTATCTGTATTGGCAACGCTCACTACTAGTAATGATATCTTCATGCTGCTCTTCATCCAAACATTTTGAATTATATTATCTGTGACTGCTGCATAGAAATTAATCACATAGAAATATGTTTTTATGGGTATGAATTTATGTATACAAAGAAAAATGAATGCTCTGTATAGAATGTCTCGAAAAGAAAATATTAAAAATGCTTTAGAAAGATAAAAACTTCCTATTTTAGAAAAGTGATGGATGACATGCATTTCAAAGCATTCTGTCTTCATTATTTCATTGTCTTCCATGCTCTCAAATGTATAGCAATCCCTGTAACAACACTAAATAACCCTGAGAGCCAATTTGAAAAATCTGTAGAACATTCAGATATTCAAGTTTCCATTGCAGGAAGTTGTGTCCAATCTTAGGACTTCTTTCTGATCATTTTTGTAATATATTTCTGAAGAGAGAAAATGTGTCTGAATATTAACTAGGAAGCTGCTTTGCTCTATAGTGTTTGGTAGAACAATGTTAGAGTATGTCTACTCCTAAGCAACTCATCCAAGTTAATAGAGTGAGATCAGCTTCTGAAGAACTGACTGGTAATCAGAGCCTGCTCACAGTGCTCTGGAGAAATTCTTCTCTCACCACAACTCAAATATAAGCTGATATTCCCTGAGTCAGGTTTTTGAGCCACGATTTGTGTCTCTGACTGGCTTGATTGCAGATGATGTTGCTCAAGCAAAACTTGCTCATATCTGAAAGCTGTGATATCTAGAAATCTTGTGCTTGTGACACAGGATCAAGAACAGTAGTGGACATCTGTTCTTCCCTCTAGCAGGGGAACTGTAGAAGACATTGTACTCTTCAGTTACCAAGGGTTTTTTGAATTTACACCTCCTTTATTGAGACTTGCTGGGGCAGAATGTGAGCTGTCACATTAACAATGTCACTGCAGAGTTCAGTGAAAAAGAAACAGCCCATATGCAAAGTGAGAGAACATCTTTTTAAAAGGCTTCTTATAAAGACTAGAAACAACATCAAAATACGTCTTAGAAATCTCCTGAGGCATTTGACTTGAAGAACAGTTTCAAAGAGAGTTACAACATCCAGCCATTACAAATATGGCTAGGAAGTGAACTGGACTTTGTATAAAGCTTTCTTTCTACTCCCATGAAGAGTCTAGAACAAAGTCAGTTGCCTTCAAGGAAGAATATTACCATACGTTGCAGGCAGCTCACTGAAAAATGGATTGTTTGTGTAGAAAGGCTTATTCTAAACAGAGTGGAATACAGTGAAGTGGAGTGGAGTAAAGTAGTTCAGTTAGAAGTGATGCATAAAGTACAGTAGGTTCAACTGTCTGTTCATTTCAAGGTTAAGTAAAAGTTAAAGAATATTAATGAGGACAGTATCCAAATGTCTCTCGAGCACTGGCATAATCTGAGGCATCAGCCACCTGGCTAGTAAGACTGTTCCAATGTTTGACCACTCTCACAGTAAAGAAATTTTTCTCAGTGTCCAATCTGATGCAGCTCTGTACTGTTCCCATTCTGCCATGGATTCCCAGGAGGAGAACCCTGCATTCCCCTCTCATGACACTGCAGGGAACAGTGAGGTCACCTCTCTGCCTCCCCTTCTCCAGATGAGGTAGCCCAGTGCTCTCAGCCTTTTTTCGCACTACGCACCTTCAGTCTGTCGCCTGCTTTGCTGCCCTTTTCTGGACACTTTCAAGGACCTTCATGACCTTTTTATATTGTGGAGAGCAGAACCGCATGGGGTGTTGAAGATGAGGTCACATCAGTGCTATATATAGTGGAAGCATCGTGACTGGCTGTGCAGTTGCCTCTTGGCTGCCCAGATACAGTGTTGGCACATGCTGAGCTTCTGTCACCAGCACACCCAGATCCTTTCATGCTGAGCTATTCTCTAGCCACTCTTCTCCTATCTGTGCCCATATCTGGCATTGCTGTGTACTTGCTGTAAAGATGGACATGTTTCTTTGTTAAACATTATCCCACTGATGACTGTCCAATGCTCTAATATATCTACATCTCTCTGTAATGCCTCTCATCCCTCCAGGATGTCAACAGCACTATACAGATTAGTTTCATCAGCAAACTTGTTGAGATGCTCTCCTGCATCCTCCCAGGTTCAGGCTGTATGTTAGGAAAAATGTCTTCTCAGAAATAATGGTCAAGCATGGAAAAGGCTGCCAAGGGAGGTAGACACCATGTAAGGATAGAAGACACCGTCTCTGGAGGTATTCTCTGGAGGTATATGCGTTTGTGGCGTTGAGGGTCATAGTTGGCATGATGGTGATAGGTTGATGGTCAGACCAGATCTTAGAATTCTTTTCCAACCTTAATTGTTTTGATTAATAAGAATCTATTAATAAGACTCTATTAATATGATATTATTATTAAATATCCTTATCAATAACTTAAATAGTGGAATTGAGTGCACTCTTAACAAGTTTGCAGATCACACAAATCTGTAGCTGACACAACAGGAGGATGGAATGTCATCCAAAGGGACTGCAAAAGCTTGACAAGTGGGCTCGTGAATTTAGTAAGATTCAACATGGCCATAGCACGAGGTGTTGCACTTCAGTTGAGGCAATCCTAGATATATGTACAAACTGCGAGAACTCCTTGAGAGAAGCACCGTGGAGAAGGGTTTGAGCATTCTGGTGGATGAAAAGCTGGTACTGAGCCAGCAGTGTGTGCTTGTAGCCCAAAAGTCCACCTGCACCCTGGGCTGCATCCTGGACCATCAGGATCAACAAAGGGATGAGTACTGCATCCAGGTCTGAAGCTTCCAGCACAAGAAATACATGGAACTGTTGGAGCAAGTCCAGAGGAGGGCTGCTCAGAGGGCTAGAGTACCTCTTCTATAAAGAAAGGCTGATGGAATTGGCTTGTGTCAAACCTCTAGTCTTGTGTCAAATCTCTTATCTAAAGAAGAAAATGTTCTGGGGAGACCATATTGCTGCCTATCAGTACCTAAAGGGACCTTATAAACAAGATGGAAATAAACTTTTTACATGCTCCAGTAGTGATAAGGCAAGGAGGAATGGTTTTAAACTGAAAGAGGGATGATTTAGATTAGCTGTGTGGAGGGATTTCTTTACTCAGGGAGTGGTGAGGCACTGGAACAGGCAGCCCACATAAGCTCCATCTCTCAGTTTGAGTGGAAGGACTAAATCCAGAATCGTACAGAAGGACCCGCCTCAGGTGATGGAAGCAGAAAGTCTGGAGACTTACCCTAATTTAATCCTTTAAGTCTGCTACATTTAAGATCTGCTCTCACAGTAAGATGACAGTGGGGACACTGGATATTTATTTTAAATGTTATGAGAACTGCTGAAGCCAGTGAGATAAAATCCCCAAGAAATAACTTCTTGATGATGCTAAGAACACAGCATAATGTGTAATGGTTTTACTACTTACATATCTCTTTCACTTCTCTTCTTAATCAATGGTGACATTCACCATGGATCCTCAGAAATTCATTCTCAGTCCAAACTGCTGTAAGGTTGGTTAAACTGATGAGACAGAAGTGTTTTGTGATGGTCTTCACAGCAGATTCGAGATAGCATCAGTTTTAATTCAGATCCTGGTCTGCTCTCACTAGCTGTGACATTTTATTTTATTTTAGCAGATGTGTTATTTCTTGAAGTTTTCTATCTCTCTGCCTATTCTTATTCAAACATATGTTTACATCCACAGCAGGGATACACATTGGGCAGAGAAGTAAACTGCCCTACAAGTCTCTCCACAAGTAGATCTCAAGGTCTCTTGTGCTTTAAAGAGCTCCTTTCTTGCTTCACATATGCATAAAAACATTCCACGTTTCTGAGGTGGTATCCTCAGCTGCTATAAAACAGTCCCTTCCCCCTGTGGTCAGATGAGCAGCAATGGAGAAGCAGTGTGGTACACCCTGTCTGAACCTTGGCCCAAGTCCATGCTGGTGGTGCTGTCTGCAGACCAGATCTTCTGTTAGTGCTTGGGCAGCACTGCTAGAATAGAATAAGAGGAGCTGGGTCAATTTACATCACACTTATCTTGGAGAGATGTCAAGAGACCACAGGGATTTTAACACATAGAAAACACTCTCACCAAGTTTCAGCCCCTCCCTTTACTGTTGAATTTATATACCTTATAGAGCTGTTAGCACTGAAGCTAACAGCAGTTAGCTGTTAGCACTGAAGCTAAGGTCTAGCAGTCTCCTCTTTGTATCAGTTCCTGGGAAGGACACACAGAATTTGGTAGTTTTTTTTTTAATTCCATCACCGTTATCCCATCCTCCTGCCATGAAGCCATCTGGAAGAGTGTCTTTGCACATGGTAAGTCAGGACTGCCTGCACTGCAGTGATGAAGTTTTACTAAGTGCATATGGAAGCCAAGAGAGTAATCTCTCCACTCAGCATATACTATTTTTAGGGTCGGAAGGACAGCCTCCCTTGTATGCCACTCACGAGGTCTGCTGTCTAAGCCCACTAGGACAGAAGCCTAGAGGCACAGGAATCCCTGAAAAAGACAGCAAGTGTCTCTGCAATAGAAAGAAGGGAGCGTAAGGAGACCATTCTAATCCAATGCAGAGGAATTCTGGTGCCCCTGGCTCTGAGCAGCATAAGATTGACAGGCAGTGCCACACTCATTCCTGCTCTGAGAAGTGGCCTCTAAGCCTTCTGCTTAAGCTTTGGAGGGCGATAGCAACATAGAAGATGTCCATTTTGCTCTCAGTTTCTCTTCTCTCAGTCTTCATTTTTCTTAGTACTCAATTTTATTTTAATTTCTCTCCTTTTTATACTCCCCACTGCAGCTCTGTCTTTGTTGCTATTGTTCCTATCTCCTGGTCAAAAATCAGCGAATATTTTGCAAAAGACACCTCTGATGCCCACTCTCCCATTTTCCCTTTTCTTTCTTTAAGGTTTTGAACAGGTCCATCTCCCCCGGAGCAGCCTCCTGTCAGCACCTCAGTGAGCTGTGCCATTCTCCTCATGGCAAAGCACAGACAATGAATCACAAGGGTGAGAATCAGAGTAACAAAAGCACCACCAAGAGTTCATTTTAATTGCAGACATGGACTGATGAAACAAATTGCACTTCCCATGTGAGGGAAGGGTGGGTGGAAGCATTTGTTTGACACAAGCCAGATGCTGTCTGTGCGTTGGTAATCATCTGGAGTGCTACAGAAGGACCATGGTTTATAAGAACTGCAAAGCGCTGTGACTGAAGGGTAGCCTGCCCGAGCCGGTGTGTTTCCAGGGTGCCTGCTGAGTATCGGGATCAGTTTTCTGCTGTACAGAAGTACCCTGTTACCTAAAGATAGTGCTGACTCTCTTTTTACCCCTCAAGAAATGGAAGTGAGAAGTGGAACTCTTTTTTTGCCCACCCACTTCTGATTTCTTTGACCCTAGGTGGTTTCACTAGCCGTGCTCCACAATCTCTTCATAAACACCTGTGCTTATAAAAGTGTGTTTATTGCCTCACCCCCATTAAGCACAGGCTGTTTGCATACTGGGATTTCAGAGATACCACTCCTCATCGTGTTTTTCTGGGACTGAGCTGTGGGAAGATGAATAGTTTCCTTTGCAGAAGCTTGCAAGAGTTCTGTTAAACTCCTTGTAGGTTTTAATTGGACTTTTTGAATCAACATGAAGATTTATCAGTGCTGTCAGTTCTGAAATACCTGAAGTTTCTTTATTTAATGAGGAAAAATTGATGATAGCAGTAGGGAGTAATGGAAATGAATCCAAAATACTACATGATGCTTTGGTCTTGGGGCAGTGCAAACTGGAAGACACGGTTATTTCCACAAGCTAGACTGCTTGTTCTGTCAAATGCCTCCTTGAAACAGTCTAAGCCAAAGACTCAGAACAAGTTCTGGAAATTCAGAAAATAAATGAAAAAGGAAAAAAAAGAAAGAGAAAAAAGAGAAATGAAAAACCTGATTGGAGAGAAAATGTTTTGGAATGATCATTCTGATGCACTGGGAAGGAGCTGAAGATGAGACAGTGGTATTATTTACCAAGCAGTGTAAACAGGTGTGAACCAGAGTAATGGGTAGAGTAGGTTACATGACCTGCTCTCACAGACCTGCAGACTTCCCCCGATACCTTCCTAGTTTCTTCCCCATCTTTCTTGGACTTCCAGTGTGGATTTCACCTCCTTTTAGTGCACTGCAAATGAAAAGAAAGACATGGAGACACACTTCTCTATCTTCCCCTTGCTATCTGCAATCTAAGAAGAAAAGGAAGGAAATTGTGAGTGTGCAGCTTGGCAAATGACCAGTCCACTAGCAACATCTCTAAGGCATGCTGCAAACAGGAGAGACAGAAACACATGTTCTCTTGTTCTTTCAGTTGTAAATTTCCCAGTTCTAAATTTCTTTTTGCTTCTGTTCTTCATAACTTCAGCATGAACTTTACCCTTCAATTCTTACCCTTCCTTCAGATCTACTTCTTTTCACTCATTTCATGCTTGCCAGCCACTCACTTTGCAATGGTAAAGGCTTACTTGATACTTTGCTTGTTCCTGCATTTGCTACATCGATTTATAAGCAGTTTAAGAAATAGCATGAAAGACATTGTAAGTAAAAAGAATTTAAGGTTCTTGAGGCTGAAAAAAATAAGAAAAAATGAATATATCATATTATTCAGTGAGACACCAAATTTATCATATCAAAAACATGAATAATATCATACATAACAATCAAATTTCAGGCTGCACATACTGTCATGGAGCTCGCATAGAACGGCTTGTGGAGGATGGGACCTGTGGTACTTCTTGCTACAGGATTGCTTGTGGGACCTTGTCGTGTTGTGAGTCTGATTACTCATGGCTTTTGTTTTCAAAGGAATGCAGAGCAGTTAGAAAGAAATCCTCCACTCATTCAGTTGGAAGGAGGTGTTGGAAACCTGGTGGTTTTTTTCACTTTTATTTTTTAGTCCTCTTCTTTTCCAGCAGAAGCGAACACTTCTTGAAATTTCACATATTTCAGTCAATACCACAGCATCACAGAATCACAGAATGTCAGGGATTGGAAGGGACCTTGGAAGTTCATCTAGTCCAATGCCCATGCTGGAGCAGAAACACGTAAATTATGTCACATGTAGCTATTTTTAATCTCCTGATGATATAAACACTCAGGGGCTACCTGAAATTTAAAACAACATAGAGAGCTCTTACAGCCTAGCATGCTAGGAGTTGGTTCATTGTTTCTAAAGAAATGGCTGAGATTGCTCTTCTAAGATTTGAGTTGTCTCCACTGGAATACTATAACTGAAAGTTAGCATTCAGAAAAGTACATCTGAACTGTGAATTCAAGATTCAGTCCCTCATTACTAGATAACTGTAGTAATCACTCAGCTGTCAGGTTGGAGCCAGTGATGTCACGTCTGTAAATGGTTTTCAAAGGCACTCATTCCCACTGCTTATTTAGGTGAGTGCTGGTGAAACTTTTATTTACGCTATGATGTATGTTCCTTTATTTTTTCTGTTACAGATCAAGGATCTGACAACTCATTTTCACCTACAAACTGAGCCTGGGTTCCTTGTGTGTCAAGATCATCTTTTACTTCAGAAATGCAAAATTGGAGGATGCTGAGAAAAACGTTGGTTTGACATGTTCATTGAAAGGTGCCACAAGGGTTGTGTCTTTGTGCATTCCTTTGAATTTGTGCAACAGGTGCAAGGGCATTCTTTTGATTCTGGAACACTAAATTCACTTTTTGTACTTTTCATTTTTGGTCAGCATAAATTGCTGAAGCTTGTCATCAACTGAACCTGAAAAAACACTTCACTGCTCATAATTCGGGCTTTGTCCTTCTGATTTTAGAGATCCTTGTTAAGCACTGAAACACAGGGGAAAAAAATGTTTATTTATTTATATTCTTTTTTCAATTATTCTGCTTTGATTTTTAAGAAAGTGTGGATGTGATTAATAATACTGGAATTACTATATAGAAGGAGAAGGACAGCAAAGCAGTGGTCCAGCCAGTAGCGTGATAACAGCTGCCAGACTACTAGAGGCAGTGGCCAGAAAAGTGGATGGCTTCAGGGGTCCAAGCCTAAATGTGTTTTCCCTTCCTGGCTGGAAAGTGAGAAGTTTAAAGTGGGATGGCAACCATGTGAAGGGGAGAAGATGTGGTTACCTCGTCCATACTGACTTTCTCTGTAATTGTCACCATTTGAACGCTTTTATCTTGATGAGGGGGCACTTTGAAGAGCAGAGAATTTCACACATTTGAGATATTCTAGGATTCTTCATTGAATACGCAAAGTTTTTCCTAAAATAGTTGTGCCCATATTTTGGGCAGGAAGCCTGTGGATATACATGGGCTCTCCTGCAGTATGTGGGGAGTCATATCAGTGAATTTGTTGTCCCTGCTGATCTTTCATGTGCTTTCAGAGAACTCCAAGTCGTGCAGCCTCCAGCTTTACAGCAGGACCTCTTTTTGGATGAAGATCATAGTAGTTAGTTTATGTCATAAGTGCCCTGCGAGTGTCAGTGAGACACTGTATTAATTTGAACTGCCTGGGGGTCTGAAGGCTCTGAACACACTTGTATTCTGTTCGTCTTTGCGCAGTGGCCTTCTCAAACTTCCATTCTTCCTGCTGCAGTGTGTTAAGAGACGGCTACCTGTCTTTCCATCCACTAACATGCCATCATAGCAGAACTGTGTCCCATGCTGTCACCTGACTGCCCAGGTGCATCCTCCTTTTCTTCCTACTCATAATAGAGCTGCTGGAGAAGCTTCTTTTCTGGAGAGGTGTTGCATAAGGGATGCTAAGTTGCAAAATGAAGGAGAACACTACCTTTCTTATTTGATCTTTCCCCTTGTACAGAGAGATGAGCGTTCATGTGCACGCTTCTGAAGAAGACAGTTCTGTGCCAGGGCAGCAGTGGATCTGTGAAGGAAAATCACAGACTTTCATCCTTCACAGTTTTCTGTTGACCTACCAGGATCTGCCGTTCTTTAGGTCAGGGAGCATCTACTCAGTGAATTTCACAGGAAAAAGTAGTGAAGCTAGTTGTAAGAGTACAGCATTTCCATGTTAACTATAATACAACTCAGGCAGCTGAGATACAGGTAGCTCTGCATCAGAAAAGCTGTGGATGAGATCAGTTATTCTGCTAGAAATGTAGAATAAGTTATGTCTCCAGAGATACACACAGAGTATAACTAAAATTTCTACCTCTTCACTATTTAACATTTTCATGACTATTTAACATTTTCCTTTGCTATTATATGAACACCTCGAAAATCTAGGCAGCTTAGCCCTGCAAATTTGCTCCAAATGTTACCAGGCCCTGAGCAATCTGATCTAGCTGTAGATGTTCCTGTTCATTGCACAGGATTTGGGGTAGATGACCTTTAAGGGTCCCTTCCAACCCAAACAATTCTAATAGGAATTCTACTGCAAAAATTTTATTTTCCAAAATAGTGATGAGGAACTGGAAAGAGGTTCCCAGGAAAGTGGTCGAGTCGCCATCTCTGGAGGTGTTCAAGAAACATTCAGATGTGGTATTGAAGTACACTGTTTAGTGGGGAAATATTGATGCTATGTAAATGGTTGGACCAGATGATCATGGAGGTCTTTTCCAACATCAATGATTCTGTGATTCACAGGGAATTTGTATTCCAAAATCCATTAGTACTTAGGAAGAGACTGCAAGCAGCCATAGACTACTGAGGCAGAATGGTTTAGATGCTCTGCTCCTTGCAGTGTCCACCCAGTGAATGCATTCTGTGTCTAACTTGAGCTTTGTTCTTGGAGGAGCAGTGAGAAGGTCCTTCCATCTCTGCAGATTCATTGCTAATCAGTAGAAACTTCTTATCCCTGGAGCTTCCAGTTTGTCTCTTGAGAGAACATAGGCTTAGGCACTCTCTTTATCCTCCTGCCACTGAAATCACAGAGTATTTTACCCTTGGGACCAGTAGAAGGAGAATTAGGGCAATACTGAGCTCTGTTGAGAATCCCACTCTTTAATGAGGAAAAAAATGGGATGAGAATGACTGTGTTCTAAAATCTCTTTGGAGAAGATAAAATTTAAAGTGCACTGAAGAGAACAAACAGTGATGCACTTGCCTGCCTGACATTTCATCCTCAGATTATGGTTTTTCCTCTGAATTTCTAATTGCCTATGAAATACTATATGTCATCTAGTGGATGTTAACATAACAGAACGGGAACTATAGATGAGCTGGTAACTTGTAGTAACTTCATATGGCTATTGTGAATTTCTCGTCTTGCAGCATGATAACAGAAAAAAATAGGCATATTTGCTGATCAACACAGAGTAATTGCCCAATTTATTTATTTAATTATTATTTTACTTTACGACAGTGGTTAAACAAGCATTCATCTCCCACAACAACACAAAATAAGTTCAAAAGATTAGATGTTTAAATTATACTCAAGTGAAGCACATGCTTCATAGTAAGTGAGAGAACACCTATCTATAGGGTGAAACTATACAGCTTGCCTTCTGCAGGAAGTTAGGATTAACTATCATACAAGTTGAAAAATGCAACGGAACCTTGTTTTTCTGTTATGAAATGAAAGAAAATGGATGTCATCCACCTTTTAAGAAAACATTATTCGAGGAAGTCCATGACAGTAGTACCCTCCACCCCCTGAAGATTTGCTGATAACGACTGCAGAAAAAATCAAAGATGTAAAGTCCTGTGTTCCTACCAGTTCACTAATGTTTTTGGATCAGAAACATTGAGTGGGAGTTTTTGGTCACTTTCACCAACCTACACAGATTTCTGGTTGATCGTGCTGCCACTTGCAGCTTTGTTTGAACTGCCTTTTCCCATTTCCTTATCTTCTTTGCTCTCACTCTGCTCGCTGCCGCAAGATACAGTGTCAGTCCTGATTTAAATCAAGAGAATTGTGACAAGCAGGTCGAAGGAGGTGATTCTACCCCTTTGCTCTGCTCTTGTGAGGCCCCATGTGGAGTACTGTGTCCAGTTCTGAGTTCCCCAACACAAGAAGGACACAGAATTGTTGGAGCAGGTCCAGAGGAGGGCCACAGAGATGATCAGAGGGCTGGAGCAAAAAATTGGAAGAAGGCTGATTTAGGAACAAATAATTCGTTACTGTGACAGAGACTGACACAGGTTGCTCAGTGAGGTTGTGAATGCCCCCTCCCTGGAGGTGTCCAAGATGAGGCTGGATGGGGCTTTGAGCAGTCTTTACATGGGCTCCAGTAAACACTCTTTCTACTTTCCAATGCAGAACATCTAGTTTTCTTGTTTCAGTTACACCACAGTTAATTTTATGTACTATTCTTGATTTGTACAATGCAGTTATCTTAAATTCTGCTATACCACCCTTCATGCCATTAGGCAGACAAAGAAAGATTTTAACATTGTTTGTAAAGATTGTGTCAGGATGGTCCTGAACCTAAGGTGAGGAGCAAAGCACCTTGTATGAGAATAGTGGTACAACAGCCACAAGGAAGCCCACGGATATCTTCCCATACTGAGGAAGACAAATCTGTGTTTTGGTTCTAAAGGAAAATGCACAAAGTCAAGGCGATTGGCCACTGAGGAGGGAAGAGGTAACACTGCCTTTAGGGTAAGTTTAATGAGAGATGAGCTCTGAAAGCAAAAAGTAGCAAAATCACTAAACAGCAAGATCATACTACATCTTCTGCATCTGTTATTATTTTATTTTAACTGAAAAAAATTTAACCTTTTTCTTCTGCTGCCATGATGGCTACCTGGAGCATTGAGCATCTATAGGTGAGACCACACTCACCCGAGATGTGATTTTTATTTCCAACACTCGAGGGCACTGTTGGCTTAATTTTACGACAGTTGCACTCCCACGGCTGGCAGGGCACACTCTGGATCCCACTCTGAGGAGCCTTGGCCTCTGTTGGGGTATGCATCGTAGCCATCTTCTGATGCTCCTGCTCAGGCCCAGCCTCAGTCTTGATCCCCTTAAGTGGCATGGGAACTCCCCGAAACTATGGTGTCCATGTCTCACAGTGTAGAATAAGGGCTTGACAAGTGCTATTGCAAAACCAGTCCGATTTCAGCATCTTCCAGTTAATGTAAGCGGTTGGGATATTTAAACAAGGATTTCAGAACAAAGCTTCCCCTTCACTATGATTGGAAATACCTTCTTTTCCAAGTGTTGATCTTGACATTAAGTAAAAAAACACAAAACGACAACATTATCTGAATTGCATTTGCAATTGGTGACAACCGAATTATTTAGAATTGTAGAATCACATCTGTGACTCTATCAGGCAAAAACCTGATTTTATTTATTTGTTTATTGGTAAATCAATCAATTCCTCATCCCTGGCCATGTCTATAACAAGACAGTGATAATACCAGGTAATAGCCACGGGACTAAGGGATGAGAATACAAGAATGTGTCAGCCTTCTGACACCAAGTAAAACTGAAGAACAAATCTAAAATCAAGTCGCTTTTTGTTTTTGTTTTTGTTTTTCTCAGACGTGCAGAAAGAAACAAAGGTATTTTGTTTTTCAAAATAAATCAAGGTTTCTCTGTTTTGAATTTCTCATAAAATTTTGGTTCAAACCTTTTTTGTGATATAGCCAACAGACTGACTATTTATGACTCTTAATGACAGGGACACGTGGCCAATTCTGATGTCCTACATATCAACAGTATTTTATTTTTCTATCTCCTCTGTTCTATAATATTGAAGGAGACCAGTATGGAATCTTAGTATGATCTCCTAGTGGGGTGCATCTCTGTCATCATTTCCACTTTATGAATGGGAACTGAACTCAGTTTAGGCTTGCTGATATTTTTTGAAGGAACAGGGAGCAGAAGCTGCCTTGCCTGCTGCCTGGCTCAGCAAATGAGCCTTCTTCTGAAAGTTTATCTCTTTTTGCAGCCCACTCTGTACAATTATACCACTCTTCCTACAGAGCACAAAAACATTTTAAACAACTTAATTGGACTTTTTACTGATAATGTGATACTTATTTTCAGACCACGGACTAAGATGAGCAGCATCTCCAGTAGCTTCTAGCTCCTGTGTTCTCATTTTCTTCACTGAAACTCTAGCATTTTCCTCATCTTTTTGAATTCTTTCTGCAGATTTTTTCATCTCCCAGGAACTTGGGAAAGTCTGAGACGTTTCCCATGGAGTCAAGCACATATTCATGGAAGGGGGGAGCAGAAGATTAACAAAAAAGGGGGGGGTCTGATCAAGCTGCAGTGCAGAATATTTGGCCAGTGTTCCTCATCTAAAAGTGAATCAGTCTGGTATGCAGCACCAATCAGGCAGGAGCATGTATCCCAGCTCTCAACAAATTATTCATCTGCAGTCACAAACGTCAGGAAGAATTTCAACTGAGACATGCTTTGTGGTAGCTTTTCTATTCCACAATCTGCAGTGTCAGTTGAAAGCTAAAGTTGACAGCAATGTTGGGTTGAACAGATCAGAGGTATAATTGGATATGAAATGAGAACTGGTTTTGACACTGAAGGGTATCTCAGCTATAAATCTGAAATACCAATCTAATGTGCAGGGAGTCAAGCAGGGCCAAGCAGGACACCATCATGGGTGAACAGAGACTCCTGACTTAAGAGTTCAAATATCAGAATAAAATGAAGAGAAGGTAGAGATGAAACAGTGGACCAAGAAGACAAAGGGAGACCTGGCCTGTGGATGCAGGAGTGGAATTGGGGAAGTCAAAGGTCAGTTGGGGCTAGAATTACCTAGAGGTAAGAAGGGCTGGCATAAAGGTCTAGTACCAGGTTTAGATCTGGAGGATGGTGGTGCAGCCTGTGGCAGGGGGATTGGAACCTGATGATCCCCAGGGTCCCTTCAAACCCAAGTCATTCTATGATTGCATGATTACAAGGGCTTCTCTAAACACACTGTCAGCATGAGTTAGGTAACAAAGTGAAACATGGTCCCAGTACCCTGTGAGGAAATGTTGACAGAGGCAATAGAAATTCCTCAGATGAGAATTTCCCCATTCAAGAGTGTTGCTAAGAAAGGTGCTTTGAGTGTTGAGTGAATGGACGTACATTTACATTTACCTATACACGTGCCTATAAAGGGAGGTACATACATAAGCATACTTATGCTACATGTATATATAATTACATGGAAGGGTAGGTGATACACCTGTGATAATACTAGAGCAAATTTGGCTACACAAAAAAAGAACATTTCACTGAAGCTTTTCACCTTACTTTCCTTTAGTAAATGAGTAGTCAGTACCTTGGAGTCTGACTCTCCATGCCAAAACATGTTCTGCATTTGTCCAGTTTTATTTAATATTTTTATCATTTACCCAGATAGTGGGATTGACTGCATTCTCAGTAACATCTCAGAGGTCACCAAGTTAGGTAAAACTGTTGATCTGTTTAAGGGTAGGAATTCCTTGCAGAAGGATCTGGATAAGCTAGATTCATGGGTTGAGTTCACTCCCATGACAATGAACACAGGAGAGTCCTGGGTGCTGCATTTGGGTTACAAGGGCCCCATGCGGAGGTATAGGCTCACGAACACATCTGCACTTGTTCACAGATGGCTAAACATGAGCCAGCAGCATCATAGGGCCAACAGCATCCTAGTTCGTATCAGAAATAGTGTGTCCAGAAGGACAAGGGAAGTGAATACATTATTGTAGGTACATTCTCACTAGTGCCAAGGAACGGGGCATCCACAACCTCCTTGGGCAACATGTTCTGGTGCATCACCGCCCTGAAAAACTTTCTCCTAATATCTAACCTAAGCCTCCCATGTCTTAGTTTAAAACCATTCCTCCTTGTCCTATCACTATCAGCCTTTATAAACAGTGATTCTCCCACCTGTTTATACGTTCCCTTCAAATATTGCAAGGCCTCAATAAGGTGGCCCCAGATCCTTCTCTTGTCCAAGCTAAACAAACCCATTTCCCTCAAACTTTCCTCATAGGAGAGGAACCATTTTGAAGGTTGTGCAGCTTATATATACACGGTCCCCTCTTGGCGTGAAGGTATCATGGCACATGTTTTGCTTTTCTTTGGACGCTGTCTCTACCTAAGCAAACCCTTCTCACAGAGGACAGTCCAGCTGCAAAACCTTGGCATGTAAACTCAATCCATTGTGGCAGGCAACAGTTGAGACAGAGGACGGAGAGAAACCCATGGGCCCTGGTGATGAGGTTTGCAGCCCGGTGTGGAGAGAGCTGGCTGGAGCCATGCTGGAGAATGGTTTCTTGCTCAGGAGAGAGCAGTGCATAGCTGTGTCTACCTGCTCCTGAGGAACCCTTGCAGCACCGTTACCCACTGGTTCCTCCTAGAGAAGCTGTTGGAGTTTGGACTGGGGCAGCAGGCAGTGGGATGCTCTGAGAACTGCCTGGACGGTCACACCTAGCAGGTGGTGATAACAGGAGACCGAGCCACCCATTGCCATGGATTCTTGGAGCACAACAGATACAAAAAAGCTTCAGGCCAAGGCTGCTGACTGTTGCGTGCTGTCCTGCTAAGCCTGAAGGATGCGTGATTTGGTGCTCCATGCGAAGAGAAAGGCAGGAAAGTCCTGCCTCAACTGGGAGCCTCCCACAAAACATCCGAGGCTGGATGAAATTGTGAGGCTGAGATGCAAGGATAAAGTAAGCCAAGAAAATGGCAGATGTGTTTGGCAGCCTCCAGCCAGATGTCCTGGGCTGGATGAAATGCTGAGGCTGAGGAGGAATAGAAAACTAAGCCCAGAAGATGACAGCCTTCTTTTGCAACCTCCTGCAAAATGTCCAAGGCTGAACTGAAGAACAAGGCTCATGAGGAAGAGAGAATGAAACCTGGGAAGGCAGGACCTCCTTTTGCAATCTTCTGCTAAGTGCCAAGAGATTGGGATGGACCTCATTCCAGCATCCTCCAAAGGAAAACTTCCAGCTGAGAACAGGTGGCAGTTATTGAGGAGTAACTGATTAGGGGAAAATACTTCTATAGAGAGAGGATATATATTTGAACTTCATAGAAGTTGATAAAACTTTATGTATTATATTTCAGCTGAAGTTCTGTGATCTTATGTTGATGGGAGAATTCATCTTGTGAACAGGCATATGAAGCCAATTTGCAAAAGCAACTGAGGCATTTTGTGTCTAATATTGAGCCTGAATCTAATGGTGCAAAGAGATGAATTGCTGCAGCTGTTGGGACACTTCCAGCCAAGACAAAGTGGCAGTGTGTCACCTGCAGAACTTAACAGGTAGAAGGGAAATCTTTGAAAGGTTGGTTCATAGTTTGTGCAGTTGTGCTGAATTGCAGAGCAATTCAGTGGTTGGAAGGTTTTTTCCAAGTGTGGGAACTTTCACAGCGCCCTTGTTGCTCCACTTCTGAAAGCTTTGCTGTATGCCATGGGCTCTGTTAAACCTCTGCTTCCTACTTTCTGATATTTCTAAGGAGTTATTGATTAGGACAAAATAGCTTATATAGGCATGTATTTGGACTTGTTAATAAACCGTAATATGTTGTATTTGAACTGAAGTTCTGTGATCTTATGTTGATGGGAGAATTCATCTTGTGAACAGGTCCATGAAACTAATTTGCAAAAGCAACTGAGGCATTTTGTGTCTAATATTGAGCCTAACACAGACAGGTACTGGCAGTGTAATCTATCAGTCATTGTCATCTGGAGCACGTGAAGCCTATGGCAGCTGCAAGAACAGTAACCCAGGCTATTGTCCTTCTGAGCACCCCAGGTATTTCTGATGCCTATTAGTGGCATTTTTAGGTCTTGCCAACCCCAGATGGTGGCAATATAAACCTGAATATTCAAAATGACACTGGGTCAGTAGGCAGAGCTTTCTAAAATAATACCCAAGTTTTCAGATTTCGTTTTTGGCAAAAAACAAACAAACAAACAGAAAAAAAAAAACGATATTTGAAATGGTACAAATGAATCATAAAATGGCCTGGGTTGAAAAGGATCACAGTAATCACCTCATTCCAACCCCCTGCTATGTCACCATCCTGTTAAACAGCCGTTCCCCTTCCTGTTTCTATGCTCCCTTCAAGTATTAGAACGCCACCACGAGGTCTCCCCACAGCCTTCTCTTCTCCAAGCTAAACAAGCCCAGCTCCCTCAACCTTTCCTCATAGGAGAGGTGCTCCAGCTCTCCCTCCACGTCCTTCCTGCACTGGTGGCCCCGTGCCTGGACACAGTACTGCATATAAGATCTATGAGATATATAAGGCCCTATAAGATCTGAGTAGAGGGGGACAATCACCTCCCTCTCCCTGCTGGACACCCATTTTTTAATGCAGCCCAGAACACAGTTGGCCTTCTGGGCTGCAGGAAGACACTGCTGGCTCATGTCCAGCTTCTCATCTGCCAGGACCCCCAGGTCCTCCTCTGCAGCACTGCTCTCAAGGAGATCTTCGCCCAGTTTGTGTAAGTAACTGGATTGCCCCGACCCAAGTGCAGCACCTTGCATTTGTAATGATTCTGTGATTCTATGATCCTGTAAAAAGTAAGTCTTGGACAGGAAGTTTCGTGGCACTGGGCTGCACGGGAGTCAGAAAATCATCTTTTTTTTTAATGCTGTAGGGCAAACATTTCCAGTGCTCAGTCAAGAAGCTGCATGAAGCCCAGACAGCTCATCCTGCAGTCGCCTCCTGCCCCACACCATTGTGGTGTCAGCAGTGAGTGGCCCAACCCGGCCCAGGCATGCACCCATCACTTGCAACAGCTGAGCATCAGCATGTGTGATCAGCACTGTCCGGGCTTCCCAGGACACGGGGAGAGCACAGCGCAATGCTGACTCAAGTGATGGCAAATAACTGTGCATTTTGATGCAGTGCTTGAACACAGTCCTGTGAACAGTGAAAAACATGTAGCTGTGCTTTCCATTTTGATAAAGGGATTTGAGAATAAGTTTCAAGATTGCAAAAAAATCACTAAATTTGTGGTGTATTTGCAACTCCATTTTCAGTAGATAGTAGATAAAGAAAATAATATTGTTCCCACTGTCTTTCTAAAGAGATCTTTAGCGAAAAATTAATATGTATAGGCATGTGTGAGCACCAGTATTGTCCTTGTTCAAAATGGCTTTGAAAGAAGTCATTTGAGATGACAAATTTAAAAGTTGGTGTGTGTGATATGACAGGGCTCAGGCAAATGACAAAACCAAGCGAGGCAAAGCGCATTCAAAATTACTGAAAGGATTTACTACAGCATGTAATGGAGCTGTCAAGCAGACTAGATCTCTCATTTGGTTGTTCTGTTGGCTCACTGCACTTTGGTATGACACGGCTGTGCTTTCTCAAAGGTGACAGGCTGTTGCATCCTGACTGCACTGGATTCTGTGATAAAAGTCCTTCATGCAAGGCAGTGAATAGCTGAACAGGATACAGAAAATCTGAATCTTGCTTACCTTGAAAAACTGTCTTACAGGGATGTGACGGCTCAAATGATCCCGGAAGCCTAAGGAAATCTGTAGCAGCAAGATGATGGAGAAGAGTCTTGGTTCAAGTATGAAGTCGGTCCCTTTGCAGCTGATGAGCGCTGTAGGAAAGGCTCAGACCATGCTGTGGAGAATGTGAGCTCTTCCGTTACCGAGCACCATTCATGGCAGTGCTTCTCCTCAAGACCATCCGTGACTTAAAAACCAAGGCTGCAGAAGCAGTGGGCATGGAAAAAACAGAGGATCAGGCCAGACTTCAGCTGTAAGTGTGATCAAGTGAGTAGCAGTACCCAAAGAAAAGAGCTACATCAGGTAAGCTATTCAGATATGCTTCTGGTTGATTTGGCAGAGCTCAAGGGCTGAGTGGCACCTTCTGGAGCCTTTTCCATCAGAATTATTTAAGTGCATGGAAGCAGTGAGTGCTCTTGTCACAATGCTGTTTTTCACTGGCAACAGTTCTAGCCACGGTGTGTACTTTCCTACGCTGTGAAGCAGTTGGATACCAAGGGATAGGCATAGTTTAAATGCCAAGACAGATTACAGCAAAACAGACAGTTTGGAAGGGGCTGGACCACGGCCAGGCAAAGCAGTGCTGGGGGTCTGCTGGTTCTCCCCACGCCAGTTGGTGCTGCAGAGGAATTGTTGTACTTGACCACTTCAGTGGTCTTGCACACCAGTGTGCAGGTGGTGCTTGCTGGGTCGGAGCATCTCCAACGCATTACACTGGGCAGAGCCCCTTCCCCGTGATCCAGCACACAGTGGAGCACTCTGCCTTGCCCCTCACAATCCATACGGCAGCGGATGCTGGGGGCCAGGCAGTCCCTTAATTTTTCACTCCATTAAGTGTTCATGCTCTCTTCCCCTGTCTCGCTGTTGTTCATAAACATGACAGACAATAATCAGAAAACAAAAGCATCTGAGTTCTCTCTTCTGGCAAAGCAGCACATTCACAACCAACATCAAAGGTGGGCTTTGGTAATCATTAGCGCAATGCCACGTTTCAACGTGATCAAAGCAACCAGTGCCCAGTCACAATAAAGAAGATGGAGCTGTGATTCAGACGCTCCGTGAAAGGCAACGAGAAAGAGAGCTGGGAGAGGGTGAGAGAGAGCATGTTAAATATAGGGGGGCATACAGCTGAGATATCCTTTTACATCAGAACTGATTTTCATTTCAAACCCAATTACACCTCGGAGCTATTCAGCCCAACATTGCTGTCATCTTTAGCTTTCAGTTGACATTGCAGATTGTGGAATAGAAAAAGCTACCACAAAGCATGTCTCAGTTGAAACTCAGGAATCCTGACGATTGTGACTGCAGATGGGTAATTTGTTGAGAGCTGGGATACACGCTCCAGTCTGATTGGTGCTGCCTACCAGACTGACTGTAGGTGAGGGACTCTAGCTATCACCTAATCAATAACAGCAGCCATTTTGCTTGCTCCAGTATAGGGTAGAAAGCTCTGAACGTAGGGATGCTGGCTTTAGTGCAGCTGTGTGCCGTTAGCCAGAAAAATTAATAAAGCTGGAACCTCAAGTGAAGAAAAGGAAGCAATGTAGGCAAATAATTTGACTGTCAGAGATGGTTAAAATTTATCCCTGATTTTCTCTGATATCAGTGATTCTGTGCTATGTGCTTAGTGCAGGGGTTTGCAGTCACAATCTAAGCAGAAGTGGCAGCATCTATAGCCAGAGAACGGGAAGAAAGGAGAAAGTCTGAGGATGCTCTTACCTGAAAGGGAGGACAGAAGATTATACATTCCATGATAGAGTAAGGCTGGGATAACGGAGAAGGATTTGCTTGTAGGGAGACTTGAGAACCCCTGCACTTTGCACTCTGACCTTCCATTGTCCCTTGTGCAGCATTCGAGAGGATTGTGCAGTTCCCTCAATCTATTTAAGAGAAAGAAACCGTGTCAAATCTCTCCATTGCCAACCAGCTGTCTTTCAGATCACATCTATATTATATTCTAGCAGGACAGTATGGTATAAGATGTACGTTAACTAATACTGTGTTGAACGTTAATCTGTATGGATAAGGACAACTGCATCTGCTGTAACATAACCGTAAGCAACTCACAACACTTTGGACATAACAGCTCCTGTACAGAGTCATTGTTAAGTAACTTTTAACACAATTATTCAGAATGATTAATGCTTTTTTTTCCTGAGGTGTCTTTTTCAATAAACAAGGCCTCGGAATGTGTGTTTGTCATTGTTTCCATACAGTACAATACAGATGGCCACTCCGGTGATTCTTGTAAGAGGTGGTTGCCTTGCTCTGAAAAGCATTTACATCTGGGATCCATGATGTCCACTAACATAAGTTCCTGTAAGAGCTCTGACATTCAGAGAAAATATAAAATGTACTTTGATTGCTGAAGTTAATTTTAACAAAACCTCTAAACGGTCTGATGAAGTAGGCATTGGATTCCAGTTCTATTGTTACGACTTTTGAATTGTGCATTACGATAAGAAAAACTAAAAACATCTCGAGAAGGCAAAATTTGAGCATAGAAAACTTCCACATTTCTTGCTTATCTTTGCACAATATCATTACGCTTTTCCTGTGCTTTACAGAACAGTATGGTTGCAGAAGTCAGCTGTGTTGAGAGGTAGAAGATGGAAGCAATAGCTGTTTTGCAGCCCAGCACAATATTGCTGTTCACTTTGGTCTGTCTTTCTGCATATGGATCATCCTGGATACCCACTTGCTGCATGGGAGATTAGTGCCTCTGCCTCCTCACAAGATGAGGCGTTTGTTCTGCACTACGCTTAGGCTAAGAATATCTACCAAAGCAGTCACTATGTATGTAGAGGTGACAGGAGACTCATTAAACTGGTGAACGCACTCATCAGAGGAACAGGTGTAAATATATTTGGTAACTTCAAGTTATGCAAACGTGCATTCTACTTTCTCTACAGTCAAAGGTACTGATTATTTTTCTTAAGCAGGTCATGTACCATGCTAGTGACTGCTCAAAAGTAAATATCGCCAACAGCAGTGCAGAAAAAAGTGTTGGACATGAGTAGTATGTACTGTATTTCAAAAACAAGTCATCAGTCATCAGTAGGACTGTAGTTGTTCATGCTAGCATTTACGTGACCATGATGAAGAAACAAAAATCACAGTGGCCTACAAGCAAAACATTTGTGTGTTTTTAATTCCTTGCAGGTCCTGTTCTTTCACCTGGTTTACAGACCTCTGCATATTTCTCAAGCTTATTAAACTTCACAAGGTTCTCTCCTAATATTCCCAAATCCACCTTTATTTTGTATTTACTGGAATGGAAAGAGTGAACTTGGGCATGGATATATACTGAAGAACATTCTGTTGTTTTTTTGTTTTGTTTTTTTCCTTTTCTTTCCTTAAGCCAGAAAGTGATCTGCTTCACTGCTGGTCAGTTGGCAGGGAGGAGAATCCAAGAATTGCTGTAGAAGAAGAAAACTGGGAAGAACTGACTGATTCCTGTCACTGCAGAGGTTTTCTCCACTCAGTAGTAGCAAGAGATAAACAGGTATTTATTGCTGGAAAAAAAAAAAAAAAATCTAAAATTATAAATACCAGCAGCCTATCTAAAACAGATGCAACCCAGTGCCAGTCTTTTGTACATTTGGAAAGCTATTTCTGCATGCTTTGGGAGTGCCTCGTGAAGTAAAGTAATGAAGCTATTGTAAATATGTATGCCTAACTATGGATCTGAATTAAGAAGTGATTAAGTTGTTTTTTCTACATCAGTAACGTAAAACATACTTATTGGCTGCTTTCTGTTTGTTCTCTGTATAGGAAAAGAAAAGTCAACAACCCAAGAGCAAACAAAAACCAAAAGAGGAAGCTAGCCACGTTCAGTGCTGAAAAGTAAGCTGCGAGCACTAAAAAGAAATAAATAATGAAGGTTTCCACAGCAACCTAAGTTCTGTAGTGTAAATTGATGACTTTCATCAATACATTTTGTTATATAATGATAGAACAGATACTCTATAAAAAGTGTTGGATGCATTCAAATTTAGATTATTAGAAGGTTTGGCACGCTCCGAAGACCTGACATGAATTAATTGAGTTCCAGAGGCTTCAAAAAATGCCGTGTGCAGGGTGTGGTTTTCTTCCTGTGGTCAGCCTTGTGCACTGAAGCTGTGTGTTTGGGTTAAAGATCTTATTAATAACTGCATACTGTAAGCATGCCTGCTTTGGTTTCTGCTCCTCAGAGTAATCTGGGAGGCGTTCCAGAAGAGCAGCAGGAGCGCAGCACTGCTCGCTGTCCTTCCAGTCAGCACGGCCTGGGGTGAACACGGGCCTTGAGAGAGGACATCCACTCCTGCTCCGTAGCAAGGCACAGTGAGAGAAGCCCTGTCCCTGCGCCAGAGCAAGATTTTGTGGTGTTTAAACCGGTTCCTTGTGAGCGAGATCCAGGCTGTGACCATTTGGGTGCCCTCAGCTCCCATCCCCCTAGGGTAGCGATTGGCTTTCTGTGCTTTTTAAAAGAACTTTAGCTCGTAGGAGGGTTTTAGGTTCTGGTTTTCACCGCAGAACTGCCCAGCGCGACGCGGGTCCCACGAAGCCCCGGTGCTGACGCAGCGCGGCCCAACTCTGTCAGCGCCGCCCCCGCGCCTCGCGCCTCGTGCGGCCACATGAGAGGGAAGGGGAGGGGACGGGGGGAAGCGCAGTGTGAGTTGCGCCATCGGTGGCGGGGCGCGGGGCTGCGAGTCCGTCGGCGGCGACAGGAGCAGTGGCGACGGGGCTCGGGGCGAGCAGCTCAGCGGGTCAGCGATGGGAGAGCTGCCGTCCCGGCGGCGGGCGGGAAGGGGAGGAGGCGACCCAGCGGGCGCGGGCAGCCTGAGGCGGGGGCTGCGCTGCTGCGGCCGCGGAGCTGCGCCCCCCTGAGGGAGAAGAAGGAGCAGCGCAGCCGTCCCGCTCTGCGCAGGGGACCCGCGGCCAGCGGGCGTCGTAGCGTCAGCAACTTGTAGAGCCCGGGCGAGAAGGAGAAATACGGCGTGGGTGGGTGCTGCCGATCCCCATCCCGCTGCCCTGCCGTCTTGCCCGGCCTCGGGGCGCCGCCTGCTCCGGGGCCCGGTGGTGCCCACCGGCAGAGAACGCTAGCTGTTCGCTGTGTAATAATAGAAGTAGGCAGCATGTGCCTGGTTGTCTCCCTAAACATATCATTACCATTAGGGATTGTCTGTATAGGGTTTTTTAAGTTCCACCGTGGGTTGTGGTCATCGGTTTCTGCAAAACTTCTGCAAATATGAAAAATGCCCTCTGCCTTGCTACAGAGATATGAGCCACACTGCTGATGTGTGCTTTGGACTGTCGGCTCGCACACAGAAGTCGCAGTGCTGGTGATGCTTCAAGCAAACTCAGGACATGCCAGCAAGCAGCAGAATGCAGTGCTTTAGGTTAGTGTAGCGCCCTGTTGGTTTGGTGTGTCCCACACAGCTTCTGTAATAAGCAGATGAATCAAGAATTCACTGTTTAAGAAAAGCTTATTGAGTGTAGTGTGTTAGAGGAGAAGCTGTGAGGCAAAATCTAATCACTGGGATTATGTAAAATTAACAGACTGCATTGTGCACTGTGTGGTTGTTTGGAGGATGCAAAGTTTCTGAAACTTGCTCGAGTGTGAAGCCCTGGTGTAAAGCCAAGCCTCTTGTCATGGAGCTAAACTTGCAGTTATCGTTGCAATGTGTGGTTCCGGAAACAATTCCTCATCTTCCACATCATGTTGGTTTTCCTCTTTTCTGTGGTTGTTTTTCCTTGCTGTGAGATGCTGGCATGGTGGGTTTGGGATTCAAGGGGTTTGAGCTCTGCTCGGCCAGTGAGAGTGGGTGGGAAATATTGTTCATGTCGGAAGTTTGGTGCCACAGGTGGAGGCAGTGCTGAGGCTGCACAGGGGGCTCTGTTAGCCCTCCGTGCCAGATGCACTGTGCTGCAGAAAGTGTAGGTGTAGTTTTGTTGCTGGGAGATGCATTGCCAAAAATATAAAAGGGAAATAAAGTAGGTTTTGATTTCTTGAAATCTTGGTGATTTAAATTATTCTGGCTCCACAAACAAAAGAATGTGTGCTGAAGGAATTTTCTTGGCATGAGTTATTAGTATGAACTTCTCTCTTGGGTTTTATTAATTTGTTTGATTTATCACTCTTCATCCCAAGAAACCCACTGTGCTCAGTTGTACTTTTCTCCATGAACTCCTCAAGCTCTGAAATGTTTCTCATGTGCCTTTGCACTGAGGCAGTATGTGTCACATCCTTGTTGGGGGAGGGGGAGGAAAATATGTGTCAAACCCCTGCAACACATCACACAGCTCTCTGGTGAAACACAGCAGTTGCCCTGATCAGGCCTGGCTGCCTGCTCTGTGCTTTGGGCACAGGAACACTGTGCCTCAATGTAGAGAATTTGGATGCAGTTCTCTTTATTGAAAGCAACTCTTGATTTGTGCCTTCCTTTCATCTCACTCTGGGTGACAAATGATGAAATATGTCGACAGTCCATGAAACTGCAGCATTACCTCTTTAACGTGGTCTTCTGATGTGGAATACTGATTGGAAAACCACAGAACTGTGACATTTACATCTTTTTCAGGAGATTTCCCCTTGCACTGTGTCAATACAGAAGGGTTTTCTTGTAGTCTGCAGTGGCTTTCAAAGAGTTTCAGAAGACATTTGTCACTCACTTGCTGGCACCCTTTGCTGCTACACCGACTTGTTACTGCATGAGAATTGATTAAAGTAATTGATGGAACATCAGAAGCTTTCTGGCAGTTCCAAAGTTCTAATGCCTGTATAGCTGCAGCCAAAGAAGCCTTGGATGCCTGCAGCTCAATGCAGCACTGCCTGGCTTGCACAAAAGTCCTCACATACTTTAGCAGCAAAGATACTAAAAAATCGCTTTGGATATTCAAAATAAAGAAGTGGAATAACTCCATGATGCAGCTGAAGTTCTTCCTTGATTGCTCCTCCCTGCTACTACCTGCAGTCTGCTGCAATCGTTTCTCTTCAGCTCCCTGTGGAAATGCTTGTATGCAGCTCCTGTGCTCCCAGCTGCTGTTGGGAACGCATGCCCTGGGGATGGCAGCAGCTCTCCTGTGGGCACTGCTGGACACAGCCTGTTGTATACACTGCTGCTCAGCTCTCCAAGGGCGTTATTGCAGATAACGAACTCCAGCCCCTTAGTGCTCCAGTGGTTCTGAAGCAGCCTCTCTCTTAAAGTATTAGTTGCATTAGGCTTCTGAAGCAAATCTTCTGTAATAACAGTGAATTAAAAGAAAAAGCTAAGTGGGTGAAAAAGACACTAACTAATAACTAGTTATTAGTTATTATTAGTTATTATTAGTTATATAAGTAAATAACTGCTAATTAAAAATATGGCAAATGCTTGTGAGCTGATTACCTAATTAATTAAGCTGCAAATTTTTGCGGCTTTGTATGTACAAGGAGCATTTAGGTGATGCTCAAAAAAAAAACAACCCCAAACCAAAGATCTACATAGTTGATGCTGTACTTTGTGGCTGACCATGCTACATGTGTGGGTGCTAAATCACAGGGAAGCACAAAAACCTGCCTGCATGAGCAGCACCTGCTGTTGCTTTGTTTGACTGGGGTTAAAATTTGTTGATTGCTTTATTTGCATAAAGTGATTTTTGTGTATTTATTTTAATTATTGAGTAGGTAATAGTAAGAAGTAAGTCTCTAAGCAGGAATGCGCAGAACAAATGCTTCGCTTGCTGCTAGGAAAGGCTGGAGCATCTTAATGTCCTAGTTCCAGGTCTGTACTGTAGCTTCCGCATTTTGATCAGCCTCTTCATTTTTTTCCTCTGCTGCTATATATTGGCCTGGGCATCTTGCAACACATAGTAACGTATGGAAAAGCAAGACTGTAAAACTCAGAAAAAGTCTGCCTTGCCTCCATGCAGCTCCTGCCATCGTGCTCAGTTCTTGTCGTGAATTAGTCACACAACACAGGGTTCTCTTGCCAGAAAGATTTCTTTATTGCTCTAATGATCATGATCATGATGTATGTGTCTCTCTCTCTACTTTTTAAAGCTAGTCTTTTATATTCTAACAGGCATATTCAGTACATTTCCACTAACAATCCATTGGCTAGAAAGCAAGCAAATTCCTTAACAAGTCTTCATATCAGAGAATTCATAGGCAGAGGGTTTATCTTATGACTGGGTATAAGAAACCCCTGTTTATTCAGACTCTCTGTCCTCTCCGGAGCCTCATTACCAACAAGTCAGGACTTGACGAGGCTGAGCTGACCTCTCTATCTCCCACATCTCCTCCTCCTTTACTAATGAAAAAAGCGTGATTTAAAGCTTGTATCATTTTCCGAGCACACTGTAGTAAGCAAGGAGTGCAAACTAAAATACAGAGAAAAGCAATAAGACAAACTAACCCTATTTTTAACACATTCTGTATCCACACTCCTGGGTTTCTGAAGAAGCTTCCAAATATATCCAACCTGTCATCAACCTGTAATTTCTTAACTCCTTTCTGCAAATCCTGAATGCTCTTATATATTGATTTTGGATGTTCTGACAAATTCATGCAGCACATGCCATCAAAATCCTGACACCCATGACCTTGAGCTAACAGCAAGAAGTTTATAGCAGCACGATTTTGTAATGTAGCATGTTGTACTGAGTCTTTATCTAGTAGCAGTCCACTTAGAGCCAAGGAAGTAGCATTTGTTTGCTTGGCTAGCCAGCATCCAAGTTTTTTAAGCGTGCTCAATGCTTTAACTGATGCAACGCCAGGGGCTAAAAAGGATGCTGCTGCTATTCCCCCAGGATTCCAAAATTCTACATTATCCTTGCATTCTGATTGAAAAGCATGTCCAGCTTGCTTAAAGCGCTTTTGATGGTGAGTAATCATAGAGATATTAGGTGTTAGTAAAGTTAGTCTTCCCAAACTGCATGGACCTCCTTTGATGTGAGAGGGGATAGCAGACCATGCTCTGTCCCCACAAATGAGAAAAACTCCTGCTGGCAAGCTAAGCGGATGGCTACTAGATCTTGAGAAGTTAGGTGAAGTATAATTACACCAAGCAGAATGATTTCTATAAGCAGCTAAACTGGAATTAACACACTGAACTAACGATTGGTTCTTTCCGCTGTAGTTAAAATACAAACAATAATCCATTTTAACCGAACCCAACAGTTCCAGTTCTTGTGGTTCCAGATTGCTCTGTTGCAGACGAGGTACCCATCCATCCCATTTGTCGACTACTGCGCTCGTGTTGAATGGTATCTCAGCAATGGAGTTTGGGATGGGCCATTTGTCTAGGGGTTGTCCCACCAAACATGAGAACGGGTTTCCGGGTGACGCAGTTGACAAACAGAGTGTGTCTTGTCCCATCTTGTTGGCGAGGGTGACCCACACGTTCTGCTTTGGTTGAGCTGGAATCCAAAACGCTGATGAGAGCGCGATGATCATGTTACAGCAGATGATGAAAGGGATGGCTGTACCCATTGTGCTGGTACCCATCTCAGGCCTGTTCCTGTTGAAACACAAGCATAACCTCAACCCCAAGTTATCAACAAATAAGGTCCTTCCCATTGTTTAGAGCTTATATTTTTTACCATAACCTGTGCTTTTGCCTTGCCAGGAGTTAAGGTATTACAGCCAAAAAAATGCCTGGACTTCTATTGTCCTGTGATTTAGAAAATTGAGAACGTAGCATTCTTCAGCTACTCCTTCCTGCAGGGTCATACCCATGCTCCCCCCTTTTTTGTTCTTGAAGCACGGCCTTTAAGTACCACAGGTTCGTTTGATAATAGCTTGGCCTGTGGGAGAGTGGGGTAAGCCTGTCAGGTGCCAAATTTCTAAAGAGTTCAGTCCTCGAGGGTTAACTCCTATAGAAGGTGTTGGTACAACAGTTTGACAGTCTGTGGTATGTTCTGCCTGGCCTGATCTGTGGTCAGTTGAAAGGCATGCTGCAATGCCTTTGCATTTTGATGATAAAAATCATGAGATAACCATGGTTGGGCAAACTGATCAGGAACAACAGTTGCTCCTGCCAGTTTGTCCGCCTGTGCATTACCCTTGGAAATGGGGCCTGGCAGAGGGGAGTGAGAACGAACATGCTGAATGAAGTAAGATTCTGAGCGATTATCTAGAAGCCATTTTAAGTGCAAAAGAAGTGCGAACAACTGCACGTTAGTTGTCTCCTTTAGATAAGGGCGTGCCAGTCGCATTACAGTGCCTGCAACATAAGCAGAATCTGTTATTATATTGATGGGTTCTGACCATCGCTCGAACACACTGCATGTTCCACAACTTGTGGAGAGCCGGTGGTGACATGGACGTCACTCTCCCAGGTCCTGGCAGTATCTTTCCATACAATGACTGCGTGGCCAGTCCTGCAGGATCCATCTGCAAAAACACTAAGAGCACCTACAAGAAGGGTTAATGATAATTTAGAAACTGCTAACAAATACACAATGAGAAGAGATTGTAAAAGCTTGTGCGCTGGCAGATGAATACTGATCTGCCCTGAAAACCCCACCAGCACACACTGTAGCTGTTGTGACATGCGGAACACAAAGTCCCATTGCTTGAGATCAAATGGAACATAGATTGTTTCTGGATCTGTGCCATCTAAGGCTAATAAATGCTCCCTTCCCCTGCAAATGACCATAGCTACCATATCAACTCTGGAGGTAACAATCTTAGCAAATTTGTGTGGCAAAAATGCCCATTCTAAAATTACCAACGGGTTGGGATCCCCTTGACCCACTGCACTAACAGTCCATAGGGCTGGAAAGGAGAACTAGTAACAGAAAGACTGATAGGATGATCAGGTTTTCTTCAGTGTTCTGTTTGCTGGGTCATCTTCGAGATGGCAGTATTCAGTACTGTCACTGCTGCTGGTGTCAAATGTTGTGGTGATGATAAGCCTGGATCTCCTTCCAGTAATCTGAAGAGAGGATGAAGACCTGTAGAAATTCCCACTAGGAGTCGCACCCAATTTATAGCCCCTAAGAACTTTTGCAGATTGTTTAAGGTGTTAATTTGGTACTCTGAGTCTGAGGCTGGATTCGATTCTGTGAAATCCTCCAGCCCAGATGTAGCCAAGGTAGTGTCTTTTGGATTTTGTTCTGTGCAATCTGCAATCCTGCATGAGTTGCTGCTGTTACAATCAGTGACACAACTTTAGTCACCGTCACCTCTGTTGGTGTGGCAACCAGGATATCATCCATGTTGTGATATATGCAGACATCGGGAAACCTTTGGCGTAACAGGAGATAAAACAGTGTCAATAAGTTGTTGACAAGTGGTCGGGCGTTCTTTATGTCCTGAGGCAACACAGTCCAATGGTATCTGCGATGGGGTTCCCCATTGTTAATAGAGGGAATTGAAAATGCAAACATGGTGCATCATCAGAGCACAGTGGGATGTTAAAAAAACAAGTATTTTAAGTCTATTGCTATTAGTGGCCATGATTGCGGAAGCATAGTGGGGGAAGGCAGCCCTGGTTGCAAAGTGCCCGTATCTTCAATAATAGCATTAATCTTTCTGAGATCGGGTACCAGTCTCCATTCCCTCATCGTTTTTTGATCACAAACACAGGGGAATTCCATGGGCTTTTAGTCAGCATTCTATGTCCAGCTGTTACTTGTTCTTGAACAAGGATATTTAACTGCAGTAATTTTTCTTGGGATAGGGGCCACTGGTCCACCCACATGGGTGTATCAGTTCTCCATACTGAACATGGGATTTGCTGCAAGGCAGTGGCCCCTGGGAGAAATCCATACTGATGGAGAATCCCCACTGTCCCATACAATCTCTCCCCCACAGAGTGACGGGGCTATGTGAGACACAAGGTTTCACGGAGGCAGCTCTGCCTTCTGGCCCAATGATTATAAGAACTGCTGCGCTTTGTTTTGGCACGCTATGCCCCCCATGCCTGTTAGTACTGCATTGGGATTCATAAGTGGGCACTGCGGTGGCCAGAGTGTCACAGGGATGATCGTAACATCTGCACCACTGTCAGGGATGCCTATCACTTTTAGCTCTTGTTTCCCTTATCACAGCACGCAAGTCAGATTTGGTCTGCCCTGCGAGACTTTCTGAGACCAGAAAGCCTGAGGTTCACTGGTTGATCCAAAGCTATTGTCACTCCATGGGATGTTGGTTCATTGGGGCGGGTTAGGCTTAAAGTAAATCAGTTGTGCTATATGACTTCCCACAGGGACAGTGCAAGGTGGGGTTGGTGTCCACAGCATTATCTTTATTTCCCCAGTGTAATCTGCGTCAATAACACCAGGCAAAACAAAAAGACCCACCTACGTTGCAGAAGACTGTCCGATTAAGTGTGCTGCCATGACATTTCCCAGCGGTCCATAAATTCCCGTGGGGGCTAAGGCGACAGTGGTATCATTTAGGACTGTGTCTGAGGAGGTGGCTAAGTCCACACCGGCACTACCCCGGGTTCTGGCATACAAGCTGCAGCAGATGCTTGAGGGGAGTTTACTGTCATCGTGCACCCCCCCTCATGCTTCTCTGCGAGTTTCTCGCTGGAGGAAGCAGCTGGCCATTGATATCACATTATGACCAACAATCTCATGCTCTGTGATTGCTCTTCTTGCATCTTGGGCATAATTCTGATTTCCTGTCCTTCCGCAGACACTTTGCGCAAACGTGACCAAATTGGTTACAGCCAAAACATCTGCGCTGCTGGTTAAGAGATAAAGTGGCAGACGCCTGGGCCGTGAGTGCAGCTTGGTGCGTGTCAACAGTACAGGCATTAATAGTGGGATACTAATCAGTAGTGGGATTTTTTGAAGCAAGTAACATCTTCTGGTAATCAGCGTTTGCATTTTCAATTGCTAGCTGTTGAAATATGAAAGCTCTTGCCTGCGTGTTATTGACCTGCTTCTTTAGCCAATTCTTAAGCCTGTCCAGAAATGTTATATATGGTTCTTGGTGCTGCTGTTTGATGCTCACAAAAGACTGTGTCTGCTCCCCCGCCTCAGGCACGGCTCGAAGGGCACGCATTGCCAGCTGCTTAACTTGCTGTAGCCCTTCTGCAGGAATTCGCACCTGCTGAGCTGGGGTGGAGAAATTCCCCTCCCCCATCAAAGCATTCACACCTACAGCCCTGAGCGGATTTCTCTGCAGCAGTGCTTGATTTTCAGTGGCCTGGGTCTGTGCCAATCCTCTGTTTTGATTCCCACATAGTATACTGCATATCGGTCATGATAAGACGTCACATCATTTTAAAATCACATGGTGTGAGAATGGAGCTATTACATATGGGTTGAGTCAAATTCACAGTATACAGGGAGCTGATGCCGTGGTCTGTGACCATACACTGTAAATCTCGCAGGATACTACACGATATAGCCTCCCACCATGGCTCTTGTTCTGGGTCTGTAATTACAGGAAATGCCCGTAACATATCCCTGTCTCCAGCTTTCCTAGCCTCCTTCTGAACGAGCGCCCATGCGTTGTGTGGACTGTGGGGAAACAGATGCAGCTCTTCATCAGTTTGTCGGGCCAGGATCAGTGAGATTATCAGGGCCCTCAGGAGCGTGGCGGCAAGCTCCCCCACGGTGTTGGTAACGAGGGGGCTGCGGGGTTGCTGGCACAACGGGTAAATCTGAGGAGGACTCTGCAGGTCCTTCATCCTCGGGTGGAGTGGGGTGACCAACGATAGGTCCGCATGACTTTTTAAAGCTTCAAAAATTTTTCTCCAGGTTTCTTGCAACCCGGACACCTTTAGGGGATATGTCCAACAATTTCACCCCGATCCCTTCCCATGTCTCTGGCTTGTAAACTGTCTGACTGGTGATGGAGGGATCCTTTCTGGTGGCCCACACAAACATTTGCTGCAGATCAGGGGAGGATACTGACACCCCCCGCCGTTTGAGTATATACTGAGAGGTAACTAGGACGTTTTTCTGTTCCAGGGTCATTTTGTTCCCCATAGTGTGCACACTTACCTTCGTCCAGTGAGAGGCAATCGAATAGAAGGGATGATGAATCTTCTGTCCACTGTGTTTATCTCAGCACTCCCCTATATGGGCTTTCCACGTTTTTCTCAGTGTCTGACGCGTTTTTTCTCAGCACCTGACGCGTATTTTTCGATGTGTTCTGGACCAGTCAGTCTTCAAGTTAGGCTGAGTCTCTGGTCTGGTCCCTGTTCGGGTGCCAATTGTCGTGAGTTAGTCCCACGACACAGGGTTTTCTTGCCAGGAAGATTTCTTTATTGCTGTAATGATCTTGATGTATGTCTCTCTCTACTTTCTAAAGCAAGCCTTTTATATTCTAACACGCATATTCAGTACATTTCCACTAGCAATCCATTGGCTAGAAAGTAAGCAAATTCCATAACAAGTCTTCATAATCAGCAGAGAGTTTATCTTATGGCTGGGTACAAAACACCCCTGTTTATTCAGACCCTCTATCTCCTTTCCAGGGCCTCATTATCAACAAGTTGAGACTCGATGAGGTCGAGCTGACCTCTCCATCTCCCACAAGTTCTCACTCCCTCACGTGTTATACAGTGAGTGGGTGAAGGAGTACTTTGAGGTGATTGACACTATAGATTCCCTGCATCACCAAATCAGTTTATTGCACGTTTAAAATGAAAAGTTCCAGAGAGATGGAGAAAAGCCTCTCAAAAATTGGGAAAATCTCCCTGTTTGTTGGAGGGGCCCTGGGCAGCTTGGTCTGCTGGGTTCAGCCAGCCCAAGGCAGGGATGGGGCTGGAAGGTCCCTTCTAACGCAAGCCACTCTACTGTTCTGTGAGTTGGTAAATTGGGAAGCGATATCAGTCACTGCAACGGGTTCTGTGTTGTGGGATGTACATTGTATTTCATCTTCTCCTTCTTACCTTGCTGCCAGTAGCTGTAATGGTCTGGCAGCAGCAGGAATGTGACTAAGGATATTCTTCGGTGATGTGTCTTGGGACCGAAGCCATACAGAGGCGTGTGCTCAGAAATCTCAGAGTAACAGTTTTCTGGGAGATGGTGGTAGTTGTGGGCTTGCTGATTTGTCTGGAAAACTAGGTGGTCAGTGCATTGGAGTAGTTCTGAGTTCTGAGATTTTGCCCTGAAGAGCACAGCTTTTCTTTGTGGACTTGAGAATGAGCAAATGAATTAATTGGTTGGGGTCAGAAAAGAGGTACATAAATGTTATTTGACTGAATGAGAAATGAATCACCCTTCAAAATGCCTGCAGAAAAGAACAGCTCCTGAGGGGTGTGTGAGCAGAGACTTTCAGTATAGACAGGAAAGCCTAGCAAGGCTTCATTTAGTGGAACAAGCAGTGCAGTTTCAGTTCAGTGTACGTCTGTACTTCTGTTACTGAGATAGCCTGTCATTGGATATACTGTTTTGTGCGAAGAAATGAGTGCGTCTTGGCTCATTTACCTTAGAAAACAGCAACCAGACGACAGCATAGCTATTCGTATGAAAAACTGTTTGTCAGAGCTGAATGAGAAGTGACCTAATACTAGTTTGAGATCATCTAAATGCTAGCTGCCCACGTTATGGTAGAAGCTAGCCAAAATTTTCAAAGTACAGGAGAAATAAAGTTGAAAAGAAGGTTTTCAGATAGTGTGTGAAGGCAAGGGACCAGGCAGTTATTTTAGCAGTTTATTGTGTGGTTTGTATGGAATGTTGTGTGATGGCTGGTGTAAAGATTTGGAGTGTTGCAATATGGGTTCTAACTTTTGTTGCTTTGATGTTTTTCAGAGCACTTTGCTTGCTCATGGTTATGCTGTAGGGTGTGTTTGGACAGTGCCTTCAGGACTTCTGGTATTTGCTGGTGGAATGGAGAAAAAGTCTCTGGCCTGTTCACAATCAGGCTCATCTCCTAAGGATGGCAATTCTCAGGTGTACAAGCTATGTGTCCTCACCTACCAGTATCTCTCCACCAGTGATGAGCAACGTTTTATGATGGGAGTTGGCAGTTTCAGACATACACTTCCTACAAATGTTATGAAAGTTGCTGATGGGATAGGAAGGGAAGAATTTTCTAGTGATTTGCAATACGAATGCAAGTAAGCAGTTGCTGACTCACTCAAAAGAATAGGTAAGAAAGTTCTCTCAGGAGTTTTCCTACTCCAACTTTTTTTTTTTTTTTTTTCTGGAGGATGTGGAGGGGGAGCTGTTAGTGTGAGTGTGGAGTGACTGGGAGGCACTTTTTGGGCAGGAATGGAGATGGGTAGAGACTGGCATTGCCTTGGCTTTGTCCTGGGGTTACATATGAAAGGGAATGAGAATAGATTGCCTGATTGTAGGAGTATAGGCTTTGTGCACATTCAAGAAATAAGTTCATTGGTTTACTTATAAGTTCATTGGTTACTTCTTTCATGTAGCTGTGCTTTGGAATAGTCTCTGTGAAATTATTTGTTGGTATTTAAATGCCCACAGAAGGAGGATCTTTGGAAATGAGGAAGGATGTTTCTTCTCCTTATCTTCATGAGCGCATGTGATGGACCTACAGCAGTTTTTCTGATTGGGATGTTAACCAGTGGTTTCCGATAGTTCTGGTGGGAAAGAGCTGTAAAGGCCTGTTGACCTCCAGCCTTTACTATAATCAAAGTTATGTATAGCATTTCATAGATTAAATGGGACATCTTCTCAGGTTGTAATTTTCACTGTGCGAGAGGTTGAAGGAAGCATGCAGTATGATCTTGTTCAAAGGCAGGTGCACTAATTGCTTTTGTTATGATCAGTTTGAGTCCCACTACCTTTTTCTCTTATTCTGTTTCAAAATCCGTGTGCACACTGAACTTCAAGGCACAGAGATGGAAGACCTCAACTGAGTGACTGATGTTAGAATCCAACCTCCCTTCAGGTGTTTGGAAGCCAAAATCAACTCTATAATCTCTGAGATCCTGGAAGCTCTGTGCAACTGTAGTTCCTTCCTCTTAAGATAACCTGTGTTATCTTAAACAGTCTCTAGTCAAAACACAATGAAGGCGATAGGAAGGCTGATAGCTATGGACACAGCAGACTGAGGGCTTTGCAGCACATGGAGGTCATTTCCTCTAGTCCTGATTCAGTGCTTCTTCACTTTCTTTTCTGAACTCTTGGAGCACTGGGCCTTAAGGAGAGCTGTGGCACAGAGGAAGATCAGTCTGCTGTCTGTGGTAAGCTGGTACCAGCACTCTAACACAGAAACAAAGGTTTCTCTAAATCTTAGGATGTAGGGAGGCTTATGCACAGTTCTGGTGTTGGTAGTGGTGATTGATATTTTTTTTTCTAAATTTGCTTTTTTTTCACAATGCAAGTCAGTGAGTTACCCAGCTTAAGTTCCAGATGATTTTGCCTGCTGTTATTTTAATACTCCTCCCCTTTCTGTCTTCTTATCTCATTGATGAAGCCTCATGCACACATCAGAGCCAAACGAACCGCTGTTTGAGCAGGAGCAGGTTCAAAGCAGTAGTGGCGTTTTACAGGCCCGAGAAGTTCTTGAGTTGCAGACTGTGTAGGCTGTGATATTTCAGCTAGGGCTTTCAGCTGGGGTGCAGAAGCTATGTGTGCTCTTGTCTGCCATCTTCGTCCCACCCTTCTCCTGATGGGAAATGTGCAAATAGATCGTAACCACCAAGGTAACTTCACGTGATGGAGTTACTCGGCTGTTAGCCCACAGGGCTGGGAGTTGTATGGTGTCGTCGGTGTCAAGCTGTTTTTGGGGAGCTGTGGGGAAGGCAGCACGGCCATTCCTCAAGGGTGCCTGGTGATAAGGCAAGGAGCAGTGATCACTGACTGTCAGGGACATGAGATGAGTTCTTGCAGCACCGGTATCCAAGTGCTTGAGCAGGCTGCCTTGGTAGGCAGTGCCACCTCTGTTGTCCGGAACAGTTGGTACTGAACTGCTTTCTTATTGTGTCTCCTGGTGTTCAGCAGTACATTGGAGCTCTTGCTGGCTCACACTATCAGTGAGGAGTGGTGCAGAACAGCACCACAAGGGTGGGATTCTTCCCTTTGTAGGCTGGCATGAGGCAGCCCGTGTCCCTGCTCTAGGGGGACAAAAATGGGCTGCCATGTTCTTTCCACACAGAGGGAATGGTGTATGGGTGGGGGACTTCTGTCTCCCAGGAGAAGATGGGGGAGCTGATAGCTGAGAGTCAATGTACATGGGGAGGGTGAGCAACCAGGACTTGTGCCTGCAGGACTGGGTGCTCAAAGCCAGCTCCTCGGTATAGGTAAGACATAAGTGACGTGCAGGAAGGGTGAAACTTCATCAGAAATCTCTGAGCCCCTCGAGAACTCAGTAAGAATTGCAGCCACATCCATTGAGCCAGTGCGATACATTAGTGTCACAAAAGCAAGGTCAGGGTCATGTACCTCGCTAGTTTCATTTTTGCTGTTCTCCTTCTTTAATCTTCTAATAAAAATGTTAAAAAAAAAAAAAAAAAAAAAAGTTTTGTTACTTATACATTGACTATTTTATATATGGACCAAGACAGTTACTCTTCACTCAGCATGGCCCAGGCAAACTAGAAGGTTGGCCACCCATGAGTTACACTCTGCACCCCTCTCAGCTGTCAGTCTTACCAGTGGAAGAGTGGAAGCATCCTATCCTGGTTAATAATTCATCATGTAAAAGCTCTTGTGCTCTGTTTGCAGCACTTCTTTCAACTTTTCCATATGGTGTTTTGACTTTTTTGGCAAAGGATATGTTTTTGGTAAAGAGGAAGACTGGCGCATGATGGTTTGCTGTGGATCTTATACAGTACTGTATATAGCTGTCTTGCCTATTTTCCCAGGATAGTGTTCTGCTGTGCCACGCAGAGAGGGTTTGGAGGTGCCTGAGCTGATGCCAGGAATTGTTAATATCAGTCCTGGGCTTCTGCTCAGAGTGATGGGAGCAAGATGAGCAATTGTGGGTTAAATGTGAGGTTAGGAATGTTCATTCCTATGTAGATGGACTGGAAGACTGTAGATGGAATGGCATCTGTCTGCAGTGTGCATTCCTTCTAGGTCCTTCTGCAGTGCTGCATCACCTCATATAGCAGCAAAACTTGGCTACTTCCCAGCTTTT
Source organism: Centrocercus urophasianus (assembly GCF_019232065.1). Classification (NCBI taxonomy): domain Eukaryota; kingdom Metazoa; phylum Chordata; class Aves; order Galliformes; family Phasianidae; genus Centrocercus; species Centrocercus urophasianus. The sequence continues at coordinate 7,771,708 of NW_024884767.1, read as the reverse complement.
CTGGATCACTTAGAAATATTTTAATAAGAACAGGCTTCAGCATGGATTCGTGTAGAGCTTCCTGGTCAATCTCAGAAATAAATCATCTTTCTCTCTAGTTTTCTTACTAGTTTCTGATCCATGCAAATACCTTCACAGAATCACAGAATCACCCGGGTTGGAAGGGACCTCAAGGATCATGTAGTTCCAACCCCCCTGCCTAGCAGGGCCACCAAACACACACATTCAGATCAGGTTGCCCAGGACCCCGTCCAACCTGGCCTTAAACACATCCAAGGACGGGGCATCCACAACCTCCCTGGGCAGCCCGTTCCAGGGCCTAACCACTCTCCTTGTAAAGAACTTCCCCCTAACATCCAACCTAAATCTTCCCTCCTTCAACTTCGATCCATTTCCCCTAGTCCTGCTGTTGTCAGCCCTTTTGAAGAGTTTACTCCCCTCCTGGGTGTAGGTTCCCTTCAGGTATTGATAGGCTGCAATGAGGTCACCACGCAGCCTTCTCTTCTCCAGGCTGAACAAGCCCAACTCCCTCAGCCTGTCCTCATAGGGGAGGTGCTCCAGCCCCCTGATCATCTTAGTAATTAGTAATTAGACCTTCCCCCTTTGTCACAGCTAAGCTCAGTTTCTGCAAGAGCTTTAGATAGCGGGTGTTTCAGAACAGCCACTTTTCTAAAATCCTGGTAGATTGCATTGACTGGATCTTTGTCATCCATATAGCAAGCGGCTTCTTAAATTATCTAATGTGAGGAATCACTTAACTGTGGTAACTGTGATTACTGGAAAACATGCCCACTCTCTTCTGAAGGTGCTAATGTTTGTGCATTTTTTCATTCTATTCTTTGGAAACAATTTCTCTTACTGCAGGTAACTTGTAAGGCCCTGTGTCAGTGCCTTTCCCTAAGCTAGGGGAGCATTTCTAAGTCTGTCCTCTCCTGTTTGCTCTTCAGATTTCCAAACTATTTCTCCCCATCTATCTCTTGCTGTGTGATGGCACCTCTTGTCTCTTCCTATTCTCTGCCACAGCTGGAGATTATCCTCCTGTGCAAACAAGTTTGTGCCTTTCTCATTAGAGTTTGCAGAGGAAGATGTTTCTTTTGCTGTGGCCCAGCAGTTCAAGCAGCACAGTTAAGGCACTTATGTCCTGGTGATGGTTATGTGTGTGGCCAAACCTTTCCCTTTGGATGTAATTCTGGTTTAACTGCTGGCTGAAAAGAACTTCTATGGCATCCTTACAAAGTTCAAAGGCTGATGAGAAGGGGTTGAATCACCCTTATTGGTGATTGAAATTGTGCAGCACCGCAGATTTGCATAGCCCATATCTAATAAATGAACAGCTTCCTTCTAAGAATTAACAAATCTATTGGAATGATTTCTTACAGGACTAAATATGTGTAAGTCATTATTCCCTATTAAGAAAAAAAAAAAGATCAGAATTTAAAGGTCATTCATGTGGATTGCTGGAGGGGCAAGGAGAAGGTTGCCAGAGCTCTGATGGTGGCCTGCTGGTGAACCATTGGGAGATGCTTCTCCCTCTCCCAGCTGGGAGAAACATGAAGTAATTTTATTTAATTGAAAACTGCAGTTGTAATTTCTTCGTGGGTTCTCCATTACTGCAGGGGGGTCTAGTTGTTGCGTTGCTTGGCTTCCTGGTTAGCTGATGGCAGTTCTGCACAAAGCAGCTCCAGTCATAAGGGATTCAGTGTCTTTGACACGAAAAGGCATTCAAGGTGGAGATGAACAGCAGCTCCATCACAGGGAGACATCTCACCTTTAGCCAAGCACTTGTATTTAAGGGGAGTATTGTATTTAACTTGTATTTAAGGGGAGAACTGTGAAAGTCCGGTGCTCACTGCAGGCTGTGGTCCCAGCTCTTGGGATCCCACTGGCAGCACTGTGCTGTGTGCAGGTGCTGGGCAGCCAGTCCAAGGGGTCTGGGCCTGTGTGCTGAGGGCAGAGGGCTTGGGTGGCTGAGTTATGTCTGTGCCTGTGTGAGTTGTATGTGCTGATGGGCAAACATGGGAATTGGGGCAGGGGGAAGTGGGGAATGAATCACAGTTTTTAAATTTGTGTTTAAAATCGAAGTTAATTAAATTGCCTTCAGAAATGTTTCAGAAGTTCAGTGTGGTAGTTCTTGAAAAGTACAGATTCCTTTTTATTCTGCAGAGTATCCAGTTAAACATCATAGTACACATTAGTATAGGATTTTCCTAGTGTATTAATTGCACAAATGTTAATTGCAGTGGTTGCATCTTGAAGGAAATCTGTTACAGCTCTTCATTATTTTCTTTGAAGTTAGGACTGTGTGCTCTGATGCATTGTGCAAGAGAGTAAGAAGTGAGACAAGGAAGTTTTTGTGTCTAATATGAATCTGGAATTGGTGATTGAAGTGATCAAGCCTTGCTTGATTCAAAAGTTTCATAAGAAATGCAACTTTTATGTCTCTGCTGAGCTTAACCTGTGATAAGGGCTGAAATGGAGAATGTGATGCAGAGAAGTTGGCTGACAGGTTTTCTGGGCAATTGTGTGATAGCTATTTTTATTTAGGGAATGAGCTGAAGTGCTATGCTTAGAAGGAAAATTAACGCTCGGATTCAACCCCTGTGTGTCTCCTTCTTTCCCTACCCTTTAGTGATATGCTCCTTTCCAAGGAGCTGTGCTGCAAGGCTTGGTCCTGGAGCCAGGTGAGACCATGCAGATCCTGGAGAAATGTGAAGGTAACAGTGGTGTCCAGGAGGCAACTCTGTTTGCTATGTAAGAATGTAAAAATGTTTGAATACAGCAGATCTTAATAAGCTGCTGTGGAACAATGACACATCAAATCAAAGCACTTGGATGAAGAACTAGCCTGACCCACGTTTTGTAGGAAAGGCTGAGCGCTTCTGGCACTAATGTAGTCTGATGGGGGAGGGTCAGTGTGTTTTAAGTTAACCATCCATCCAGAAAATATTGACCCCTGACCTGGTGTTGTGTTGCAGTTGGGTCTTGCAAGAAATTTTCATCACGTAAAGTGTAGCCTGTGTTTGTTTTAGCCATATTTCCTAAATGTTGCTGTAATGTGTTTTGATGAAGCATACCAGTGTTTATTGCTTAGGAATAGCCGAACACACGAAAAACATTAGTTGTGAAACAGAGAGATGCAATTTAGGAGCATGCTGAATCCCATGTTCTTTTTCTTCCTGAAGGAGAATGCCATTGTTAACATTATAGCTGTAAATACAGTTCTTGTGTGGCTGTAGATGTCTGTGTGTGAATAAACTACACATCCCAATCTCTTGCAGTATTCCTGGGACTAATCTGGCTGAGGTTGTTGCATTTAAAAGGAGAACGTTTTTTATCCTAACATTCCGAGTAAGCAAGTGGTGTAAAACATGTTTATTGAGAGAGAGAGAGGCTGTGAAGGTACAGTATGAGGATGTTTCTCTGTACACTGAGGTTGAATAATGTTTTTAATAACCTTTTCAATCCTGAACAATTTAAAAACAAATTCAGAACCCAAATCCACAAATTCCAAACTCACATTCCACAAAACCGTGGCTTTTTTTTTGTGTTTGTTCAGTTTACATTCCTGTTTCTTCTCCAGTGCCAGAGTTCCTATATAAACATCCCTGCTGCTTGTCAGATGGCTGCTTTTTCTTCTCTCATGCCTAAAACTGTCTTTTGCTTTTAAGGCTTTCTTCTTGCATTGAGGAGTTTTGTTTGATTAGCTGCTGACTGAACTCTTCAGTGAAAAAGTAACTGAATATTTGTGATTCTTTTAGAAAAGTGGTGGCTTCCTCACCTCTACTTGTAAAGCTTTGAATGAGAGTTTTGCAGTTCAGTGGTCATGTTTAATCCATGGAGAAGCGTCTTGTAAACAGTACATCTGGTATTGCATGTGCAAATTGATAGTATTTTATTTGAAAACAGTGTGGTGTAATGGCTGGCTTTCAGATAGTGGTGTTCAGATAGTTCAGATAGTGGTGTTGATAGTGGTTGCTTTACCAGGTCTTGTGAACACCGCAAGCTCAGGAGAAAGTATTTGAAAAGAATAATATAACTCTGAAGGAATACAGTGATATTGTTGAAAGGAGGCATTGTATTTTCAAACCATTTCAAGTAATCCGGGAAACTTCCAAAATTGAAGAAAAAAAGTCATGGTATCCAAAGGAGCAGCTTGCTTACAGAAAAGCAAAAAGATAATCCAGTTTGTCTCGTCACAGTGTCACAGTAATTGGGCTGTGGGCTGTGTGTTTTTTCTTTAATTTGGAGGACAGTTCCTCAAAGGCAGTTTGTGTCAGTCTTCAGATCATTGAGGAAGGTAGGCCATCTAGTGTGAGGTTTTTCTGTGTGCATGATGGGTTAATTTTGCTACATCTGGAACTGCACAACGTGGAGCTCCTCTGTCACTTCAGTGGTGCCCTCCCTGAGCATCACCAAATACTTCCGGGCTGTGCCAGGACTGAATATGGGTTACCACAGAGGTTGTGAGTCCCTCAGAGCTGTGGGTACAGGGCTGGGCAGCTGCTCTGGTTGGCCTTCTGGGGTAGGAGTGGTACTAGGTGAGCTCTGGAGCTCCCCATCAGCCTCAGCCACTGCTTAACAGTGTCCTTGGTTGGAGTGAATTGTACTTCATCTTATGCTCTGCGCTAATTGCTGGGGATTCTTTTGAACAGAGTGGGTACACTGATGTTAACTCATGCGAATAAGGGTTGAAAGGATGGCATGCACACAAATGTGCTAGTGACATGGAAAAGGATTTCTGAGATATACCGAAGAGTTCAAGATAGATAAACAGCAGTGTTACCTGTGCTTCTGAACATGGGTATTTCTAACGATAATGAGTTACTGAATAACTCTTACAGCAAGGACTGTTTCACAGTGACTGGTGTGGAAAGCAGTTATTGCATTTCAAGCACATTGAATAGAAGAGAGAATTTCCTGTGTCAGGTTCTCGTGTAGCTCTGCAGCTGACCCTTGTGGGCATTTGCAGGGTGAAGGAACAAATGTGCTTACCTGCGCATGCATATAGGTATGTATACGTATGTATGCCTGTATTTTTGTGCAGTGGAGCTTTAAGGCTATTAATGCTAACAATAAATAACTGATAACACACCAACAGATCCTTTTTTTTTAATCGTAGTTGGGCAACTTTTTAAAACTGCATGGTATAATTTCTGTGTTAGTAGCAGCATTCATACGCCACACATGTAATATAGTTAGCTCCCTTGGTATCCAGCAGTGACAGCATGGCCAGGTGAAGGCTTTTGGTGTGTGGGACACCTGAAAGCTAGAACTGGATGGTTTGTTTTGCAATTTTGAAGAATTCAGCGCTTGAGAGTGGTATCTATGCCACGCTTCCAAGCTTCCAGTGAGATGACCATTTTCCTCTGCCTTTTGTGTGCCTACGGAGCATAATTCACTTGGCCCCACACAGCTGCCATGGAAAATATTGCCTGACTGCTACGGACAGCAGGGATGACTTCTGGATGGCCTTCTGTGTGGCTGAGGCCAAGATGTAAAGCTGAGATCCAGCTGTGCTGCCGTGGCCCTGCTGGCAGCAGGCTGGGTGGGAGTTGGGTGCTGCTCCATCTGTCACAGCAGGCTGCTCTGGGTAGTGGGCACCTTTGGGCAGCTTTTGAGGACTGCTCATTGCTGCCAGCCCTCTTCCAGGTCACTGCACAATGCTAGGTGCATACAGATAGTCTGCAAGTGGCTTACTTGCAGATTAATTGGTAGGAGCAATTACTGATGTGTGCCAATGTGTGCAAAAGATAGCTGTTCTCCAGGTCTGAGGGTTACTCAGAAGGCTGGAAAGACTTACTTATCTAAAATTCAACATAAGAAGCTAAGATGCATTTATGTGTTAGATACATAATCTAATATATCTGTAAGATCTACAATATGCATAATTTAATTATAATTTCTTAATGGAATAAAAACTAAATGCAATTCAAATGCTAGTTGTCAGTTGTACAGCTGTCACAGCGTTAGCTATCACGCAATTTCAAAATCTGATTTGTAAATGTAATCGTTAAGTGGTATTCAAGAGAACAGTTATCCTGTCATAATAGAGTTTTTTGGGGTTTTTTTTGTACAGTTGTTGTAAAGAAATCGTTTTTTTCCCCCAGTAAATTCTGCCCCAGAGTCCTTTCAATTAGAACTGCACTATTGCTATGACTTCTGAGTGGGACACATATTTGTAAAAACTGCTTTTCAGTCCTTTTCTATGAATATGCAGATTTCTAAAATTCCAACACTGTGAATTTCTATATGAACATGTCATTGTTCTCTCCCACTTCTTCACAGATTTTGCTGAGTTGTAGCAATTCAGAGGAGATTCAGAGGAGCTGAGGAGAGAGCATTAATACTTCTTACGGCTGAAAAAGCTGTACAGGCGAAGGGAAGGGCAGTGACTTGCACGTGCTACCAAGTGCATTCTTCTTCAGCTTTTGTTACTGCCTACAGGTTGCCTACAGTGTGACTGTACATGTACACAGTGTGGTTTGGACATGAAACTGAAGTATGATGTTAGTAGCTGATGTAATTGTGAGAGTTTGGAAAGTGAAAATTTTGGGAAGGACGCGGGCTGAGGACGGCAAAGATGAGAAGGGTGTGACAGGGAAGTCAGGACTGAAGGGAGGTGAGCGACATGAAGGAAAAGCAAACAAACAAAAAAACAGATTGAGAAATAGAGATAGTAAGGAAACTGGGAATAACAGCAGCTGCTACTGTTGTGGCACTAGAGCAGGGCCGTAGGACCCAGAAATCAACTCAGAGAGAGATAGGGGAGCTGGAAGAGCCCAGGGAATGCTCCACTCCACTGGAATGAAAGCAGTGGGCAAACTGTAGAGAAAGAGGGAATCGTCTTTGGTTGCAAAGCCAAAGGATGGGAACCTGGGAAGTTTACCCTAGCAGATCCACTGGTTAAATTGCAGGATAGGGGGAGATAATTGCAGATAATAGGGGAGCAGGATAAAAGGGTTTATCTTTTGGTGGGTATGAGTGCCTCTTATCACCCATAAATGATTTTGTAATAGTAGTAGGAGCTACTGCATAGTAAGAAAAGGCTTACTTTTGGGGATCAACTAAATGTAGGCTGAGAAAACAAGTAGGAATACATAAATTCTTGTACAGGCCAAGTTATTCTGGCAAGAAATTAAATAGCACTGGAGCTAAGGATCTAATACTATTAACTGATTGGAAATTGTAAGTTTGCCTTTAACACAAACTGGGAAAAACAAGGTTGTAGCCCCAGAAGTTACAGAAATCTTAAATAAGGTCGGCTTAGGAGTGTGGGTATCACGGATACCTGGCACAGCCAAAACTGCAGCCCTCAACAGAAGTTAAGTTAAAAGCAAAAGTTAGCCCAGTTCAGGGTAAAGCAGTGCCCTTTGAGGATATATGACTGTAGAAGGATAAAAGAAATAATACATAATTTTTGGAGTTTGGATTACTAATTGAATCGAAATACAGTACTCCAAACCTGCCAATAAAAAATTGGAAAGCAAGTGCTACACTTTGGAACAAGATCTGATGGCAAGTAATAGAACAGTTCAATGCACACACTCAGTGGTAGCAAATCCATCCACTTTATTAACCGAGTTAAGGAATGAGTAGGTGAAGTTTGCCTTCTGGATTTGAAAGACGCCTTTTCTGCCTGGTTTGGCCAAAGGTTATTTGCCTTTGAACAGGAAAACTCCAATATGGGGAGAAAAGAGTCAGTTAACCTGGACAGTCTTACCCAGGGTTGTGAGAACAGCTCAATGATTTTTGAGAGCTGCTCAACTCGTGAACTTGAGATTGGGTTCCTCCATCCCAGGGTAGAACTTTACTGCAGTACGTAGATGCCACAGAAGCAAAAGAGGACTGTGTGCAATGGACTGTGAGTTTGCTGAATGTCTTGGTTTAAATGATTATCAAGTTTCTCAACAGAAGCACAAATAACTCCATAGCAAGTGACGTATTTGGGATATGAGATTACAGCTGGACTTGAAACCTTAAGGACTGTCAGGAAAGAAGCCATCTGCCAAACCCCTGAGCCACAACCTGCCAAGGAACTCCGTACGCTCCCAGGAATGACAGGATGGGGCTGACTGTGGATACACAGCTACGGACTGTTGGTAAAGCCAAAATATTATATGAAATGGGAAGCAAGGAGGGCACCCCCCAGCTGAAAGAAGAACTTGTGAAGGCCCCCTGCTTTGGGGCTACAGACATGGCTAATCCCTTCTGGCTGTTCTCGCATACAAAACAAGGAATAGCTCTGGCAGTCCTTGCCCAGAGCCGTGGACTCTATCAAAGGGCAGTGGCACACTTCTCCAGACAGCTTGATGAAGTGAGTAAGGAATGGCTGGGGTGCTTGAGGGCGGTGGCTGCGCTGGTACTCAGCATTCAAGAAGCCAGTGAAGTTATGCTAGGCCAACGAATAATATCTCATACAGTGTCTGCTGTATTGTAGGTAAAAAGAGGGCACTGGCTCTCACTCCAAAGGTTCCTGAAATACCCAGCCATCCTGGTAAGGCAGGATGATGTAGAAATAATTGTAACTAATATTGTCAACCCAGTATCTTTCCTTAGCAGAACTCCTGGAGAACCAGCATTTCACGACTGCTTTGAAACAACTGAAGCTGCATATTCCAGCCAGTCGGACCTGAAGGACGAACCCCTAGAAGATGCAGAAGACAGCTGATGTACTGACAGCAGTTTTGTGGGCCAAGGAAACCGTAAGGAAATGCAGTAGCTGCAACTGACAAGCTAATCGAAGCACAACCATTACCTGAGGGGACTTTCCCTCAGAAGGCTGAAATAACTGCCTGGACAAGAACCTTAATTATATGGACAGGTGCTAATTACATATTTGGGGTGCTACATGCTCACGGTACCCTCTGGAAAGAGCAAGGATTGCACACCCAAGGAAAACAGCATGATGTAAATCTACTGAAGAGCGTGGCTATTATACATTGTAAAGGACATCAGAAGGGTAACACTGTACAGGAAACTGGAACTAAGATGGTGGGTCAGGTGGCAGAACAGGCAGTTGAAGAGGGCTTTAATTCCAGACGGTAAACTTAAAGTCTCTGAAGCTGAGTCAGAACCTGTAAAATACTCTAGAAAGGACAGGAATCTAATTAATGATTTGGAAGAGAGGGCAACGATGGCAAACTGATTTCTCGGAACTCTATCAGCTATAGTGAATATCTCTGCAACTCTAGAAATAGTAGCAAATGCCACAACAAACACATTAAGAGCAATCCAAGAAGAGGTATTCTCTTTGTCCATAGTGGTACTCCAAAACAGGATAGCATTAGATCTATTAACAGTTAAAGAAGGAGGAGTATGCACAATAATAAATCAGAGTTGCTGTGCTTATATAAATAAGGATCTGAGAATTGGAACAGACTTAAGGAAAATCTGGGAGCAGATAAAAGTCCTGCATAGGACAAGTATCGATTGGGACTGGGAAGGGACTGGGAAACAGATCTATGGGGCTCACTTACTAGCTGGTTACCAAATCTAGGATGGTTAAGGTGGCTTTTCTTGACGTGCATCGTACTGGTACTATTGGTGATCCTTACCTGTGAGTAATGAGGTGTTCTTTGTGCCTGTGCCGGAATACTAGAAGGGAGTATGAGATATGGAAGAGACATGAGTTCAGGGAAAAGGTGGAAAGTGGGGCTTATTTCACATGCTAAGAAAGAGTAATCTAGCAGGTGGAAATCCTGCTAGATTAAAGAAAAGGGGGAACTGAAATGTGAGAAGGGCCCCATAAGTGAAAGGCTTCACAGTGACTGAGAATAAGGGGGGTGAATGGGGATGGTTAGAGATAGTTTATAGAAGCAAGAATGTAGACCTTGTTAGAAAATAAGGGATGGCAGACACTGGGTCGTAGATAGTGAGGGAGATGAAGGCCATGTAGATAAGGGTTTGAGAACAGCCCGAGGACATTTGGCAGGGGGGTGATTAGATATCCATGGGGCAAGAAGAAACTGTTTTGGGAGGATGCCTCCCCGAAAGGTCAGAAGTTTACAGGGAGAAAGGTCAGAAGCCTTTGCGAGGAGGATGACAATCGTTATCCCATGACCCACTACGCACGCACAAGAGGTGAGGGTCTGCATGCTAATGAACTCTTGAGGGTGTAATGAGTATGTATCCGAATTCTGGGAAGGTTATTGATTATGTATTAGTTTGGTCTGGGTCTGTAGCACAATTTTTCTAGATGGTGTGCAGGTTAGGGGGAATGATCCCCCTTGCACCTGGTTTCTGTGCAGCACTGATTAAAACATATCTGCTTTATAACTATTGTGTGATTATAGGGTTTGATTCCGCATGTCAGTGTGGTATGGTGCAGTCTGTGGAAAAGCAAAGGTGGAACAGGGCTTGAAGATACAGCAGCTTGTCCAGAGCACACTGCCATGGGCATACAATTCATTCTGTTTTCTTCTGCAGCACTTGAGTTCAGCTTTGTGCATACTGAAAGCTAAAAGCTCCAGGTGTTTAAAATCAGTTCAGTTAAGAAACTGGGGAATTCTTGCAGCAGCACTTTGTCGGGGTGACAGAGTGAGGAAGAGAGAAAGCACCAATGCTGAGCAAGTGTTGCTCTATTCTCAGCATGGTTTTAGCCACCAATCCACAGTATGCAGGCTGATGTAAACTGCGTTGCCTCCATCCAAGCCGCACACCCTGTGCAGGGGTTCATTTATTCAAAACCAGTTGGAGTGACCTGCTTGCCTTTGCCTGGGCTGGGCACTGAGTCAGGCAGCTTGAGTCTGTTCTGAGCTACTGGAAAAGAAAGTGAGGAAGCAGTATGTGTGTCCATGAAGCGCAGCCTTTCTCTGTAGAAAACCTCCATCCTCTAACTCAAGTGCTCCATGCTAATGTCATCTGTCCTCAAATTTCATGGTTAAACTGGGTGGTGTTTTTAGAGCTTTTTAATTTTTTTTTTCCAGATGACTCCCTGTGTTGCAGTGACATTAACCCCACCTAGAGTGGAAGTGGAAGTAATTGGGTTCTTCTGTTTGGCTGGTAGCTTTGGCTCTTAGTCCTGATGTAATTGTCCTGTCTGGTTCTGCTATCTGATGGGGGTGCAAGAATGGTAATTGGATTTGTGAAATGAGATCCTGAAGTCTTTTCTTGAGGCATGCATAAGACCAGACACATCCAAAGGATTTATATTGGTTTAAACAATGTTAGAAATGTATCGTAATGACTTCTCCTGTCTGTAAAAGAGCAAGTTTCTGAATTTCTGAGTTTTTCATTAGGTAAATACTAGGAGGAGACTCCTGTGCCAGCACATGGGAAAAATGATTGCAGATTGTGCACTGAGCACATCTTTAAACAGTAGCTTATGATTGTTAGAGAAGTGACCGAGTATACTGAGCTGTTTTTATTCCTGATGAAAGAAATAGGAGCATTCCAAGTCCTTAATTGCTTGTCATTGTTGCAGAGCCAAACAAAAAAATATGTTAAAGTCTGACCTCTGTACTGACAGTGGTTTTTGAGATGATCTCAGTGATTGCAGTTTCTTGTCAGCTGCTTCTCTGTAACATAAGCAATGACAGAATGTAATGTAATGTGTTTTCTCTGGTTTTAGAATGGTAGAGGTGTTTCCATTAAGAAGCCCAATGTGAAGGTAAGTTTCTCCACTTACTGGTAGATTATCTCTGCTTTGCTGTTGCAACCCTACCCAAGGTTGTGCTTACCTTTCACTTCTCCATGTGAGGAGATTAGACTTATTTCCGTAATGTAGAGAGCAATTTTTGTCACCCCCAAAATCAGGAATCTTCCCCATATGCACAATTAAATCTTTCTAATACTGATAAGTCTCATCCAGTTGGACCTTCTCCACGTGACTCCTAGAAAACCTTAGAAGGAGGCTGATCCTATGCTGCTTAGTGAAGCACATTTAATAATTTGTGTTATCATTTTAAGATAATTACGGAAAAGTGTCTGATGAAAAAGGGTGCTTTGTTTCAGACTTTTACCATTTAACTACTGCATGTGGTTATTTTCCAGTTTTACCCATTTGGTTTCTTGAACTTTTTTGACTGTCCTGATGAGTGCAATGTGTATTGCTGTAAATGTATGTATCAGGACATGTAAATACTTTTCTCCTTTGTTGTCTTCTGGTATAAATACAGCTTGTGTTTAAAAAGGAAAAAACATTGGATCCCTCATGTTTCAGACTACTTTTTTTCCTGTTGTTACTGGAATTGTTTCCTCTCCTTGGAACAGCCTGTGCTTGTTTTATGTATGCTGCTACCTCTTCTGCTTGAGTACATGCTCAGTTTTGGTCAGAGAGCCCTTCAAACCTCTCTTGGTTTCTTAGGTAACAGCACAGGATCACAGAAGTACAAAGCATGGATTTGAAGGGAATCAGGCAAGAAACTGAAGTAGCTTTTTTTTTTTTTTTTTTTTTTTGGCCCAGATTTTGGTAGGGCTGAAAGTATTTTTTCCTCCTGGAGCTGTTACTTGTTTAACCTCTTTTTAATTCCTCAGTGTCTGTCTCGCCTGTCAAAAGGGAGGAATTTTCCTTAACATTTTGAATACAATTTTCTTAAAATTCCTTTCAAAACTCTCAAAATGCTGAAAAAAATGTCTTCCTGGATTATTACACAGTGTTGAAGTTCTAAAAATTTAAAGCTCACATTTGATCACGGAAGTAATTGTGAGTGGCTGACTGCTGTTCTTCACCTGCAGATTAACAGTGCTGACCCACACGTCCTTACAAACCAGCTGAGCCTGCTCTGAGCATTTGGGACTTTTTTTTTTTTTTAACAGGGGTTATGGAGTACAAGAATGATTTTGGTTTAAATGACCTATTTTCTCATGAGATGAAACATAGAGAACTTGATAGCACAGGCAGAGTTGGAGTCCCTCTGTCATGTGAGCAGCAGAAGGCTGCTGGAGCTCTTCTGGGTGGGTTTGGGCAGTTTTTTGCTAGAAGGAGGATAGCCCGGTTTTATGCAGGTAAACAGAATACTTGTTTGTTCAGTGAAAGACTGGGATAGGGGCTAGACACAAATTGAATGGTGGATGTTTTGTTTTGTTGCTTTTTTTTTTTTAAACCTAAGTCCTTGTCACTGAAGGTAATGTGGCATGCTGAAGAGGAGGCCTGGAGTGGTGCTGATGTCATGCTGTGAGCTGCACAACAGGCACTGGAGCTGGCTGGTTTACATCTCTGCAGTCAGCGTTCTCATTCCTTTCTGCTAATTGCAAGCCACTCATTTCTCAGAGCTCTTTCTACTTGTCACACTTCATGCCAGTTTGCTTATCACCAGTTAGCATGCCGTTGGGCTCAGATGCTCTTTGCAGCATGAAGAAAGTTTGCTAAATGTAGATCTCTTATTTTGATCATGTCCATTCAGAGGCAACAGCATGTAAGCTTAGCATGAGACTTCTCATTTGGTCATAGTTGGTTTATCCATTGTTTTTATACCAGAAGACATTTCACACAGAACAGTGTTTCTGAACACTTTGGGAGCTTTGTGGGATGAACACTGCTTGTCCAGTTTGAATGCTGGCATGAGTCTGTAGCAGTGTTTTTGTCACAGTGATGAGGGAGAGGGTGTTAATGTGGTATATGGGCAATTATATACACATTTAAATAAATTGTATAAATATATTAACACTGAAAACTGCAAGTGTTGCCTTTCTAACTTACAGGTTTTTCTCTTGCCGGGGATTTTTCCTGCAACCTATATTCACTTGAAAAAGGCAATTTTTAATAACAGAGGGTGAGTGGTTTTCCTTCTTTTAAGAAACTGCAGTCTATAAGGGAATCTAAGAAGTAGTTATTAAAATGTGTAGTGCTTTTTGTTCATTGTGGTTTGTGATTATTAAGTTCTGAAATTGAAACATGGTTCTGCAAAGCTCTCTTATAAATTCCTTGATTTTCCTGTTTTTTGTTTTTTTTTTTTCACACAGCAGGAAGCACTTCTGTTATTTATTCCTTTCCACTTTCCATAAAATCAGGACTTCAAAGGTGTTGCCTGATAGACACCTATTTTAAAGAATTCTATTTGTATTTTTAATTTCTTGTTGTTCCTCAGTGGCAGAATTTGATATTCCATTCTGTTTGTTCGGGAGGCACTGGCACGTAGGCAGCAGGTGTCATTTCTGAACAGATTTTCATCCATTTATAGCTGACAAGGTAACTACGTTACTTGGGAACTTTTAACAAACGTCTAACCCCCCTATCTCAGCCCAAAGAATGACTAAGGTATGCTCTGCTGAATTATCTTTTACCTTCACTGCAGCAGAAGGGCTGACTAGGCCTAGGGTTAGTTCAGTTAATGTGAATAGCAGTGCTGATGGTGACGTGATGGCAGAGTTCTTAGTGCAGTTTCCTGTGAGGTTGGCTGATACTCCTGCATGCTCACAACTGCTCTTATCTACCTTTTCTACATTAGGACAGTTGTGGGGAGATTTGGAAGAGCACCATTTCAGACGGTCGCCCAAGGTGGAAGGTTAAATTGGGAAAGTAAAACTAAAAGATGGCATTCAGTGAAGTGCCTGCAGAAGAAGGTGTGACTTCCAATAGTCTTGCATTGTATGGTTATTCTCAAATGAGCTGAGTAAACTTTTTAAGGGCAGCAGTAGAACTGATGCTTCATAACTTTGGAGTGTAGTAAAACACATAGCTTATGTCGAGTGACTGCTCCTGATGCACACTCTCCTTGTGGGAAAGAATAGTTTCCTCCAATTTATCGTTACTAGTGCTTGAAGTTAATTCACTGCTTGTGAACGGCAATCAGTTCAGAATGTTTGCATTCTCAGTAGGACAATTACATTAATTTTTTAAAAGTAAGTATCTTACGATTGGTATACCAATTGATATAGCAGAATGTAGTCGGAACGTAATGCAATTCTGACTCAGAGATTATCATCCTTTGTCATGCGTTGGTAAAAATAAATACATCCAATTCTGCCCCTGTATTTAAGAATATATTCCAAGTACTGGTATGAACACTTGTAAAATAATAAAGCATACTGTATAATATTCTTAAGTATCATGCTTCTGATCACAAGCATATTCTGTGGAATATCTTATCTTATCCTTTAGCACCATGTCCACGCATCCCTTAAATACCTCCAGGCATGAGAAATGCACTGTTGCTCTAGGCAGCCTATTCCAGTGCTCGACCACCTTCCCTGTGAAGAAAATATTCCTAATATCCAATCTAAACCTACCCTGGCACAATGTGGATTGTTAACTTCTTCCTCCTTACCACCAATTGTCTGTAATATCTTAGTATAATAAGAGGAGAGAGTGTTCTGCTTGTCCTCTAATTGGTAAAGAAGACATTGGCTGTGAAGGGATGAGTTCTGTTATTTTGGCTAAAGGATGTCCTATTTGGGTTTAACTGAAATTCAGTAGTAAAGAAGTCTTTTGGTTAGGGAAGGTCCATAAATGGTAGATCACCTGGGTGTTTGGTGGTACTGGATGCTCACTAGAGGGATAAAAGGGTCAGACTGGATTAGATGAAACGCAAATGGAAGGACCCACTTACAGACAAAGTAATTTAACATGCTCTAATCACGAGAAGTGTTTTCACTGATCTCGGTTAGAATGATTAAATATTGAACACATAACTAGAAAATGCTTCACATAAGCAAATTCTTGGGAAAGTAATGGAGGAACAGCTGAAAGGAAACTGGAGTTGCTTGAGTGTCATGACCAAGTTGTTACATTTTTCTTTCAGTTGAAAGCTCAAAAAATGTCAGTGTTAGTGTTCTACAAATGACTACAAATGACTGTGCTGGCAGTTACTTGTTTATACCTTTTCCAGAGTACCTCTCCTAATTTTTGTCCTCTTCTTGTTTTGGCAATATGAAACAGTTGTTCCACGTGAAGATCCTGTTGTGACTGAGGTCACAACAACACTAAAGGAATGGACTGTGCTCTGGAAACAGCTGTATGTGGTAAGAACATTGTGGTCTTCTCTTCTCTGTTCTCGCACAACATTTTTCAAATACCTTGAACGAGAGATATGTTGCATGCTTCCCAGTCCATTAGAAGCAAACATGCAAAACAAATTTTTAGATTTTCTTTTTGTCTGGTGGGGGAAGTGGCTAGCTGTAAAAGCACTGGTAATGTGCGATTCACATGGACTACTTTGGAAACTTCAGCAGTTTTAAAATTTTGCCTTCAAATCTGAAATCTTCCTTGTTTAAATTGTGTTCTTAAGTAGATAAGAAATGTGCTTAGTAACACCAAAATGGAAGATCTCTGCAAGTCCCCTTGAAGAATTAGTACAGTCTGTATTTGTTTTGGTGTCCGGGGTTTAACAGGAAGAACTCAAACAGAAGCCTTTCCATGTTATTGCTTCTTCCAGTATTAAAAATAGACACTTGCTTTCACTCATCTATTTCATATAATTTTCAGTTGCTGATAGACAATGTCACCTAGCTCCACTTTCATTATAATCTTACTATATTTTTTTTAATGGCCAAATCCTATGGCAAATAAGAAACCTGCATATTTGAAAACACTTTTTTCCTTTTTATTTATTGACAGTTTTTTTTTTCTCTTACTAATTCTGAGCTGTAACTATTGAATTAGGACCAAGAACTGTAGGTAGTTGAAACATGAATTTCCTTTCTTTCCTTAGTTTAGAGAAATACCTCTATGTAGAACCTTATTTACACCTGAAGTGTTAGTAGTTAGATATTTGGGAAATAAAGGCAGAAAAGATGAGTCTGGTGTATCTCTAGCACAATGAGCCACATTTCTTTTGTCCCTTCAAAAAGCAATCAAGTCTATTATAAAATCAGCCTCCTTTGTGTTGCTTCCACTTCTTCTGTGATGACACATGCAGTATACAATCTTCTTAGTACCACTGTTATATCCAACACTCCTTGTTTTTTCCATTCCTAATACTTACCTCCCTGTTGTTGTATGTTTCTATAAGGTAGGTTTTTCTCTCTCCTCAGTGTCTTATGAAGAAGGCAACAGGAGTATGGCAGTAGTATTGAAGCTGCGAAGGGAGAATTATTTTACTTAGAAATGAGTTAAACTTCCATTCTACTGATCTATTTTGTTTTGATTGTTATAGCTACATTTTGAGGAGAGGGAGTAAGAAAGGCCTAGCTATAAACTTCAATGTTTTTATCTGTGGGACTGCTTTCTATTCTAGTGCATTACACACAATGTTATTGTATTCTTAAATAACTGGGGAAAAGATTTACTGGCTTCATGTAACTTGGGAAGCAGGTATCAGCTTCAAAAAAGAAGTTGGCAGAGCTTCAAAGTGGGGGAAAAAACATTTTGCTTTTTCCCTCTGAAATCATACAAAAAATAATACAGAAATTACCACAAAATCACTTAGGTCAGAAGGGGCCTCTTGAGGCCGTCCTGCTGGCTGCTAGCAGAGGCAGAGCAGGTTGCCCAGAATGATGTCCAGTCAGATTTTGATGCTTTTTGTGACAGAGACTCTAACGTTTCTCCGGGCAAAGCTGCCGGTGTTTGACTGCCTTCACAATAAAAAGTAAAGCTTTCTTTACTTTCTTTGTGCAATGCTTCTGATGTGGAAGTGTAGCTTTCCTGATGTGAAAGAGCAGTCTTTGCTGTTGTTAGGGGGTAAGAGAAATGTGTCCATTGGCAATCTACCCTTCTGAGGCCTGAGGAATTGTAGTGGGTGCGCACGTGGATGTGACAGTGCTAGTGTGCTGTTTGGTTAGAAATGACAGAAGGGTCACATCGTAAAATGTGTTACGGGACTAAAGTGAAATACTTGCTTAGTATTGGGTCGGCACCAGCAGAAATTTCTATTAATCCCGCATTGAAATATGAATCATGTGACAAATCTAATTAATGTTATTCATCATGCTGATGTGCCTTGTCAGCTTAATAGGAAAGTTCTCAACTGTAGTGAAAGTTAAAATGCTGGCTGTTAGCGCAGATGTTTTCAGTAGGTCAGTACCTATGAATGGCAACAGGCACTCTGCAGTGCAGTAGTGCTACATAATAGACAACCACCAAACTAAACATAGAGCATCTCTTGGCAGCTCTGAATAGGCTGAGCTGTTCATCCTGTGTTATGGCAGACTTCTTGTTTGGATTATGGTTTGGAAGATGAGCTTGTTTCAATTAAAAATTCCAAGAACCTTCTCTGGTACAACAATTGGGGTGTGTTGTAAAGTTTCTGCCTGCCTCTCAGTTAGACAACAGACTCGGGAATTGCAATGTCTGGGGAACCTGGAGCAACTAAAACTGCCTGAAAAGGGGTGCTCTGCTGATCCAAGACAAAGAGCTTAGCTGAAAGAAGGTAGGGGGAGAGGAGAAAGCTAAGAAAGGGGAGGATAAAGCAAAGCTCAGGTTGGAGAAATCACTGTAGAAAATCAAGTCATATAAAGCCTTCCTCACTTCTCTCTGACCGCAGAGCCCATGCTCTTACCAGGAAGAAACTCTGGGGAAGCTCGAATAACTATCAGTTAGGAGCTCTGCAGTACTTTTGATTTGTAGACTATAAAATATGCATATTGGAAAGATGGGCCTGAGTACCACGCAGTTTTGCAGTAATCTTACAGTTTCTGCTGACAATGTGAAAACTAAATAATCCTGTTTTTAGAACTAGAAGCTGAGACTGTAGAGAAAAAGGCATTAAAGTGCAGTGAGTTCTTAAGGGAAGGTTGTGCTTAAGAAAATTTGAATCAAGATAATGTATGGTGGTGTTCTCTGTGCTTTGTAGTATCATAATCCAACTACTCAAAACATCTCTCTCTAAGTGCTAAGAAAGCAGTATGATTTCTGAAAACACAGGAGGTTTCTCTCCATCTGGAAAGGTGTAGAGATACAAATAATACTGGTATGAAAGCCAGGAGAAAATTTATTCAAGGTTTTTAGTAGTTTGTGTTGAATGTTTTTTGTAACAGTGCTGGTTATCTGGTTAAAAAACTGTATGCCCATCTAAAAGTACTTGGAGTAATCTGTAACAGATGATAGTAAATATTTAATATTTCTAGAAGAGTAAATGCTTTTTTGGTTTTGAGATAATAAAGAACATTTCTTATTTCCATTTGAATAAGTAGTCTGTGTGCAGATGTGGTGTCCTGGTACTGGAAAATAAAGAAGTGTTCCTTCTGATCTGTCTACAGGCTTTGCAGATGAGCATAGGATCAGTCGGTGTTAGTAACTACTTTGTGTCCTTAAGGTCACCATGCTGTATAACCTACTGACTTGGGATTTTCCTATTTCCAATGCTGTGAAATTTTTGGAAAGGAGTTAACAGGAACTGAATGTTTTAACTGCATGCTGTGTAACCTGTGTTTACTGTGTTGCTTATAACATGGGTGGAGTTTCTGATGACCGTGGCAGCCAAAATGCACGTGAGCGTATGGGTGTATGTTTATTGTCAATAAGTCTGTGACACTGTTTTTCTCTCGTGTTATTCTTTAGCGTGGCACATATACTCTGTGTTGTTCTTTAAGGTTGATTTGGATAATGTAACATTTTCCTTTCTCTGGGAAGCCTAAGAAATTTAAAGGAAGATTCTGCTTGTACCTTTTTAGTATCACAAAGGCATATAAGTTGCCAGAAATTCCCTTCTCTGATATTGCACTTCTTATGTACTGGGAGGGAAAGTAAAAATAGTGTTCTTATTTGTACTGCTGTGGAAAGCCAAGCTTATTCTTGTGAGTACAGGCAAGACAGGGCAGAAAAAGGAAACAAAACAAAGTCTTCAGGGGAGACTTCTGGAGGCACTGAGCTGGATAGAGATGCACAATTGCGTTTGTAGTGGTGACATGCATGAGTGTAGCTGTCAGGCAGTTGCCCAGACCAGTATATGACTTCCATAGAGAGAAAAATAATACCAAGAAGGTGGATAACTTTCTCTTACCCCGTTGGTAAGATTTGTTATTCTGTACTACTTCTAAATAAAGGATCTGCGAGTTTTTCGTCAGCTTTAGTTAATTAGGTCAAACAAGACTCTTGAGGGTTCTGAAGTCAGCTTAAGATATCCCTGCAACTCACAGGTGGAGCACAGCAGCTATTCTAACAGTAAAAAAAAATAATTCCACAGAGTTACAAGATGTGATGTGGGGATGATTTCTGTTGAAATAGCAGATTACAGAAGAGAGACCAAATGTAACTGCCCAATTTAGAGTTTGGTCAGATCAATAAGTGTGTATGGGAACTGCTGAGTCAAGGCCTGAACCTCTGATTGATCACCTGAGGCGAGCCATGAGTCAGCCAGAGGAGCACAGCTGAAGGCAGTTCACCCGTGCTGCCGGGAAGGACTGGAGCCTGGCTGCACCCCTCCTAGACCTATTGAAGAGCTGGCTACCAGAGGGGAAGGATCCTGTCCGGAGATTTCTTCTTCTGGTGCTTTCTATAGGTGAGCCTAACATACGGGTAAGCGTTCCATTTATTCTCCTTATTATCTTAGTCTACTTTGCCTAACTCTTTTGTTCTTTTGTGATTATAACATCTTAATATCCACTGATTGTACATCTTGATATCCAGTGGTTATACAAAATGCGATTTGCTACGTCTCTGCAGAAAAGAGAGCAGGGGAAAGAATGTGGAATAAGATTTAATCCACTGGGAATAGGTGGAATCCTTTGCCAGCTGAGTTTGAAAGACAATTCCTGTTGACTGCTTCTAAACCTTCTGAAGCTCCTGTCTAATGTAAAAGTGGGCAAAAGGACGTGGAGCAGTTGGGGCTGGTCTGGGTGTTGTGAGGCTTCGCTGACTACTGCAGAGGGGCATTGGTTCAAAACTTGCATTGTAGAACAGAAGTCCTTTTTTTGTACACTGTCCTTTACGAAGTCCTTTTTTTGTTCTATCACTGGTGTAGTTTTTAATCTGGTATTGATATATTTTGAGACTTTTTAATTAGTATGGTGGCTTTTACTCAAAACTGATGAAACCATAGAAGTGATATTTAAAACAAACAAAACAACAACAAAAACACAGCACCACAAAAAAAAAAAAAAAAAAAACACCCAAGCACAGACACATGCAGTGTCTGAACACTACTTTAGAACTGTCAGTTCTCATCTGGGAGGTTTTGACTTCATTTTAGCTCTGTAATCACTGAAAAGAGGTGTTTCTTTTGTAAATGTATCTCAGTTTCAGTTGTTTGCTGGTTTTCCTTACTTCACTCCCATGAATGTACAGGGTGGAAACACAGTGCTGATGATACTTCACACACACTGTTATTGGCAGGTGAGCTCCTGGAAAGGTACCGTATGTGATTGCCTTTCTTCTTTCTGAGCCAGTTTTGAGGTTGCCTGCAGACAGGAAACTCCTTGAGCATGGTTGTTCAAGTGTTGTGAAAAGGATGTTTGGAAAGAGTCACAGCAACTTGACTGGTGCAGGTTGATGTTAACAGAAAACTCAAAGTCATCTCTAGTCCTGTGTTCTATGATTCAATAGCATTATGGAAGTGTTTTGTATTTTTCTTAGTTACAGTGAAGGATGGGTGTTCAGAAATTTGGCTGTGAGTGTAAGTGACAGCTGATGGTCTTAGAAGTGCTGTGCTGAACATGAAAGAAGCAAAGAGTAACTATTTCCACTTTGGGTTGCATCTGCTTCTTCAGTTTGTCAGAGAGTGTGCTGAGTAAAACATCTAATTGCTTACCAATCCTAATCAAAGGCTTTTAGCTGATTTGCCATTTGAGTACTGGAAAATATTTGAATGTTTTCTCAATTGAGTTATGAAAGGTATGTGCAGAATGATTTGGAGCACGATGAACAGTTCAGAGTGTGCAGGGTGGATAACTGCATAATTTGGTATGTTTGGTCCATGGAAGGGGAAGCTGAAGATGAAGTGTCATGGAGTGTTTTGTGTCACTCTACTTAATATCTTAGACATTTTTGTACCTTAAATCATAGAGGTTTGTGCAGCTTAAGAACTCTGGAACCAACTTTTGGAAAGTTGTGTGAAGTCCTTCTCATGCTTTGTTCAACTGAGAATTGCATTTACTTCACTATGTGTAGTTTTTGTTAAAGATCTTTAGTGAATGTCATGAGTTCTGCAGTTCGTCTTTGGTGGAACAGGCCTCGGGTCTGCATTTATTAATTATTAGGTCACTGCCATAAAATGCAGTCGATTTCAATATGTCTCTTCTCTAGCATCAACTTGCTGAAGTTCCATTGAAGTGCTTCATATTTTGAGTTTACAAAGGATTCCTGTAATTACTCTTTTGATTCTCTAGTTCTAGGAAAATTAGTTCTGTTGGTTCCTTAGATTGATTTGTTGAAGTCTGAGAGCTCTGACGGATTGAAGTAGTCCCATATTTTGAGGAAAATAAAATTAGTTTGTAAGCAGGCCTTACATCATTAATATTTGAAAAGCTACAGTAATAGGATTGAAATGTACTTGCCTTTGAAGAGCACAGAATTTATGGTTTAAGTTTGATTTAAGGGACAGTATAGCAAGCAGCAGTACGTGTAGCATGTATCACTTCTCATTTATGTCTGCATATAGATTCACATATTTATTAAGAAACCAAACATTACGGGGTATATAACAAAAGGTTGACTATGAAAGCAGAACTCACAAAAAGTCTTTATCCCATCATATGAGAGGAATACATGCTTTGAGTTGCCATGGAGATGGATAGATGGATAGACTTTTAAAATACAGTTAGATGCAAGTTACTGTCTGGTGTCTGTCCTTGACAAGTCTTACAGTGACAAACTGTGCATGGTGTTTTTATAATTTCTTTCTTTCTTTGTAAAAGAAGCATTGTTTAGTCATTAAGGTAGGCTATCATAACATGCTCTTTTATTTTGCAAAATAGAATAGCTGCCTTTCCTAATGCTGAAATTCATAGCGAATTGCTTTTTTTTTTTTTTTTTTTTTTTTTTTTTTAATAAGAGAAAAATGGTTTGCAATTATGCTCTTCTTTTTCTTCGCTACAGTTTTCACTGTTGTAAATTGGTCCTGGTATACTAAGTCAAAAATACAAATCTTTCTACTGTTTGATTTTATAGATTGCTCATGTTACCAAACAAGTTTGGGAATTCTTTCTTCTATCTGCAGGGCAGTTAGCTTCTAAAGTCTGTTCTAAATGATCTCCATAAATGAATTGTAGGTGCTAAAGAACAACAACAAAAAAAAAAACAATATAAATGTTACTCTTAAATACTTGAGTAGAAGTTAATCCAGTGTTTTTAAAAAAAAAAAAAAAAAAAAAAAATCTTCATGATCTGTCTTTAAGATGGGATCTATTTGACATTAAGCTTTATTTGATAGAGGAAAGAGAGCGAAGTTTCAGTTGAAATTATCAAGTCAATCATATGTCCTGTATTTGTGACCAATGACTTGTTTAATCGGGTGGATACAACTCATCGGCATCACGGAGGTGCTTGCCATATGCCAGTGCCTCAGCACTTCTTCCTCAGTCTAAAGACCTTCACCTACAATATAATTGAGAAGACACTGATGTCTTTTATTCTTCTGATGATGTTCGATAAGGCAAGCAGACTGCGTAGGACTTCATACATCACTAAAATGTGCTTTCCTCATGTCTTTTCTTGAGAACGTGTGTTACTGGAGGAAAGCATACAAGCTGCCATTGTGAGCAACTGAAAGAACACTGATAAATTATAACTTTTTAGTCTTACGAGGCATGCACAAACCCAGTAATGCTAAACATTATGTATGAAATATGGTTCTTGTAAATAACCAAATCATTACAGGTACAGAACAGTTGAATTGTGTTTAAGCTTCTCGCTTTGCATTACTGAAGGTTTTAGTAGCTGTTTTCTTAGGGCTGTTAATCACTAATTTCAGTGTCGTGCTTTATGGCCCCAGAAGAGGACTGTTGTATGTTTTGGTGCTGGATGGGGGCTCTCATGTTTTCATCCACTCCTTGCTTTGCAGGCATGTTACAATAGAGCTTGTTTTCACCACTCCCTTACTACCAATATCAACTGGCATATTTCTGTTCATCCTTGTGTCTGGGCTGGGTACCTGCTGCTCAGTACATGGAGATAACTGATCCTGATGTCAGCAAATATGAAATGTTCCGTATTTGTCCATCACAAATGTGTGTTTTGAAAACAGACTGTGTAGAAGAGTACTGCAGTATATGCCACGTGTCTTGGAAAGGAAGTAAGGATAGTGCGGTCGGATCTAAAGTACAGCATGTCTGGGTTTTTTTGAACTTTGATTAAAGCATGTCCTGACAGTTGACACTACCCACTTCTGATTCTGTGGTGGAAACTGTGATATATATACTTAAGCAAGTATTTCCCTCTGAACTGAGGGAAGGATCCCCAAATGTTCTTTCCTTTCTTTGGAAGAAGGTTGTGCTGTTGAGTAGAAGGTTGAGCTCAGAGTAGAATGGTAAAGGCTTTGTGTCTTCTCAAACTAAATCCCACTCAAAAAGAATGTTCTGTGTTAGAAAGCTGTAATGACTTGATACATCTTAGGAATATATCTGCACCATTGAAATTGGCAACTTAATAATTTGTTTTGCAGAATGTGGCAAGAATGTCTACTGTGATGCTACATCACATTCTCCACCACTGCCTGAGACGTTCTTGTCCTGATACTCAGAATGTGTCTACGATTTCTCTGTGAGAGAACTAACAGAAGATACCTGTAATGGAGGGAAAAAAAAAACTGGCAAATAAAACGAGCCATAATTACTTAGTACCACAAAGCAGTAAAATTATTTAGCTGAGGAAAGCTGCAGGAAAGAGGAACTGACAAATTGCTGTGACTGTGGAAGGCCTTAGAAAAGCTTCCCCAGAGTAATTGTCTTGGGCTGGACGTTGCATAGTATGTTAACGTGGAGTGGGAAGGACTTGAGAAGGCCTCTTGCCAGTGATTGAGAAGAAAAAAAGTAAGAGTTACGATGTGTAGCTCAGTGAGTTTTAAATATAGATAATAATGTTTTGATGTGGAAATAGTTACTGGTTAGTACTTTGTATTATGCATCTGCTGTGGTGAAAGCAATGTGATTCTTATTTTGTTTACCATCCCATAAAAAACATAGAAAGTTCTAATGAGATTAAGCTCTGTTTTGGGAAAGAAACTAGAAAGCAGAAACAAAACACTCTGCTTTAAGTTTTAAGTGATGTGTATAGGTCTGCTTCAGAAGGTGAAGTCTCTTTTCTATGTGCCTCGGGAAATAGTGCATTTAGATGAAAATGAAGCAGAACTTCCATTTGGTGATTCAAAATGAAAAGGACAAATTGACTTTTCTGAGCTGGTTATTACATTGGGGATTTTCTCACCTGAACTCTGAGATTAACTGAAGAGAAAGTCAATTCGCTTTTTTATCAGTAGCTGAATTTTCTGTCTTTGGTACAGTAGGTAATCCATGCTAGCAAGGAGGTTATGGGTTTTGGTTCTGCAGAAACTGAACTTAAAAAGATCACCCAGTAAGCAAACATGATGGTATTTCTACATCAGTGAAATGCACACCCACAGCAGTACCCTTGTTCTGATCATTAACTCAAATTACTCTAATTGGTGTGAAAAATATATGGATCTCTGAAGTCTACTGCACACTGACTGGAGGCCACTTCTGTTTGCATTTCCCAGTTGTTGCATAGCTATTAGGACATGGAGCAGGGAACTGAAAGGAAGGAAGGGGTAAGTGTTCTGGTAACAATAGAAACAGGAAAGGTATAGCATGAGGTGTGCTATCTTAGTGTGATTTCTTGTTCTCAAGTGTTTTGAATGATTGACGGACTCTCTAGGAAATTTCTTATGTGAATCCATATATAGCCAGATCTGTATCCTTTCTATCTGAAGTGAACTTCGTGGGAAATTTGCCCCGTTCAGGGTATGTAGGTCATTTTCTAGTTCCATGTAAAGATTCCTTACATTAACCCTGCAGAGGGGAACTTTCTCTTTCATTCGGACATTCGAGGACTCCTGTTATAAACCAAAGAAGAGAAAACTACTTGTGTATTTCTAATTTTAGTTTCTGCAATGGAGATCAGAGGAATATTGTTGCTTTGGATTTATTTTCATCTGTTTTGTTCTGTGCCGGTCCAGATGAAAGCGCTGCAGTATTTACAGCCCTTTGCTCCGTCCAGGTGCTGTTGCAGTGCTGTGAAATAGCATTTGAAGGTTCTGTTTCGTGCAGCCTGCATATACGTGGTCCCCTCTTGGCGTGAAGGTATCATGGCACATGTTTTGCTTTTCTTTGGACGCTGTCTCTACCTAAGCAAACCCTTCTCACAGAGGACAGTCCAGCTGCAAAACCTTGGCATGTAAACTCAATCCATTGTGGCAGGCAACAGTTGAGACAGAGGACGGAGAGAAACCCATGGGCCCTGGTGATGAGGTTTGCAGCCCGGTGTGGAGAGAGCTGGCTGGAGCCATGCTGGAGAATGGTTTCTTGCTCAGGAGAGAGCAGTGCATAGCTGTGTCTACCTGCTCCTGAGGAACCCTTGCAGCACCGTTACCCACTGGTTCCTCCTAGAGAAGCTGTTGGAGTTTGGACTGGGGCAGCAGGCAGTGGGATGCTCTGAGAACTGCCTGGACGGTCACACCTAGCAGGTGGTGATAACAGGAGACCGAGCCACCCATTGCCATGGATTCTTGGAGCACAACAGATACAAAAAAGCTTCAGGCCAAGGCTGCTGACTGTTGCGTGCTGTCCTGCTAAGCCTGAAGGATGCGTGATTTGGTGCTCCATGCGAAGAGAAAGGCAGGAAAGTCCTGCCTCAACTGGGAGCCTCCCACAAAACATCCGAGGCTGGATGAAATTGTGAGGCTGAGATGCAAGGATAAAGTAAGCCAAGAAAATGGCAGATGTGTTTGGCAGCCTCCAGCCAGATGTCCTGGGCTGGATGAAATGCTGAGGCTGAGGAGGAATAGAAAACTAAGCCCAGAAGATGACAGCCTTCTTTTGCAACCTCCTGCAAAATGTCCAAGGCTGAACTGAAGAACAAGGCTCATGAGGAAGAGAGAATGAAACCTGGGAAGGCAGGACCTCCTTTTGCAATCTTCTGCTAAGTGCCAAGAGATTGGGATGGACCTCATTCCAGCATCCTCCAAAGGAAAACTTCCAGCTGAGAACAGGTGGCAGTTATTGAGGAGTAACTGATTAGGGGAAAATACTTCTATAGAGAGAGGATATATATTTGAACTTCATAGAAGTTGATAAAACTTTATGTATTATATTTCAGCTGAAGTTCTGTGATCTTATGTTGATGGGAGAATTCATCTTGTGAACAGGCATATGAAGCCAATTTGCAAAAGCAACTGAGGCATTTTGTGTCTAATATTGAGCCTGAATCTAATGGTGCAAAGAGATGAATTGCTGCAGCTGTTGGGACACTTCCAGCCAAGACAAAGTGGCAGTGTGTCACCTGCAGAACTTAACAGCTAGAAGGGAAATCTTTGAAAGGTTGGTTCATAGTTTGTGCAGTTGTGCTGAATTGCAGAGCAATTCAGTGGTTGGAAGGTTTTTTCCAAGTGTGGGAACTTTCACAGCGCCCTTGTTGCTCCACTTCTGAAAGCTTTGCTGTATGCCATGGGCTCTGTTAAACCTCTGCTTCCTACTTTCTGATATTTCTAAGGAGTTATTGATTAGGACAAAATAGCTTATATAGGCATGTATTTGGACTTGTTAATAAACCTTAATATGTTATATTTGAACTGAAGTTCTGTGATCTTATGTTGATGGGAGAATTCATCTTGTGAACAGGTCCATGAAACTAATTTGCAAAAGCAACTGAGGCATTTTGTGTCTAATATTGAGCCTAACACAGACAGGTACTGGCAGTGTAATCTATCAGTCATTGTCATCTGGAGCACGTGAAGCCTATGGCAGCTGCAAGAACAGTAACCCAGGCTATTGTCCTTCTGACCACCCCAGGTATTTCTGAAGCCTATTAGTGGCATTTTTAGGTCTTGCCAACCCCAGATGGTGGCAATATAAACCTGAATATTCAAAATGACACTGGGTCAGTAGGCAGAGCTTTCTAAAATAATACCCAAGTTTTCAGATTTCGTTTTTGGCAAAAAACAAACAAACAAACAGAAAAAAAAAACGATATTTGAAATGGTACAAATGAATCATAAAATGGCCTGGGTTGAAAAGGATCACAGTAATCACCTCATTCCAACCCCCTGCTATGTCACCATCCTGTTAAACAGCCGTTCCCCTTCCTGTTTCTATGCTCCCTTCAAGTATTAGAACGCCACCACGAGGTCTCCCCACAGCCTTCTCTTCTCCAAGATAAACAAGCCCAGCTCCCTCAACCTTTCCTCATAGGAGAGGTGCTTCAGCTCTCCCTCCACGTCCTTCCTGCACTGGTGGCCCCGTGCCTGGACACAGTACTGCATATAAGATCTATGAGATATATAAGGCCCTATAAGATCTGAGTAGAGGGGGACAATCACCTCCCTCTCCCTGCTGGACACCCATTTTTTAATGCAGCCCAGAACACAGTTGGCCTTCTGGGCTGCAGGAAGACACTGCTGGCTCATGTCCAGCTTCTCATCTGCCAGGACCCCCAGGTCCTCCTCTGCAGCACTGCTCTCAAGGAGATCTTCGCCCAGTTTGTGTAAGTAACTGGATTGCCCCGACCCAAGTGCAGCACCTTGCATTTGTAATGATTCTGTGATTCTATGATCCTGTAAAAAGTAAGTCTTGGACAGGAAGTTTCGTGGCACTGGGCTGCACGGGAGTCAGAAAATCATCTTTTTTTTTAATGCTGTAGGGCAAACATTTCCAGTGCTCAGTCAAGAAGCTGCATGAAGCCCAGACAGCTCATCCTGCAGTCGCCTCCTGCCCCACACCATTGTGGTGTGTGGTGTCAGCAGTGAGTGGCCCAACCCGGCCCAGGCATGCACCCATCACTTGCAACAGCTGAGCATCAGCATGTGTGATCAGCACTGTCCGGGCTCCCCAGGACACGGGGAGGGCACAGTGCAATGCTGACTCAAGTGATGGCAAATAACTGTGCATTTTGATGCAGTGCTTGAACACAGTCCTGTGAACAGTGAAAAACATGTAGCTGTGCTTTCCATTTTGATAAAGGGATTTGAGAATAAGTTTCAAGATTGCAAAAAAATCACTAAATTTGTGGTGTATTTGCAACTCCATTTTCAGTAGATAGTAGATAAAGAAAATAATATTGTTCCCACTGTCTTTCTAAAGAGATCTTTAGCAAAAAATTAATATGTATAGGCATGTGTGAGCACCAGTATTGTCCTTGTTCAAAATGGCTTTGAAAGAAGTCATTTGAGATGACAAATTTAAAAGTTGGTGTGTGTGATATGACAGGGCTCAGGCAAATGACAAAACCAAGCGAGGCAAAGCGCATTCAAAATTACTGAAAGGATTTACTACAGCATGTAATGGAGCTGTCAAGCAGACCAGATCTCTCATTTGGTTGTTCTGTTGGCTCACTGCACTTTGGTATGACACGGCTGTGCTTTCTCAAAGGTGACAGGCTGTTGCATCCTGACTGCACTGGATTCTGTGATAAAAGTCCTTCATGCAAGGCAGTGAATAGCTGAACAGGATACAGAAAATCTGAATCTTGCTTACCTTGAAAAACTGTCTTACAGGGATGTGACGGCTCAAATGATCCCGGAAGCCTAAGGAAATCTGTAGCAGCAAGATGGTGGAGAAGAGTCTTGGTTCAAGTATGAAGTCGGTCCCTTTGCAGCTGATGAGCGCTGTAGGAAAGGCTCAGACCATGCTGTGGAGAATGTGAGCTCTTCCGTTACCGAGCACCATTCATGGCAGTGCTTCTCCTCAAGACCATCCGTGACTTAAAAACTTACCAAGGCTGCAGAAGCAGTGGGCATGGAAAAAACAGAGGATCAGGCCAGACTTCAGCTGTAAGTGTGATCAAGTGAGTAGCAGTACCCAAAGAAAAGAGTAAGATCAGGTAAGCTATTCAGATATGCTTCTGGTTGGTTTGGCAGAGCTCAAGGGCTGAGTGGCACCTTCTGGAGCCTTTTCCATCAGAATTATTTAAGTGCATGGAAGCAGTGAGTGCTTTTGTCACAATGCTGTTTTTCACTGGCAACAGTTCTAGCCACGGTGTGTACTTTCCTACGCTGTGAAGCAGTTGGATACCAAGGGATAGGCATAGTTTAAATGCCAAGACAGATTACAGCAAAACAGACAGTTTGGAAGGGGCTGGACCACGGCCAGGCAAAGCAGTGCTGGGGGTCTGCTGGTTCTCTCCACGCCAGTTGGTGCTGCAGAGGAATTGTTGTACTTGACCACTTCAGTGGTCTTGCACACCAGTGTGCAGGTGGTGCTTGCTGGGTCGGAGCATCTCCAACGCATTACACTGGGCAGAGCCCCTTCCCCGTGATCCAGCACACAGTGGAGCACTCTGCCTTGCCCCTCACAATCCATACGGCAGCGGATGCTGGGGGCCAGGCAGTCCCTTAATTTTTCACTCCATTAAGTGTTCATGCTCTCTTCCCCTGTCTCGCTGTTGTTCATAAACGTGACAGACAATAATCAGAAAACAAAAGCATCTGAGTTCTCTCTTCTGGCAAAGCAGCACATTCACAACCAACATCAAAGGTGGGCTTTGGTAATCATTAGCGCAATGCCACGTTTCAACGTGATCAAAGCAACCAGTGCCCAGTCACAATAAAGAAGATGGAGCTGTGATTCAGACGCTCCGTGAAAGGCAACGAGAAAGAGAGCTGGGAGAGGGTGAGAGAGAGCATGTTAAATATAGGGGGGCATACAGCTGAGATATCCTTTTACATCAGAACTGATTTTCATTTCAAACCCAATTACACCTCGGAGCTATTCAGCCCAACATTGCTGTCATCTTTAGCTTTCAGTTGACATTGCAGATTGTGGAATAGAAAAAGCTACCACAAAGCATGTCTCAGTTGAAACTCAGGAATCCTGATGTTTGTGACTGCAGATGGGTAATTTGTTGAGAGCTGGGATACACGCTCCAGCCTGATTGGTGCTGCCTACCAGACTGACTGTAGGTGAGGGACTCTAGCTATCACCTAATCAATAACAGCAGCCATTTTGCTTGCTCCAGTATAGGGTAGAAAGCTCTGAACGTAGGGATGCTGGCTTTAGTGCAGCTGTGTGCCGTTAGCCAGAAAAATTAATGTGGTGGGAGGCATGCATAGTGGTGTCATTCTTCAGGCCACCGGAAGGGACTGATAATTTTTTATTCTCCCTGACCTCCACAGCTCAGGCTTCAAAACTACCCAAGGGAAACCTTAGGATCATAGAGTGGCTCAGGTTGGAAGGGACCTTAAGATTGCCTGGTTCTAATCCTCCTGCCATGGACAGGCACATCTTCCAAAAACATTAAATATCAGGAAGCAGGAGACTGAGCTGAAATAGAGATGATTTGTTTTCCTTTCCAAGGATAGTGGCTGTGATGGATGAAGCTTGCCCGGAGCCCTATGCAGTGTGGCCTTCAACTCATCCAGGGATTGGGCATCCACGCCTTCTCTAAGTTGCCTGTGCCATTGCCTCACCATGCTCTGAGTAAAGAATTTCTTTCTAAAATCTAATCTCTTCCAGTTTAAATCCTTTTCCTCTTGTCCTATCAATATCAAACTGTGAAAATGTCAGTCACCCTCCTGTTCATAAGCTCCCTTTAAGCATTGGGAGGCTGCAACGAGGTCTCCCCAGAGCCTTCTCTTCTCCCTGTCTGTACACATATCTGGAATTGCCTCGACAGAGTTGCATCACACATGGAGTCTCACTGGGTTCAAGTTTGCTCCAGTCCCTTTGGGTAGCATTTCTTCTTTCTGTTCTGTCATCAGCTCCACACAGCTTGGTATCATCCACAAATTTGCGGAGTGCACTCAATCCCACCGTCTGTGTCACTGATGAAGATGTTGAAGGCTACCAGTCCCGTGACGGAACCGTGGGGGCCACCATCCACATCCACTTTCTTCTGGACATTGAGCAACTGACCACACCCTCTGTGGGGGTCAGACACCCATCACCCATGTCTTAAAATACTTCAGACATAAAGAATCTTCTGTGTGCTGGGAATGCCATCCCAGTGACTGGCTGCTGCAGTTGTGTAATCACGCTCTCTGCTCTGCATTCAGATTCAAGGATACTTGAATTCAAGCAAGTTAGCTGCACCACGCTGAGTGGTGCAGTGGACACAATAGAACGGAGGGCACTGAGAGGGGCCTTGACAGGCTTGAGAAGTGGGCACCTGAGAACTTAATGAGTTTCACCAAGGCCAAGTGCAAGGTGTTGCATTTGGGTTGAGGCATTCCCAGGTATGTGTGAGGTTGAGGG
Source organism: Centrocercus urophasianus (assembly GCF_019232065.1). NCBI lineage: Eukaryota > Metazoa > Chordata > Aves > Galliformes > Phasianidae > Centrocercus > Centrocercus urophasianus. The sequence goes on along the minus strand of NW_024884767.1, from coordinate 7,739,539 downwards.
AGCTGGGATTGCTCAGTCTGGAGAAAAGGTGGCTCTGGAAAGACATCATTGATGCCTTCCAGTACTTGAAGGGAACTTACATGCGGGAAGGGGACCACATTTTTTTGTGGTCTGATACTAATAGGACAAGTGGGAACAGTTTTAAACCAAAAGAGGGGAGATTTAGGTTAGATATTTAGAGGAAATTCTTTACCCAGAGAATGGTGAGGCCCTGGCACAGCTGCCCAGAGAAGTAGTGGATGCCCCATCCGTAGAGGCACTCAAGGCAGGGTTGAATGGGGCCCTGGGCAGCCTCATCTCACAGGTGGCAGCCCTTCCCATAGCAGCGGGTTGGAAGCAGGTAATCTGAAGGCCCCTTCCAACCCAAGCCGTTCTATGTTTGTATGATTCAGTGACACTGATTCAGGGCAAGATGGACAGAGAGCTATCAGAGTTTGAATTTTGGAGCTTGGGAGTTCGGGGTTGCTGGTAGTGGATTTTGTTTCTTTTGTTTTAATTGTTTGTTTTGTTTCTTTTTTTTTTTTTTTTTGAATTAACCTAGATTTCTGAAAGTCTACTCCCCAGATCGTAGTCCAGAACTGCAGCTGAATCAGTCCGTCTTCTCTTCTGTAAGTGAACGTACCTGAGTTTCCTAAGTCTTTCTCTGGAGGACAAATTTTCTACACTGACTTGTGAAAAGGATGTTATAGAGCATGTGTTAGAAGGAGAAAACAAGCAGAAGATCAGACTTAGTAAACAGGAACACATTGTCAGGGCATGAAAGTTTTGCAGAATCAGCAAAGCCTCAAGGAATATTGGCATGTTGTGTAGACAGTTGTCTTGGTTTCAGCTGGGACAGAGTTGATTTTTCCTTCATAGTGGCTGGTATGATGCTGCTTTGACTTTAGGGGAAAAATGATGTTGATAACACACCAACATTTTAGTTGAGCAGTGCTGTACAGTGCCAAGGACATTTCAGTGACATTTCAGTGTCTCAGCTTCTTGTACTGCCCTACCAGCAAGGGAACTGAGGGCACAAGGAGCTGGGAGGGGACAGAACCAGGACAGCTGACCCAAACCGGCCAAAGAAGTGTTCCATACCGAAAGGCATCATGCAAATAAAAGCTAGAAAAGCAGCAGAGATTTGGCAAGGCGGGCAACCCTTCCTTGGGGACGGGCTGGGCATTGGTTGACAGACGATGAGCAACTGCTTGTGCATCTCTTGGATGTAGATACATACATGCATATTTATATATATATATATATATATATATATATATATATAAAATTATTATTATTTTTATTTCTCACTCTTCCTTTTACGTATTTATAACTAGTTGTAATCTCAACCCAAGTGTTCTACTTCTTTTTTTTTCCAATTCTCTCCCCAGTCTCTACTGGGAGGTAGAGAGGAGTGAATGAACGACCGTGGTGCTGAGCTGCCTGCTGGGTTAAACCACAACAGCAGCAATATAAACATGAGTTTGTCAACTGCTAAGAGAAAGAGAAATGGAAGTTGCTATTTGAATTGTGTGTTGGAAAAAGGTGTCATGGGAAGTCACAGAGGATGAAGAGCAATGAATTAACAGGCTGGGTATGTGGAGTACTGGAAGGAAATCATTTAGCTTAAAAGAATGGGATGGGGAATAAGCTTCAGGCAGAGAGCTGCTTGTTTGTGTTGGCAGTGAGTGTAAAACTGGCGCTGCTTTGTTCACACCCACAAAGTTTTGTCAGTGTACACAGTAGAGCAGTTCAGCTCTTAATCTGAATCATGAAACAGCTTCAGCTGGATAGTTTTCATGTTTTGCTCCATCTTCTGGATGAGAGCAGCATAAGCTGTTCTACCTACTGGAACCTCTTCAAACTCATCTACTTCCTACTTCAGAAGTGAAGAGGATTTCCTTTCCAAAAGCTCTGAAGTCACAAGCTATGATAATATAGTCACCTGTGCCTTTTCAGCATGTAATTGAGCATTCTTCTAATCTCTGCGGAGAGCTGGGTGCATAGCTGCTGGATCCGTAGGGACTGGCACATGAAGTGCAGGGCATAAGCCAGCAAGCAGAAAATGGTGATCAGCGTAATCTGACCAAAAAGATTCCTGACAATTTTTGCTGCTCTGGTTTTCAACTGTGAGCACCCTATTCCAGTAATCTTGGTCCTTTGTTTAGGAAATCGTCCTGTGTCCAGGACAATCAATGCCCAATGGTTCTATGTCCAGGAGGAGGCCAGCTGTCTCCCAGGGGACATCTTTATCAGTGACATTGATGACGGAGTTGGCTGCATCCTCGGCAAGTTTGCTGATGACACCAAGCTGAGTGTTGCAGTTGACACGGTGGAAGGAAGGAATGCCATTCAGAGGGACCTCAACAGAATCTAAAGCTGGTCCATACAGACTGGAAGGAGTAGTTCTTGAGAGCTGCCCTGCAGAGAAGGACCTGTGGTTCCTGGTGAATGAAAAAGCTTAACATGAGTCAGCAGTGTGCTGTTGCTGCTTGGAAGGCCAGTGGTATCCTGGACTCCATCAGAAAAGGGATGGACAGCAGGGACAGCAGGGAGGTGATTGTCCCTGTCTGCCTTTATGAGGCCCCAATGGAGTATGCATCCAGGTTGGAGCCCTCAATACAATGAAGACATGGAACTGTTGGAGAGAGTCTAGAGGTCAGTCATGGAGATGGTGGAGCACTTCCCCTACAAAGACAGGCTGAGGAAGCTTGGAGAAGAGGAGGCTGTGGGGTGTCCTCATTGCAGCCTTTCAATCTAAAGGGAGCCTATAAACAGGAGGGGAGTCAGCTCTTTGAAAGGGTAGATAATGGCAGGACAAGGGGAAAGGGCTTTAAGTTGAAGGAGGGAAGATTAGGTTAGATATCAGGGGAACTTCTTTACTATGAGAGTGGTGAGGTGCTGGAACAGAGAGAGGTTGTGGATGCCCCTTCCCTGGTGGAGTTCAAGGCCAGGTTGGATGGGGCCCTGGGGAGTCTGGTCTAGTATTAGATATGGAGGTCACTGTCCCTGCATGTGGCAGGGGGGTTGGAGATGATCCTTGAGGTCCCTTCCAACCCAAGCCATGCTATGATTCTATGAAAAAGGCAATTGCCTTTTTGTGACTTCTAACCTATCAAGCAAGACATCCACCTGACTTCCACTGAGTAGTTGATGACAGTGCTGAAAAAGGAACTGTTGTGAGTTTTGACTGCAGTTTCAAATAACATAGGTGGCAGATTCAAAAACTGATGTCCATCCAGTCCCAGGACTACTGGCACCTGTGCACACCAGTACCAAGCTTAGTTGTTTTCTTATTTTTCCTGAAGCTGCTGCTGAGTCTAGTGGGACCTATGCCTGTTTTCTCTGGCACCAGTGGCTGGAGGAGGGGACAAAGCTCCAGACCATGCAGATTTCTGGGGACTTAGCTTAAAAGAGTTGGGAAGAAGGCTGTTGATCAGGTGCAGTGACCCTTCAGAAAACATTCTGCTCACATTATTCCCCAGAACTGTCTCTTCTACTCTGTTCTCTGAAGTAAATGTACTGTCAGTATTTTTCATTGTCATCTTAGGTGGCCCTTTGACATCTGTAGCAAGGCAGGATGATTTCTATGCAAAACAGTAATACATCCCCACCTGGATCAGTCATTCTGCCTTTTCTGCTCAGATCTGTGTCCACGCAAAGGGAATTAAAGGAAAATTTCTGTCTCCTTGCTGTGGGTAGGGAGAAGTGGGGGAGCGCACTGTTGTTGAGAATGCCTTCTACTTCTCTTTCTTCACAGCTGTGGTAGCAGAGCCTGAGTGGACTAGACTGAGAGGACTGAGTGGACCTGACCCTAATTTTACAGTTCTTAATAATGAGCCATTTCTCATTTCCCAGGAGGTAGCAGTCCACCTGGTACTGTTTTCTTGCATTTGTACCTATGTCAACCTTCAAATGCAGAGTTGCTGCATGGTTTGATCCATGTCTAGAGGAAATATATTTGCAAAGCCACTGATCATTTGTGTGAACCTTATCACCACCTGAAGAGATGCAGTAGCCATGGGGCAGATCACCCTTTGCAAATGATGTGTATAAGAGGCAAACAGTCTGGAATGGTCCTGCTACTACATTAAAGGAGTAATCTCTTTAGGGTTTAGTCCCTCTACTGGCTGCAGGAGCTGAACCCTCTCCTGAGGGTGCTTCCAAGGGCAGACCTGGCACTGTGCTTTGATTTTTAAGTGGGCTGCATTAAAAGGCAGGTCCTGTGCCTCCTCCTGCTCTTCCATGCGCTTTTCATTTCTTTGGCAGATACATGGACCCTAACGCCCAGGTGCTGGATGAGGCATTTGTCTGTAACAGTAACATGCTGTTCAAGGAGCCTTTTTCCATCATCCCCAAGGAAAACTTGCAAGCCTGTGGTAATAGAGGCAACATGAGAGGAGTCACTGAATATAACAGTGGTGGAGGGTTTGCAGAATTGCCTTTCAACTGGGGGCAGAGAAGCAAACACCAAAGATCCCACCAAAGATCTCTACTCTTTTTGCTACCCAGAAGTGCCTCACGGAGCAGATAATAAAGGTGACCATTGCATCTAGGCTTGCAGTTGCGATAGTAGGCATTTATACTGCATTATACAGCCTTTTCGGACTGTCAAAGCCCTGGTTGAAGCCTCGTGCTGAAGTACTAGCAGTATGGCTGGTCAAGAACCGGAGGGGCCTTCCCAGGCTTTATGCACTGCTCTGTGCTTGCAGTGTGATCTTCCTCTCATCACCTGGACTCCACTCTGTTGTGTTCCACTAGCCTCTGCTGTCTCTCTTCAGTGTTATGCCTGAATGACTGACCTCCTCCTTGAACTCTAACAGTTTCATGTTTGATTTATGAAGTAGCTCAGAGATGCATCACTAAACACAGCGCAGCTAATGATTACAAGGTCTAATATTCCTCTCAGCCCGCTAATTACAGCTCCCCAGTACCAAAGGGGCAAGAAGAAACATGGCACTGGCAGCCATTACATGAGCACTGCCCATACCATCAAACACAGGAGACAGGGGTAGGCCGTGGTGTGGCATGTATATGATATCTGGCTGGAAGTTGTAGAGAAAAGTACAGATAAGTGCATATGAGTGTGATGTACAGAGGGTCTGTGTGCCAGACAGGCATTCAGAGGGGAGATGTGAACGACTAGCAGTAGTCTGTTGGAGAGCACTTTTCTCACAGAAGAAGCAGGGTCTAGCTGGGAATTCCTGGGAGGCAGATGCACCACGGTGGGAGGATGACATCACCAACTGCAATTGTGCATTATCTTTCAGAGTTGTGGTTGATTTGAAGCCTGTTTCCTAGTGACCTGACAAATCCATTTCCAAGACAACAAAATGCAGCAGACAGATGGCTTAGTAATTTCAAAGCCTCTGCAGAGAAATGAAGTGTCACCATAAGCCTGCACTGTCTTGGCATTAGAATGAATGAGATCTCATTGTCTGCAATAGCTGTATGTTAGAGGAACATGGTGTAGGCTGGACACTTGTAGATATTCTGATGGTCCCCACCGGCATAGCTTCATGATTCTCAGATTATCACCTTATCTCAAAATCACATTCTGAGCCAATGTTAAATGACTTGCTTTGTGTAGATGTTTTCTCTGCATCATCTTCTTCAAACCATATTCTCATCTACTGTATATCCACTAAGAAGAGTAAGGACATGGTGGGCAATCTAATAGTGTATGTTCTGCTTGGGGTGACATGAAGAGAATATGTCATGGGCATGGATGAGTACCTCATTTTTCTCAGCCAGGGATAAAGGTAAACAGAAAATTATTAGACATTCTGTTGTTGTATGGCCTAAATAACCAGCTGCAGATAAGTATTTTGGCCAAAATATGCGTCTGACAAGGATCGCATTTGTCAAGCTTCAGATGTGCATGTAAACTCCTTTATTTATTATTTTTTTGTTTTGTTTTCTTTTGCTTTGGAGAAGGAGTCTGCATATGCTGCTTGTTGGATTTAGGGAGTTAAATTTAGGAAACTGGGGTGGACTCACAATTGCTCCCTTAAAAATAACTGCCCAAGAAGGGAGTGAAGCTGTGAAACAGCAACAATATCCCATAACTTTAGAATGGATAATAGGTCTAAAGCCTGCAATGCAGTCTTCTGGAACTCTGTATGTCATCCTATAACACTCCAGTTTTGCCATTACAGAAGGCAGACGGCACTTATCGGCTGGTTGCAAGATTTAAGAAAAATTAATGGAATAGTTCTCAAGCAACAACCCCATTGTTCCTATCCCTATGTTTTAATGAGTCTGATCCCACAAAAATATAAATGTTTCAGTGTAATAGGCTTAAAAGATGCTTTCTGGACCTGTGTTTTAGACTCAGAGAGTTGAGATCCTTTTGCCTTTGAATGAGAGGGCCCAGATCGGGACGAAGGCAGTAATATAGTGACATGTAGAATCAAACCCTGTACCCGTAAAGCAGTTATAAAGCAGGCGTGTTTTAATCAGTGTTGTGCAGACACTGGGTGCAAGGGGGATCATTCCTCCTAACTTGCACACCAGCAAGCATAAGAGTTACAGATTTATAAGCAGATCTTATACATATTCAGAAGATTCATCTACATATTCATTGCTTTCCAGGAACTGATTTACATGCTGTCCCCCACTCTGACGCTTGCGCAGTTCGTAGCAAGGGTCTCCCCCTGGTGGTCGTGGGGATGAAGTCAGAAGTCTTCCTCGGTCTGACCTTTTACCTTACAATAGCTCCCCCATCCAAACAGGTCAAAACCAGTTGCTTTAGGCTGTTCTCCCCTGATGTTTGCACAGTTCCTTTGGTCCTGACTGCAAAGAGGTCAGCGTGTCCCACTGATCTTCCCTTATTGTTCTTCTAAGTTTAGTATACTTAACCCTTACGTGAGTGGCTCAATTTACCCAATTCCTGATCTCAATTCCCCCTTTTTTAAACCTAGCAAAGTCTTTTGCTAAATGATCCCATTTTGAGAAAGGGAATTCCTAAAATAATTTCCATTCTCCATCTTTGCCGTAGTTTCTTTTTCTTCCAATCTTCATAGCTATCTCCCAACCCTTACAAAGCCACAACATAAATCTCAAAGTTATACACATCATAACAAGTGGGGAAAATAGTATAACAAAGTTGTTTCAACTGTACAAAATCGGGTAGCCAACTAGTTAAGTTTTTCTACAATTCGGTACAGCCAAAGGAAGTATCGTCTAACTTGGTGGAGTACTTTAGTATGTTCCCATATGGTTTGCAGATCAGTTTCTATTCTATGGGTCTCATCTATGTAAGCGCAGCAGCTCTGATTAATAATTGCACAAACTCCCCCTTCTTTTGCAGTTAGTAGATCTAGCGCCATCCTATTCTGCAGCACTACCTTACTTAACATTGACACTTCTATTTGTAATGCTTGTATTGTGTCTGTAGTTGCATTTTCTATTATCTCCAAAGTAGCTGAAATGTTAACTACTGTCTTTTCTAATTCACTTACTCCCAAGAACAGGATAAACCACCTAGCAAAGCTATGGAAGCTGGTCAGTTTTCTTCTATGAGGGGGTTATTTACACATTTCATTCTCTTCCAAGGAGTTCTCAGTATCCCGGGAGGAGGAACTGTTCCATTGAAAAAGGAATTATGTAGCACTAAATATCCCCATACACAATGTCCTCTCCAGTTCCTCAGTAGGGTCCTCCTTGCCTGTCCATCATCACAGACCATCACAACCCTGGTCCCAAGGGGCACTTTTCTGACCCTTTATAAAAGGCAATATTAAAGAAAGGGTCATCTATTTCATCCTTCCTTGGACCCTCGAGATTACAAAACTGTACTCCATCCTGAAGAGATACATTAAATTCCCCTACGCTTATTGATCTACCTCTACCATTTCTCCTAAGTATTGTAATATTATGATCTGCCCAAAGTTGTAAATTAAATTTAGGTCCCTTTATTTCTATAGTCATATTTTAATCTTTGCACCTACATCTACCTCCTGCCTTGCTCCATAGTGTCCAATTTGTAGACGGAATCCCATGTTGAGGGAGTTCCATTCCTCCATCTCTTTGCAAGGCAGTGCACACCCAACAATTCAAAATATTCAACCCAAGTGAGATTTTCTGTCATTTGTATAAAAGCATTATCCTGTCAAGCTAAAGCAAGTTCTACAAACACTATTTGCAAGAAATAATATATTCATGTTGCCTTCGTAAGTTTGAGCTTAAGAGGTTCCTTCTCTGCAACAGTCCACAGTGGTCGATCAGTCCTTTCACCTTCAGTGCTGTGTGAGTAGTCAGAAGCACTTGATAGGTCCCTTCCCTTCTTGGTTCCAAAGGTGAATCTGAGAGAGATTTAACATAGACATAGTTGCCTGGTAATACATTGTGCATTGGACCATCCAGGCCTGTGCCCCTGTACCAGGTACCATTTTCTCAATTTTCTTTAACTGCTTTGCCAAGCTGACCGTATACTCACTCAACACCTCAACCCCCACCTGCAAAGAACCAATTTCCATAAAATACTGAGGGGCATAACAATGTGTCCAGACAGGTGTGCACCCATCTATCAGCTTGCTCTCTTCCCTTCTAAATCAATTAGATTCCTGTCCTCTTTAGAATACTCAACAGGTTCTGACTCAGCTTCAGAGACTTTAAGTTTACCGTCTGGAATTAAAGCCCTCTTGAACTGCCTGTTCTGCCACCTGACCCACCATCTTAGTTCCAGTTTCCTGTACAGTGTTACCCTTCTGATGTCCTTTACAATGTATAATAGCCACGCTCTTCAGTAGATTTACATCATGCTGTTTTCCTTGGGTGTGCAATCCTTGCTCTTTCCAGAGGGTACCGTGAGCATGTAGCACCCCAAATATGTAATTAGCACCTGTCCATATAATTAAGGTTCTTGTCCAGGCAGTTATTTCAGCCTTCTGAGGGAAAGTCCCCTCAGGTAATGGTTGTGCTTCGATTAGCTTGTCAGTTGCAGCTACTGCATTTCCTTACGGTTTCCTTGGCCCACAAAACTGCTGTCAGTACATCAGCTGTCTTCTGCATCTTCTAGGGGTTCGTCCTTCAGGTCCGACTGGCTGGAATATGCAGCTTCAGTTGTTTCAAAGCAGTCGTGAAATGCTGGTTCTCCAGGAGTTCTGCTAAGGAAAGATACTGGGTTGACAATATTAGTTACAATTATTTCTACATCATCCTGCCTTACCAGGATGGCTGGGTATTTCAGGAACCTTTGGAGTGAGAGCCAGTGCCCTCTTTTTACCTACAATACAGCAGACACTGTATGAGATATTATTCGTTGGCCTAGCATAACTTCACTGGCTTCTTGAATGCTGAGTACCAGCGCAGCCACCGCCCTCAAGCACCCCAGCCATTCCTTACTCACTTCATCAAGCTGTCTGGAGAAGTGTGCCACTGCCCTTTGATAGAGTCCACGGCTCTGGGCAAGGACTGCCAGAGCTATTCCTTGTTTTGTATGCGAGAACAGCCAGAAGGGATTAGCCATGTCTGTAGCCCCAAAGCAGGGGGCCTTCACAAGTTCTTCTTTCAGCTGGGGGGTGCCCTCCTTGCTTCCCATTTCATATAATATTTTGGCTTTACCAACAGTCCGTAGCTGTGTATCCACAGTCAGCCCCATCCTGTCATTCCTGGGAGCGTACGGAGTTCCTTGGCAGGTTGTGGCTCAGGGGTTTGGCAGATGGCTTCTTTCCTGACAGTCCTTAAGGTTTCAAGTCCAGCTGTAATCTCATATCCCAAATACGTCACTTGCTATGGAGTTATTTGTGCTTCTGTTGAGAAACTTGATAATCATTTAAACCAAGACATTCAGCAAACTCACAGTCCATTGCACACAGTCCTCTTTTGCTTCTGTGGCATCTACGTACTGCAGTAAAGTTCTACCCTGGGATGGAGGAACCCAATCTCAAGTTCACGAGTTGAGCAGCTCTCAAAAATCATTGAGCTGTTCTCACAACCCTGGGTAAGACTGTCCAGGTTAACTGACTCTTTTCTCCCCATATTGGAGTTTTCCTGTTCAAAGGCAAATAACCTTTGGCCAAACCAGGCAGAAAAGGCGTCTTTCAAATCCAGAAGGCAAACTTCACCTACTCATTCCTTAACTCGGTTAATAAAGTGGATGTTGTCACCACTGCTATTTACTTGCCCTCAAATCTTGTACAAACTACAGTATTGCTATAGTTGGATTGTATTTGGATTCATATTCAATTAGTAATTCAGACTCAAAAAAATAAAAAAAAGAATAAAACAAATCTTTTATCCTTCTACAGTCACATATCCTCAAAGGGCACTGCTTTACCCTGAACTGGGCTAACTTTTGCTTTTAACTTAACTTCTATTGAGGGCTGCAGTTTTGGCTGTGCCAGGTATCCGTGATACCCACACTCCTAAGCTGACCTTATTTAAGATTTCTGTAACTTCTGGGGCTACAACCTTGTTTTTCCCAGTTTGTGTTAAAGGCAAACTTACAATTTCCAATCAGTTAATAGTGTTTGATCCTTAGCACCAGTTTTATTTAATTTAATCTCTGCATTCATTTGTTCTAATAAATCTTGCCAGAGTAGCCTGGCATGTACAAGAATTTATGTATTCCTACTTGTTTTCTCAGCCTACATTTAGTTGATCCCCAAAAAGTAAGCCTTTTCTTACTATGCAGTAGCTCCTACTACTGTTACAAAATCCCTGCTCTCCTAGCTGCAATTTAACCAATGGATCTGCTAGGGTAAAATTCCCAGGTTCTGATCCTTCAGGTTTGCAATCAGAGATGGTTCCCTCTCACTCAGCTTGGTAAGATTTCTCCACCAGTGTCCCATTTCCCTGTAGTTTGCCCACTGCTTTCATTCCAGTGGGGCAGTGCCTTCCCTTCCAGCCCCCCTATCTCTGAGTAGATCTCTGGGTCCTACGGCCCTGCTGTAGTGCCACAGTAACAGCTGCTGTTATGCCCGATTTCCTTACTTTCTCTGTTTCTCAATCTATTTTTTGTTTGTTGGTTGGTTTGTTGGTTTTTTTTGCTTTTCCTTCATGTCCCTCACCTCCCTTCAGTCCTGACTTCCCTGTCACACCCTTTTCATCTTTGCCGTCCTCAACCAGTGTCCTTCCCAAAATTTTCACTTTCCAAACTCTCATAATTACATCAGCTACTAACATCATACTTCAATTTCATGTCCTCCTCTCCAGAGGCTTCCGGTGCAAACACTGGGATTTCAGGTTCCCTAGATCCCTGCAGATGAAGGCTATTCTCACTTCCAGTGCCCTATCCTCCCTACCTCCCCCTTTGCAAGTAATGCTGTTTACAGCAGCAGTCTCCGTCCCCGGCTCACTCTCTCACACCAAGTTCTGCTCCAGGGGGAACGGTGCAGGGGGGTTGCTCTTGTGCCAGCGCAGATAAACTCACTTTTTCTTTAACCCTTTTTCTTTTGTACGTTATTCCACTGTTTGTACTCTCAGTTCTACTTCTGTATACCATTAACAATTTCTTACACCATCAAAACAGTTTTCACATTCCATTCAGAACCCACAAATGAAACAACACAGTTCTTCAGTTTCCATAAACCCTTAATACCATATAACTTTCCCCTAACACTCCATATTGTTCATTTATAAACACCTCACCACAGAAACAGCACTCACACACCTCAACACAAACAGAACACAGTATTACATAAATGAGTTGACAGTCATTCCCCAAATGGGCCGGGCATCTCTCTATGGATTCATCATCCCCATTCATAAATTCATACAAAAACATAAAGACAGACAGACAGACAACGATCATCGTTACGCTCCGCACTCACACTGCAGCTGTGCCATGCCTCAAGCATTCAACACATTCGCTCGCAGTCACACATAATGCCAGCTTTACAATTTGCCAAAGCAGAGTTCGGACTCCTTTTGAGTGCTTTGATGGCAGTTACTCAAATACACGGTACCGAACACACGCAACAGGTGGTGATAGCAGTACAATCTGTGATTCCCAGTATAATGGCCACAAGGATCCAAGTAGTAGTTTAACAAAATACCTGATGTTACCAATCCCTGCGTACGACTTACGGGTCCCCTTTGTAGGAACTCCCCAAGGAGTTTTCCTACCCCAGCCGGCAACCAACCCAAGCTGTGAGCTCACTCTCCCAGGGGCAGCAGCAATGGCTGTACCCAGTGTAGGACGTCTCCACACGGCTTACGGGTCCCCTCATTCCATACACATACCTGGTCCGCCGATGGATGGTCCTTGTCTGCTCCCACAGCGATCGGGTGAGGAAGGGGAGTCCTTCCGAGAAATCTCGGGGTGCGCTGAAGGCGTCCCCCTTCTCAACCGGTCCTGCAGCCGAGCAGAGGTTGTCCCATCTGGGGTGCCAAAATTGACTTGCGGAATCAAACCCTATAACCACACAGTAGTTATAAAGCAGGTATGTTGTAATCAGTGCTGCGCAGACACTGGGTGCAAGGGGGATCATTCCTCCTAACTTGCACACCAGCAAGCATAAGAGTTACAGATTTATAAGCAGATCTTATACATATTCAGAAGATTCATCTGCATAATCATTGCTTTCCAGGAACTGATTTACATGCTGCCCCCCCTCTGACGCGTGCGCAGTCCATAGCAAGGGTCTCCCCCTGGTGGTCGTGGGGATGAAGTCAGAAGTCTTCCTCGGTCTGACCTTTTACCTTACAATAGCTCCCCCATCCAAACAGGTCAAAACCAGTTGCTTTAGGCTGTTCTCCCCTGATGTTTGCACAGTTCCTTTGGTCCTGACTGCAAAGAGGTCAGCATGTCCCACTGATCTTCCCTTATTGTTCTTCTAAGTTTAGTATACTTAACCCTTATGCGAGTGGCTTGATTTACCCAATTCCTGATCTGAGTAGGAGGACTGTTTTACCACAAGTGTTCATGGAATCACCTAATTTATTTGGACAACTGCTGGAGAAAGTTTTGGAAAAGTTTCAGGTTGAAGAGGGGGTAAAGCTGTTAGAGTATGTGGGTGATTTGCTGATTTGTGGAACAGAGGAATCCAAATTAAAAGAGACTACAAGTAAATTCCTGAATTTATTGGGGAACACAGGTTAAGGGTGTTTAAAAATAAACTGCAGTATGTGGAAAGAGAAGTCAGATACTTTGGGTATGTACTTTCTGTAGGGAAATGGAGAATTCTGAAAAAATTCAGGACATTGTGCAGCTTCCTCTGCCCAGGACGAAGAGGGAGTTGTGAAAGTTTCTAGGTCTAATTGCATGCTGTAGATTATGAATAGAAGCATACATACCAAAAAAAACCCAACCCAAAAACAAAAACAAAAAAAACCACAAATATCTCAAACTATTAGAGGGAAAACCCAACATATTAAAATGGACAAAAGAGGAAAAATAATTAGTAGAAGTACTGAAATGGGACTTAATCGCAGCACCTGGGTTAGAACTGCCTGCTTTAAAGGAACCATTTCACCTTTTTTTAACTGTCATTGAAGAAGCTGCTTTAGGAGTTCTAACACAAAAGTAGGAAGATAAAAGAAAACCTATTGCATACTTGCCTAAGCTATCAGACCCTGTATCTGGAGGTCAGCCCATATGTGTCCAGGTGATAGTAGCAGCTGCCTTATTGGTAGAAGAGAGTATGTGTGTACCCTTTGGGAGTGTAAGGAAATTGTTGGGTTGTTGATTTTATGTGTTTCCCACCCCTCCTGAAGAGATTGCTGCACATTTTGAGGCATGATCATTAAAAACAAACAAAAAAAAGAATCCGCTCCTCAACCTCTTGGAAAAGCACAGTGCCAAAACCTCCCCCGTGGAGCTGGAGTGGGCATAGAACAATTGGTCCAGCTTAGAAGGAGTCACGGATCGCATAAATTCTCTCCACAAGTAAACTTGCATGGGGGAGGGAAAGGGAAAATCAATCATTTGTGCAGCTCTAGGAGCTGCTCTTGCTGCTGCTGTAGAGTTTCGCATTGAACAGCACATGGCAGAAACCCAAATTGTTCAGTCCTTGCAGGAATTGGTTATATACCTGCAGGACCAAGTAGAAGATCTTAGGGGACAGTCAGAAAAAGAACATTCAAATGTCCTGCTTCAGCAAGTCCTTAGAGAAAATTGTGTCAAGAGAAATGAGAGGGAGTTCTTCAGATAGTGACTTCTATCCAGGAGAAAATCTGGGGGATGTGAGAGCCCAAAAAGACAAATCAGAAAACCTGGTGACCCTTCTCTGCCCTTTGATAGAAACTGGGCATGCATATGAAGAGAGTGAAGGTGGGTATTCAGATGTTAGTATCAAGGAGGTCACCTATTCTGAAAGATTTTGGTCACACTCCTAGGGAATCAGAGACAGAGTATGTATGGAAAGTGCCACTAACAGGGAGAACAGATCCTGTTAACTGAAAAGGAATCAGAGGGTTACTGGGGACTTGGAATACTTTTCACCACTGGCAACCATTGTGCCCCGTAGTTCCTAACTCAAAGAAATGCTTACTGGGATGATTACTCCCCAGGACAACTGATGTTGATTGATTTGCTGCACATTGGTCCTGTTCCTTTAACCCTCTAAGAGCCTCATAACAAATACATCTGGAAGGCTCAAAGATGATCAGGGGAAGATGTATCAAATTAACCATCTGGATTTCACCCACCTTCCAACATTTGGGACCAGGAAAGTTATTGTTGTTTTCTTTTCCAGTTATGCTTTCTCTAACCTTGGTTCCTCTGGAACTGGGAAGTTCTTTCTCTTTTGTTTTCCAGATGCTAACAAATGCTGATCCTGTTGCTGTACCTCACATGTTCCCTTCTCACCCTGCTCCTTTCTCTGGGATCCCCAGGGTATCATTAATGTCACTGTTTCAGACAGGCATATTCTTCAGATTAATTTTTGTAATTACTGATGCTGACCCTATCACATTCACTGGCTGGTCACAGTGCCCATATTGGGCATACTGGGCGTATGGGACTGAATTTTAATTCTAACAGAGGCTTAACCCTTTCAACCATGGTTAAGCACAGTGATGAAATATATTCAAGAAATGAATGGGGCCAAGATAGTGCTGGCTGACTCCCGCAACTCTGGGGAGATGCAGAACAAAAAGTAGGGTGCCGGATGCAACAAGTGATCTATGTGCATTGCAACACCCCTGTAATTTTCCCTGTCAGCACTGGGAACCAATGGGCAGATCTTTTCTAATGTATTATCTCAATGGGAAAGAATTAGCATAAAAGACCACCAGTTAATTGTAGATGCACTTGCCATAACTCAAAATCATGTCTTCCTAAGCTATTAGTTGTAGAAGGTAAAGGAAACGCTCTACCCGCTGAAATTTGAAGGGTGATCTGGGACAGTGCAAACATATTTGAAAGAGAATTTCAATCTTAATGGCATCTAGTTAATTTTACTCATCCTGTTAATAACTTTGCCACAGCTTTTGTCCTAACAATGTGCAATGCTTCAGTACATACCATGTACCCAATCATTGCACTGGGACTGAATCACAATGGGGTTCTGCCCTACCCATTAGAACACAAAGTACAGGCTCAACAGAATGGAAACAAATGACAAACTATTGATGTTAGTTCATGTGCTGTATGGGAACAGGGAGGATTTATTTGTGAGAGTAATACCATCAAGACTCAAGACATTTGTCTTGACGCTGAGCAAAATATTTGCCATTTTTAGAGGTATCCCAATAAGACCCTTGAAATAGTGCTCATTTATATTGGTAAAGGATGTGTGTGCATGAGGACCTCTTACAATTTCATACTCGTAGGTAATATTACTGTAGATACAAGCAATCGTTCAAATGTCTGTGTTTGTAACTTCACTAACATTATGGGATGTGATTTTAATTATTCAGTGCCAGTTACGTCATATTAGTTCAATTATACATCAATCCAAGATTTGCCACCTGTCTCAATTGGAATTAATCTTGCTTTGGTAGAAAAATTATTGCAACATGACAATCTGTAGCAACATTTCTTACCACCTTTCTTGTGGGATCAGGAAAGCCAAGGTGCAGGAAGAACTCAACTTGGGCGAGGGATGTAAAAAACAATAGGAAGACATTCGACAGGTACATTGGCCAGAAGAGACAGGCCAAAGTGAGTGTACCGCCTTCGGTAAATGTAAAAGGAGAACTGGCTTCAACAGACAAAGAGAAGGCTGAGGTACTGAATGAGTTCTTTGCCTCGACCTTCACTGGCGGCCTGGGTGAGTTCCAGTACTTCTCACATTCCTGAGCCCTGCATCCCTAAACCTCCAGGTGGGGACCAGGGTGGTTCAACATGGCAAAGTGCAGAGTTTTGCACTCGGGCCAGAGGAGTCCCAGGCATCCATACAGACTGGAAGGAGCGGTCCTTGAGAGCAGCCCTGCAGAGAAGGACCTGGGCGTCTTGACAGATGAAAAGCTTAACATGAGCCAGCAGTGTGCCCACACAGCTCAGAAGGCAAATGGTATCCTGGATCCATCAGAAGAGGGGTGGCCAGCAGGGACAGGGAGGTGATTGTCCCCCTCTACTCTGCTCCTGTGAGGCCCCATCTGGAATACTGCGTGCAAGTGTGGAGCCCACAGTACAAAAAAGACAAGGAGCTGTTGGAGAGGGTCCAGAGGAGAGCCACTAGGATGATCACAGGACTGGAGCACCTCCCCTATAAAGACAGGTTGAGGGAGCTGGGCTTGTTCAGCGTGGAGAAAAGAGCACTGTGGGGTGACCTCATTGCAGCCTTTCAGTACCTAAAGGGAGCCTACAAAGAGGAGGGGAATCAACTCCTTGAAAGGGTTGGTAACTGCAGGACAAGGGGAAATGGTTTTAAGTTGAAGGAGTGAAGATTTAGGTTGGATGTCAGGGGGAAATTCTTTACTGTGAGAGTGGTGAGGTGCTGGAACAGGCTGCCCAGAGAGGTTGTGGATGCCCTGTCTATGGAGGTGTTCAAGGCCAGGTTGGATGGGGCCCTGGGCAGCCTGGTCTGGTATTAAATGGGGAGGTTGGTGGCCCTGCATGTGGCAGGGGGTTGGAGATTCATGATTCTTGAGGTCCCAACCCTTCCAACCCTGGCCATTCTGTGATTCTGTGTTTATTGCTTGTAATCATATTTATGTGAAAGTCTGGCATATGCTGAGACGACTGGCCCAGCTCGAAATACCCAAGGAATCTGAAAGTTGGCCTAGGTATTAGATTACTTTTCCTAACTTTTTCTAGCCTCCTGGTGATCCATGGGTAAGGTAAGTTCTGTTGTGCGCATTGGCAGCATTCACATTTTGCTCCTTTGCTTTTGTGTGATTTTAACATGTATCTTTCCCTTCTCCCCTCATTCCTCTTAATCTTTTTTTCTTGAAACCACCATGGGGCAGTGATAGCAAGCTTTGCTCCATTGGATGGTGTGAGAAGCGAGAATAATGCTTGGCTCAGAGTTTGTTCAGAGGCAGCCATCTGAGACATGAGAAGCTGGAGAATGCTTGGCTCAAAGCCTGTTCAGCAGCACCCATCCAAGTCATGACCTGCCCAACAAGTTTTTGAAGTTAATGGCTGACTACCATGAGCAAAGTGGTAAGAGGACAGATGTGCTGTTCCTCCTGATGAACAAAAATGTGGGTACCCCGACAGCTACCATCACTGTGGTGGACAGGACACGATGCCCCTGATAATTGGGGTAGTCAGGCCCAAATAGTTCTGAGGAAGAATAGGGAATCCCATCTGCCAAAAAGCAGCCCTGTAAGCCAGCAAGATGTCATGGACCAACCTGCTGCCTCCACATGGACCAGTGAGGCATCGCCAGGTTCCCTGGTGGTGACTATCCCTGCTCTGTAAACTGTTTGCTAAAATTTCTTTCTCTACTATCACTGACTTCCCCATCTTCCCCACATCCCTTAGTAGCTTAGAATCTGTAATGCTGATTATGCTCTAAGATTTATCACCTGTTCATACTGGGCTGAACCATACAAGGGTGAAGAAATTGTTATTCTTAACAATCAATATATATATTAGAGTATGGAGAACAGCAAGATGATTAGTTTTGATAAATTATTATTATCAATCATCAGGCCAGGTTAGTAAGGTACTTTTCTTATATTAAAAATATTTCATAGTCTAGTTCAAAAACAAAAAAGGGTAAAAGAAAAAGGGGGAATTGTGAGAGGTGGATTGTGTTTTTGCAGTGGAAATTTCCAGTATTTTTGTATGTAGCATAGGATAAGCTGCCTGTCACAAAGAAAGTTGCTGAATAGAGTAAAGTTGAGACTGGGGCGTTCTGACCTAGGTAAAATTGGCACAGGCACTAGGTAAGGCAATTGTGTGCAGTAGGGCAAGCACAGAACAGAACTGGTGTGCAGGTTGTTGAAAATATTGTCCTCTTATCATTATAAGAAGTACAGAATGTACCCAAAGACAACGGGTTGGTAGCAGACATTGTATGGAAGCATAACGTAGCAACAGCATCGGAAGATTGTGAACTCAGCTAGTGAGTGACTTTACCTGTGTCAGACCCAGGCTACATAACAGAATGGATTTCACTGACTGGTTATACAATTTCTCCCTTATCAGTAATGGGTTGCGCGCTCATTATTGCAATAATGAATAAACTGCTCTTCACAGAGATCTTTGCCTGATCTGTGATTAGAAATTTTTGATCTTGAGCGTGTTTCTCACATAGCAGTAACACCGCGTAACAGTGTGGCTGTTCTACAGGGGTAGCTGGCTATTCTGAACTTTCTAATCTTCCTTGCTAATCATGGAAAGCTTAGGCACTCATTGCTGCTGGAATGACAGAGAAAGCATAGATTCGTCTGGTTCTAATGGAGCTGACCAAGAATTTGATTACTGTTTCAGAAAGGATATTGGATGCAAGCTTGAGAGTACTTTGCAGTCAGAGGTAAAGGTGTGATATGAAAGTAAAAACAAACAATATGTGAGAAGATTGTCGTGAAGATCTAGGCAAAAAGAGTAAAAAATGAAAAAGAACACAGAAAAGAAAGCAAAAAGCACAAAGTGTCCTGTTAGAAGCTGTGGATGGCATGAGGAAAGAACCCATCCTCAGGATGAGCAGGGATATATCCTGAACAAAACAAGGGCTAAGCTGAAGAGCAAAAAAATCAGACTGCCTATTGACACAAGCACGAAGAAAATGACCAGTTATTAACTTCATCAGTTATAACAAAGTTGTTCATTAATCAGGAAATGTTCGGGTATGTATTGCAATACAAGTCTCCAGACAAAAGAACAGAGCACCCTGAAAGGCAGCCTTATTAGTGTATGTACAGAAAGATTTGTTGCTGTGAGACGAAGTAACTGTAATGCTAAGATGGAAATGACAGGCCACCACAGGCCTCCCATATTGGAGAAGGGGTTTATGTCTGCCTTTTGAGATACACAGTTCTGGGAAAACTGGTGCTTCTTGCTGTTGCAGAGAGGATATACATACATAGAAGGGAGGAGACGATGGCAGCATCTTAGCTTTTATCCAAGTGTTCTTACTGGCATCAGCCAACCCTGCCCAGTTGCCTCTCATCCCTTCCCATCAGAGCTCAGCAGTAAGAGTATTTCTGCTTGCTGACATGTTTAAGGAATATAGCACAGGATGTGTCCTAAGAACAAGCAGGACTGGGGGCTGTTAGATGTCATAATACCCCTTTAGCAATGGGCTGGGATTGGGTACACCAGTGGCCAACTTAATGACAGTTTTAGCCCTGGGCTGGTTAGTGGGTTTCACTGGGAGGAAGGGTGAAACCTGCATGATGGAGTCTGCCTCACTAGTTGAAGGAGGGACCTATAAAAACAGGTATGAATGTCTGCAGGAGCTGTCACAGACAGATGGAAATGGTACCACGATTTAACTGGATCTTACCTTCCAGTCCAAGCCAAGGTGGAAAATGACTGAAAAGAACAGTTTGTGGACTGGGAGATGACAGTGGAAAAACAGTGCAGTGTGACTGTCTGGGAAATGAACTCTGCACAAACTGCAGTCTCAGCTCTGGCAAATGTTCAGATGCCATCATGCAAACAGTGAAATCAGACAATTAACTATGTGGTAAGTTGAAATGACTTGAAAAAAATTGAGACATCTTGCAAAAATTCAGTAAAACAAAATGCAGGTTGTAAATGCAAGCAACTCTTCCGTCAACAGAAGCAAAACGGGAACCTGGTAATTGATTCAAAGACATTGGCAAAAATGATGCAGCTGAAGCCTATTTTTCCAAAATCAGGTATAGACTCCTCCCCTGGAAATCAGATTTTCCACCAGCAGTCTACCTCCAGCCAGGAGTCTTCCTTCAGCTCCCAGGGGCACATGCTAGTCTCGGCAGGCACCCAGCTGTGAGGGTAATTGAGCAGCGCAGCAGAGCAGGTTTGGGATTTACAGCAGTCAAAGGCTTTAAAATGAGATTAGATAGCTCTTTAAAATCAACTGTAATCCAGAGTCAAAAGAAAATGCTATTGCTGGATGAATTTTCTCTAAGAGTTTAACAGGCAAAGGAAATGCAACAAGCAAACTGCCACTGCTGCCTAGCGTTGTTTTGGTAAGTCCTGACCATGCTGTTGGGGCCTGGTGACTGTCACAGCTGGGAAAAGGAACAGTTCCATGCTACGTGCCAATCATGGCCTACCACTAAAGCTTCCTTAGACAGGGCTTTGAAGTTTCCCAGTGCCAGACCGAAAATCAGACAAGAGCTGGGCTTGATAAGACATTCCTCTATATTTACAGAGATATCAACAGTCCTGCACACCATCATGAGCGCATCCCATTAGAGAAAAGGCTGTTAACTCTCTCGCTTCTTGGTTGGTGAAAGTGAGTGATTGATAGAATGCTTCATGCATAAAACATGAGCATGACCTCACATTTAAGAGTTTGACTTTTATTTCTAATTAGTTAGGAACTGTTCATTGGAAACAAAACTGTATTGGAAAGAGGATATCAGAAAGAGATCAAACTTTCAGATGAAGTTAGGCCTGATAAATTCTAAAAAATATTCCTAGTGGGCATTTTTCAGTGTGGGAATAGAGGGTCTGAAGTAGGTTTTCTGTCATGAGAATAGCCAATATATGCTTTTTTCAATTACTACTGTCAAGAATATAGGTTACAACTATTACTAATTCCAGGTTTACTTTGAAAGAGCTGAATCTGGACTACTGTAGTTATTTGGGAAGCACTGAACACAAAATGTGCACATCAACACATGCACAGGCTGTGATGCGTCATGCATGCCCATCTCCGACCTCTGTGGTGTCACATGGCACTGAAGTAAGCTTCAGAGAGACTGTGCAATGCCGACAGTCACAAAGAACTTGTGTGTAGCTGGAAATGGTGCCCAAATCAACCAGGACACCACATCTCAACAATACCTGCCCTCCTGCTGCCTTTAGTTTGTCTTTTCTCTCCTTAAACACTAGTGCTTGTTCCTTTTTCCTCTGCAATTAATTAGCAGAAAAGTATTTATTCACTTTGAGGGGAAAAAAAAATCTTCCTCAGCCTGCTGTTTGTTTAAGATATCTGTAAATCTCCTGAACAAATTGTTTCAAGGTCTATACTGAACGTGGGATTTAGTGCACTAAAATAAAGGAAAAGTTTAATGGAAAAGGGTGGTATGAGCCAACCATGATCTTGCTCTATATATAAAGCTTAAAAATGTGTAATCGTTTAAGAGTATAACTTTTGTGCTTTGGCAATCATGATATTGTGCTGCATCCGTAATTAGGAAAATGGTAAACGACATACAAGGAAGGACGCCTGATAAGGGAAACCAGGATGTACCAGATGCTCATTAAACAAGACTAAAACTGCTTTGTTTATTATTAGCAAATGTTAGGAAAAACAATAAATCTGTCTTGTATAAAATGCAAAGTCATACAAGTAGGTGGTAATCATGTGTATAAATATGTTAAGGATTGTGGAATAAAGATGATGATAGCAAGACATTCATATTGAATGTGTGGCTCGTCCTTCCTCACTGACTAAACAATACAGCAACAACTGAAGTCTTAAATCCTTATGGAAAATAACTATAACGGCTTCTACATATGTCTGTGCGTCTGTTTATTCAACAACTCCCCAGCAAAGCTGGATACTCTTAGTCCTGGCATGTCAATGACATCGATGTAGGAATCTAGTGCACCCTCAGCAAGTTTGCTGACCACACCAAGCTGAATGGTGTGGTTGACATGGTGGAAGGAAGGGATGCCATTCAGAGGGACCTCGACAGGCTTGAAAGGGGCCCAGGTGAACCTGATGAGGTTCAACACAGCAAAGCACAGAGTTTTGCACTTGGGGCAGAGGAGTCCCAGGCATCCATACAGACTGGAAGGAGCGGTCCTTGAGAGCAGCCCTGCAGAGAAGGACCTGGGCGTCTTGACAGATGAAAAGCTTAACATGAGCCAGCAGTGTGCCCACACAGCTCAGAAGGCAAATGGTATCCTGGATCCATCAGAAGAGGGGTGGCCAGCAGGGACAGGGAGGTGATTGTCCCCCTCTACTCTGCTCCTGTGAGGACCCATCTGGAATACTGCGTGCAAGTATGGAGCCAGCAGTACAAGAAAGACAGAGAGCTGTTGGAGAGGGTCCAGAGGAGAGCCATGAAGATGATCAGGGGACTGGAGCACCTCCCCTATAAAGACAGGTTGAGGGAGCTGGGCTTGTTCAGCGTGGAGAAAAGAGCACTGTGGGGTGACCTCATTGCAGCCTTTCAGTACCTAAAAGGAGCCTACAAAGAGGAGGGGAATCAACTCCTTGAATCGGTAGATAACAGCAGGACAAAGGGGAATGTTTTTAAGTTGAGGGAGGGAGGGTTTAAGCTGGATGTCAGGGGGAAGTTCTTTACAGGGAGAGTGGTGAGGTGCTGGAACAGCTGCCCAGAGAGGTTGTGGATGCCCCGTCGCTAAGGGTGTTCAAAGCCAGGTTGGATGGGGCCCTGGGCAGGCTGGTGTAGCATTAAATGTGGAGGTTGGTGGCCCTGCATGTGGCAGGGGGTTGGAGATTCATGATCCTTGAGGTCCCTTCCAACCCTGGCCATTCTGTGATTCTGTGATTCTGTGAACCTTTGCTATGGAGCATGTTGCCTCGCATTGCCCAGGCCATGCTCTCATCATCATCCCAGAGGTAATGGCTATGCCACTGAGAAAGGGGACATGTTGCCCTTCATCAGAGAACCTACAAGGAGTGGGTCTGAGGAGCATGCGACAAGACCTTCCTGTGCAGCCATCCCTATGGTACAAGAAGGAAGGTTGGCCTTACTTGCTGTTATCTTATCCATGGCTATACTGTTTTAAATGCTAGTATGTCTTCACTCTTCTGAAGGCATGGTATTTCTGTGTTGATACTTGCTGAGCTCTTGTGTCTGGTTCCAGTAAGGCCAGAGCTGGAGTCTTCTAGGGCTGCTAACCTTTTGTCCAGCAGCTCAGTTGGCTACTATTTTCTGTTGCATTAACCACAAGAAATAAAGATAATCATAACTAAAAACTCAATAAAACGGGTGGTGCCATCTACTGGGAAATGGTATTTTTACTTTTTGATCCATAGATAGGACCAGGGAACAGTAAAGCAGTCTTACAGCAGGAAGGGGCAGTAAGAAATGATTCAGTTTTCACACTTGGAAAATTTTGGACCTGGAAGTATTCATCCTGCTGCAGCAAAATGGATATTAAATGCCCTGCAGCTGTGACAGACAGATGCAGGATGTTTAGAAGGTAGGGGATAGTAGGGGAAAGCATTGAGTGTGAAAAACAGCTTATAGAGAGAGTCTCTGCTGTGTTTTTACCCAATATATTTTTCAAAAAACTGGACAGAACACTCATAAAACATGGTATACTCTTGTTACCAAAATCTGCCTTGGAGCCTAAAGCATCTGAAGAGCAGAGAGCTCTGGAGCCTCAGGAGAGACTTTTTGGAGACCATCCCCAAATATCCAAACATCATGGTACTGGTGTTGCCATAGTTTTGGTTATGAATCAGTTTGATTTGGTATGCTAAGCAGGCCACTGTGTCCTACTCAGCAGCAATTTCTCTTCTGTATTCATATACATAAAACACATAAACAAACATTCAGTCAGGCTTTGCTGAAGCACCTATACACAAAGTTTACAGATGCTTTAACAAGCCATTGTGTCTGGACTAATTATGCCTCCATTTAATTTAGTGGGAGTTTCATCTCTGCAATCTGTGTGAGAATTAAAATGAATGCCTTGGAAACACACATTTTGAACTGTAAATCCTCTCTTTGTAATGTTTGGAATCCTACTCCATGCCTGCATGAATTGCTAGCAGCTTTTGTATAACAAGAAAAAAACAACTTTGTAATATTTCAAAAATGCAGAATTTTTTTTAGATGAGTCCTGTTCTGCTCAGTTTGGTTTGGACAGATGAGATCATCAGGCCATTTAAATTCTTAAGTATACCTTGCAGGACAGATCTGGGACACTTTCAGAACCAAACATGCACTTTGGATGCTGGCTAAAAGGGTGATTATGGCAGAGAAGGTTGGAGGGACACTCCAAATACTAAGCTACTTGAATGAAATGCAGACCTGTTAACATGAAGGCCTTGAGAGCAATTTTTCCCATGATCTCAGAATGGCTTGAGTTTGAAGGGACCTCAAATCCCACGCAGTTCCAACCCCTTGCCACAGGCAGGGCTGCCCCCACCAGCTCAGCTGCCCAGGGCCCCATACAACCTGGCCTTGAGCACGTGCAGGGATGGAGAACCACGACTTCTCTGGGCAGCTGTGCCAGGGCCTCACCACCTCTGAGTAAAAAAAATTCCTCCTGACATTTAACCTAAATCTCTTCTCTTCCAGTTTAAAACCATTCCCTCTTGTCAGTACCAGACCATGTAAAAAGCTGATCTCCCTCCTCTTTGTAAGCCCCTTTTAGGTACTGGAAAGCGTCAATGAGGTCTCCCTGGAGACTTCTTCAGGCTGAGCAACTCCATCTCCCTCAGCCTTTTTTCACAGTGGAGATGCTCCAGCCCTGTCGTCATCTTCCTGGCTCTCCTCTGGTCCCGCTACAACAGCTCCACATCCTTGTGCTGGAGGCACCAGACGTGGATGCAATGCTGCAGAAGGGGCCACACGAGGGCAGAGTAGAGAGGGACATCTTCCTCCCTGCTGCCGCCCCGCTGTTGATGCAGCCCAGGATACTGCTGGCCCTGTGGGCTGCAAATGCACACTGTTGACTCACAGGCAGCTTTTCATCTACCTGAACCTCCAAGTCCTTCTCCGCAGGGCTGCTCTCAAGAAGTTCTTCTCCCAGCCTGTACACATTTCTAAGATTGCCCTTGGCCTTGTTCAATCTTACCATGTACACATGGGCCCACTTCTCAAATTTTTTGAGGTCCCACTGGATGACATAAGAGGGATTCCAACAGAAGGGTTACGATTATGTTTGTCTGTTCTCTAGACGGCAACTGTACCACTCAGCCTGGTGTCATCAGCAAATTTGCTGAAGGCACACTCAATCCCACTGTGTATGTCATTGACAAGAATGCTGGAGAGCACCAGTCCCAGAGTGGGCCCATCACTCAGCACCAGCCCCCAGTTGGGCATAGACCTGTTGACCCCAATCCTCCAGCTGTGACTTTCCAATCAATTATCTAATTGTCCAGTTTTCAAATCCATCCCTCTAATTTAGATATAAGGGTGTGGTGTGCGACCATGTAAAAGGCCTTGCACAAGTCCAGGTAGATGGCATCACATACTATGTTGTGAGCTGGGCTCCTCTATATATTCAACGACTTGTTATCAGAGGAAAAAGGAGTCGTATTTCCTCATCAGTGGACCTTTGGATGAAGACAGACCTTCCACTCTTCTCATCTTTCTCCTCTCCGTTTTGTGGGCTTTGATAGTCTTTGTATTTTTTGTCAGTCCTTCCCGCCCTTAGATGTGTTTGAGTTAGGTCTCCCATGTGATGGGAAAAACAAAAAGAAAATCTACCTTGAATTCTCTTTACTCCTAGTGTTGTTTTTTTTTCTTACCTTCTTGGAAAAAAACATCACACATTCAACAGCAATGAAAAGTATTCAGTCTCCTGTGTCTGGTCTGTAAGTCTTTCCACCTAGTGATTTTTTTACGTATAGATGGGAGAAGAACCTTTTTGAAATTTCTTACCTCAAATTCTCAGCCTGAAAAACTGCTGTTCCCAGAAGGAGCCAAAAGTGTCTGACAGAAAACTGCCTTTGGATCTCCTTTGCTGCTATGTGATGTGAATGGCTGTTTAATGGGAGAAAGGCACTACTGTCCTGGTCCCCCATGCTACCAAATCTTTCAGAGAACTTTTGGGATTTTAATATCTAAGACTGCTTTACCTCAGAAATACTATGACTTTTAGCTCCCCACCTCTGGAACACCCCAGTGCATACTCCCATATGCATAAAACTCTTTAATATTCTTCCTGTTCTCAATCCTTGACTTTGAGAGAGTTTAAATGCCTCTTTGAAGGGAAAAAAAAAATCTTGGTCTGGAGAAGAAATGTAGCATTCCCAGCATTAGGAAGCACAAATTACTGCTTCTCTGAAAACCACGCATGAATGAAGTGGGGTGTGGGGTGTGAGGAAGGCAAGGGGCTGAGAAGGCTGGAGAAGGCAATTGGAGACATGATACTTAAAATGATTTCCTGCAGAACCATGATGTCAGTCTGTGTTTCATGAGGCCTCTTTGAATAGAATTTTAAGTGAAAACATGTCTGAATAATTTGTGTTCTTTTAGGAGGATAGGGAAACCCAGAAAAAAACATCTGTTTCTGCCAAAAGTGTTTTATTTTCAGGTTATGAAGCCTGATGCTATTCTTGTTTATGTTGCTTTCACATTCATCAAAATACTTATGATACTACTCTAATGCTGCCCTTGATTTGTATCATTATCAAGCATCTTACCAAAAAGAGCTTGAGAGAACTTGGGGAGGAGAGAGTGTGAGCCCAGCGTGAATGGCTGCACAGCCTTTAGAATGTGAAGCTTAAAGCAACGTAAAGCATATGTCATACCCCCAGCTCTGTGAGTCAGTGACCTCAGAAACTTCAGTTTGTACACCTTCACCCTTTGTTTGCTTAAAGGAAAGGGAAAAGTTTGTCATGGTACATTAACATGAAGGCCGTGCGTGCAAGTAGTTTCAGGGAGATTTATAACCATGGAGCTTTCTTTTCAAATAGCCCTTGAAATAGTGCTCTGGGAGGGGAGAAGTCAAATGTTCCTCTAATACCAGATGGGCAGCAAGCAGCTGAGATTTTTTTTTCTCTCTTTTTGTGCTTCAAGGAGAGTGGGATTGGATTTTTCTGAGCTGTCTCGGGGAGGCAGTGGTAATATTACAGGCACAGGTTCATTCCTGTCATCCCTGGATGATCTGCTGGGGACAGAGGGAGTATTGCTTCTTTCTCTTCCATGAGGAGTAACTTATATTAGATGTTTCTGAGGGGGGAATGTGTCAGCTCAGAATAATGTGGCAGGAGGTATTAGGAGCAATAGAGAGATCTGTGCTGATTTAAAGTGCTTTATGGCTAAGAACTTAATTTGGCCCAGCAGAAACTGAATTTTACACACACAGTAAAGCCCTGCCAGTCTGGCATGCAACACAGCTTTTAGTAGCTGCCTGCATTTCAGAATATGCACACAAAGCCTTGTGCCCTAACTCCGGTGAACAGTTAACTCTGTGCATTTCCCAGCCACGCTGACCCCATGTCCCTGCCAGCTGGTGCTGCCAGCTTTGAGGAACAGCGTCTCACCTCTAGTAAGCCCACCTGAGATGCACGTTTTGATGCTGCTTTCATGAAGGGTTTTGCTGGTTTGAGATAGCTGGAAATGGCTTCTGTAGAGAATGAGATCTGTTCTGCCACAGATGGGGAACACCAGGAGCTGCTCGTACACTCACAGGCCAGACTTTTTGCCACCCTTACTGTCTGGTGACACATGGAGTATCAGGTGAAGACTTGATGAAAAGCTCAACACACACCACCATTGGAAACAAGCAAGTAACTGCATATTGGAAATGGCAGAAGGAGATAAGATGTCCTTCTCTCTTGTAGAACCAGAAATACTACTCAGCAAGCTTTTGTGAAGCTGTGATGAACTAGAGTGTTCCCATTCTCGTCTTTTAAACTATGCTGTAACTTCTGGTGCCCTTGCATGGTAAGGGTCCATGTGGTATAAAGGAAAGTGGGGAGATGCCAGCCTAAGGCTCTGCTTGCCTGGCATATTTTGTGGAGCCCAGCACCATTCTCCCATTCCTCAGAATGCTATGACTGAGAGCACATATGGGGCCCTGGCGTTGGTTTTGTGACAGGACTGAGTGAGCTGGATGCCAGGCAAATTGAAATTCAGGATGACAGCATCACACGACCAATTTGTAAGTAATGGCAAATAAACCATGTCTCAAGCACAATAGCTTATTGTCTCCTTTGGCTGTGAAGACCCCTAGAAATAGATTTCTATCTTCATGTGAATCCACACTTCCTCCACCAACTGCTTGAAGATTCCTCTGTGTACCAAGGTCTATGTTGTCTGTGCCACTGGCCTCCTTGTCTGCCAGTGTCACTGGCGACAGGAGGAAGGGACACAGCTGTAAGGATGTAGTAACTCCCTCTTGTAAATGCAAAATCACTTTAAACATCCTCTCCAGTCCCTTCATTGGAGGTGAGGGCTGCATGGCCTTTCGCTGCATGCCTGACTGAGCCACACGTGGCTGCTGCCAGTCTGCTGACAGCACCATAAAGGGCCCATGTTCCTGGCATGCCCCACACTTCTTCCCTGCAGCTGCTATCCACCCCCAGCAGCACTTCCAGCTTCTGGGACAAAGTTTCCTTGTGCACAGTCTGTGCTCAAAACAGAGCTGAAGAGGTGCTTACCCTTTTTTGTGGGGTGTGACAGCTTAGGTTGTTCATGTAGGTCTGAACCTGTTGTGGGAGTCCTGAGGAACCTTGTCATGACAAACTACAGTATAGCAGACTCAGACTCCTGACTGCTGCAGGAAACTGCTGGGACATGTGTTAAGGTTTCCTACACATGAAAACCACTGTTGGCTACCCTGTGTATATAAGAATTGCAATGAGCAAGGGCCAAAGCAAGGTAAAGCCAAGTGGCTTTCTGTACTTTTCAGATCTGATAGTTAAGGAGTGTCCATCAAGAGCTTGTTTCCTTTCAGTGACGAGATTTCCAGGTTGTAGACTGATTCATGCCACGTCTTTCTACTACCAGAACCAACAATTTGGGAATTTATCTGTTTTAACTCTTACTGTGGAGGCTACACTTCTGCCATCAAACTCTATGAGGTGACTTCTGTAGAGGTCTGCAGAACTGACATAGTCTAGGAAGACTTGTACTCTGGTAGATATGCTCTGCAGGGGCTAGTTGTCTTGAGGTCACAGAGTCATAGAGGTCATAGAATGGCCTGAGTTGAAAAGGACCACAATGCTCATCTAGTTTCAACCCCCCTGCTATGTGCAGGGTCGCCAACCAGACCAGGCTGCCCAGAGCCACATCCAGCCTGGCCTTGAATGCCTCCAGGGATGGGGCATCCACAACTTCCTCCTAACAGGGCAACCTGTTCCAGTGCGTCACCACCCCTGGGTGAAAAACTTCCTCCTAACATCTAACCTAAACCTCCTCTGTCTTAGTTTTAAACTGTTCCTCCTTGTCCTTTCACTGTCCACCCTCGTAAACATCCATTCCCCTTCCTGTTTATAAGCTCCTTTCAAGTACTGGAGGGTCACAATGAAGTCTCCCTGGAGCCTTCCCTTCTCCAAGCTAAACAATTCCAGTTTCCTTAGCCTTTCTTCATAGAAGAGGTGCTGCAGCCCTCTGATCATCTTAGTGGCCCTCCTCTGGACATTTTAATGTGGAAGAGTTTTAAGTAGATGCATTTTTAAAGTAATGTATTTCACTGCTAAATCTTTAGAGATTATTACATTTGATAACTTTGCAAATAAGTTTGACATTTGCCCTAGCATACGTTGTTGGTGGTGAAGCATTTGATTATCTTTGTGGCCTTCAGTAGTAAATGCAACTTAACACACTTAAAAATACACTTTTAACATAGCATTATTGTCACAGCCTCAGAACTGAGGTGCCTTCCCATTAATTGCTTTGTGGAAACCCAAACAAAGCATTATTTTCACTGATCAACTGAAGTGACAGGCATACAGATAAGGAATGCACAACTTCCCTCTACAAGTGAGATAAATCACAGACTGCTCCTCAGGACTGTAAAACTAGCATGTTTCCATTCCTCCCTTCCACTACCTGCTGTGATGAATGCAGTGGGAAGTGTTTGCCAAGCTATTAAATGAAGACCATCTCTCACCATAGTATACATTTCACCATCAGTAACTGCTCATAGTTGTATGGTAAAAACCTAGTAGCAGAATCCAGTCCCTCTTTTATTATGGGGAAAATAGTAGCTCTGGTTCTGTAAAAGCAGTATATTGAACTTCTTATTGTAGAATACTCATATATGAACGGTAGCACTGAATAAACAAAGTAATTTTATGTTTCTCATTGTCTAAAGAGACTATGTTATTATTATTATTTTCTTACAGAAACCTTTGTAATCATGGATCATACTTCCTTGCAGGAAATGCAAGCTTATGTGGCTTAACGCAAATAATTTCTTCAGGAAGATCCTAAATATCAGAAAGGCTGCCATAATATCTGTCTGGTCTGTCAAGCTGAAAGCAGCATACAACATGCAGATGCACTGGGTGTTTTTATCTCTGCTCTGAGATCACGGGGAACCAGGCAGACTAAGACCAATCTCTTCCCACACAAGCTGTTCCCATTTTTAAATTTTTTTAAAATTATTTTTAATTTCATTCTGTACCTCCGAAACTAACAAGAGAAGGGGAAATTACTGCACAAGAGATAAACCACTGCATGAGTAAAGCATCATCTTCCTGCCCCAAGAATGTGTGATAGTTACTTTCAACAGCAGTTCTTAGACATGCAGTCTGCACTTTCGGAATACTCTCCCTGTGGTGAACAGGTGAGGCCTGATGGTGATCAAATGATGGCATACTATTACCAAAAAAAGAGATCAGTTGACTTCTTCACTCTGTACACTTTAAGAAGAAGGTTACCCGACAGTTTTTTAAAATTGCTTAACATCTACATAATAGTGTGAATCAGGTTGTGAAGGGCTGAAGATTTGCTTCACCTCAGTGAGCTGATGGTAGCCTTTGTCTATGTCTAGTTGTGTCAGGGAGGACAGGTTTGGCTTTGGAAGGTAGCTGCCTGATGTGGACATACTGCATGTCTGAAGGAGAAGATGAATCCCTTCCCCGAGTGTCACACTGGTTGTTTCAGTAGGGACCAGTGCTTCCTGGTTTTGACCCTTGCAAGCAGGGAAGGGCACAAGTTGAATTTACAGCTTTCTGAGTTTGCTGAGTGCAGTGAGTGGCAAAAAGGCCACCACCTGCCACTCAAGAGTGGAAATGGTGCAGGAGGCGTGCTGATTGAGGGTCCTGAAAACATCACCATCCCTGCTGCAGCTGGGGATTGCTGTTCCCTGCCACAGGGGGATTCTGACAGCTGTGATCATGAAAAAGAAATTGAAAAACGAACACATCAAGCTTTCATACCCAAATGACATAAAGTGAATTTCACCTCTCTTCTATCTGATATTTTGGGTCCCATCCTGTGATTTTTAAGGAACCAGAAAATTGCAGATATTTTCAACACAAAACTGATGTATTCAGTGCATTTAGCATTACTGCCAGACTGGTGGCATGTGTCATCCTAGATGCAGTCCCATGAGACCACAGCCCCTTGGACATCAGTCAGCTCCCCAGTGAGCTGACTGATTTCCCCACTGTAGGAAGAAGACAGTTTAGCAGCTGCGACTTTGATTTCAAACACAGCCCTCAGTGTTGGCAGTAGTCAAAGGTGCCTTTCAAAAAGCTAAAACAAAGCTTTCTATGCTTTAGAAATGGCTTCAGGGATTTTCATTTCAAAGGAGCAATATCCAAAATGCAGCCAACTGCAAAACCCAACCATACTCACTGAGTCCCACTTTGCTTTCCATTGGAGACTGCTGCTGCGGCTGACCAAGAGTAAAAGGAATAAATTTGTTTGCAGTGGATGGAGCAATTTCTTTCTGTTTGCAACATCTGCAAATGATCAGCATCGGGATTCTGTCAGATTGCTGGATAGCTAACAATCCAAGCTGAAACATCTGTGCGTCAGATACGCATTGCTGTTGATCCATCTGCAAAACACATCAGATGGCAGCTGATTGACTTGCATTTGACTGGGCTGGGTAACCGACTAGTAGCAGAAGAGAAATGACATAGCAGAGTTAAGAGTTGTTCCCTTTTGCCCCTCCTCTTTTGCCACACATTTTTGTTACTCTGTTCACGTCTTTGCTGTTGTTTTTTCTTATGTGGTACAGTTACAGTGTTGAATATGGATAAGAAAGTCCAAGCCAACACTTCAGAATGTCGGGAACACAGCTGTTTCTAGCAAAAATAACTGTGTCTGCAATTACCATCATCAGGAGCATAAATTAAATGTCACAAGATCTTCCAGAAACCGGTTTGAAATGTCAGTGGAAATACTGGGTATGTATTTTATATGTATACAGAGTGGCAGAAGGACTCCTTTAGAGCAGCCCTGTAGAGAATGACTTGGTGGTCCTGATGGAGTTGGAGGTTCAGATGGATGAAAAGACAGACATGAGCCAGCAGTGAGCACTTGCAGTCTGGAAGGCCAATAACAGTATCCTGGGCTACATCAACAGGAGGGTGGCAGCAGGCACAGGGAGGAGAATGTCCCCTCTACTCTGTCCTTGTGATGCCCCACCAGCAATACTGCCTGGAGCCTCCAGCACAAGAAAGACATGCAATTGTTCTAGTGGGACCAGAGGAGGGCAGTGAAGATGGTGAGAGTCCTGGAGCACCAGTCCTGTAAAGACAGGTAGAGGGAGCTGAGCTTGTTCAGCCTGGAGAAGTTTCCAGGAAGACTTCCTTGCAGCCTTCCAATGATTAAGGGGAGCTTATAAACGGGAGGAGAGACTAAATTTTTCACGGTCTAATAGTGATAGGACAAGAGGGAATGTTTTTAAACTAGAAGAAGAGAGATTTCGGTTAGATATTAGAATAAATTTTTTCACTCAGAGGACAGTGAGGCACAGGTTATGCAGAGAACTGTGGATGCCCCATCCCTGGAGGAGTTCAAGGCCAGGCTGGATGGAGCCCTGGGCAGCCTGATCTGGTGGGTGGTAGCCCTGCCCATAGTGGGGGTTGGAACTGGATGGGCTGTGAGGTCCCTTCCAAGCCATGCTATTCTGTGATTCTATGATTTTGGCAGGTCTCTCTACTGGTTATTAGAAAAGTTTGGGATTTCTCTTCTTATTTTTCATTTGGTGTTTAGATCACATTGAATCAAACACAGCTGCAGTACTAGAATTATTTGTTTGAGGTTAAATTTCTATGCTCTGTCTTGCTGATCCTTGATCGTGCTTATGCAGATCATCACCACTCTCTGTGCTTCCTTCTGGAACCCTGGAACACTGGCATGCACTGTTTGCTGCAGCCTTTGTTGGTAAAACTCTTGTGCTTCTCGCTGCTCATGTAGTGACCTCTGAAAATGTAGGAACTCATGATGACAGTAAGATGGTGTAATACGTAAGGCGATTAATTGTGGCTCAAGAATTTATATAGCCTAGATGAAGGCCTGTAACTAGCAGGGCCTAGTCTTGCTCAATATCTTTATCAGTGACCTGAAAAAAGTGATAACGTGCCCCCTCAGCAAGTTTCCTTGATAATTCAAAGCTGGGACGAGTGGCTGACGCACCTGAAGGCCATGCTGCCATTCAACAAGACTTCATCAGGATGAAGAGCTGGGCAGAGAGGAACATAATAAGGTTCAGCAAGAGCAATTGTAGAGTCTTGAACCTGGAGAAGAATAACAGCATGCAGCAGTACAGGTTATGGGCTGACCTGCTGGAAAGGAGCTCTGCAGAGAAGGACCTGAGTGTGCTGGTGGACAAAAGGTTGGTCATGAACCAGCAGTCTGCTCTTACAGCCAAGAAGACCAATGGTATCCTGTGGTACATTGCAAATAATGTGTCCAGTAGGTCAAGGGAGGTGATCCTCCCCCTCTGCTCTGCCCTGATGAGCTCATATCTGGAGTACTGTGTCCAGTTCTGGGCTCCTCAGTTCAAAAAAGATAACATCTCCTAGAAGGAGTCCAGCAGAGGGTCACAAACATGATGAGGTGCCTGGAGCATCTCCCTTACGAGGAAAGACTAAGAAACCTGGGGTTGTTCATCCTGGAAGAGAAGACTGAGGGGGATTCTCATCCCTATTTATATATATCTACAGTGCAGGAGTGAAGTGGATGGGGCAGACTCTTTTCAGTGGCATGCAGCAATAAAACAAGGGACAATGGGCAGAAACTGGAATATGGGAAGTTCCACACTAATATAAGGAATAATTTCTTTACTGTAAAAGTAACAGAGCACTGGAACAGGCTGCACAGAGAGGTTCTGGAGTCTCCTTATCTGCAGATCTGCAAGACTTACCTGGATACTTTCTGTGCGACCTACTGTAGGGAATCTGCTTTAGCAGGGGGTTGGGCTGAACAATCTTCAGAGGTCCCTTCCAACTCCTGTGGTTCTATGATTCTGCTATTTTGTGATAACAGTGACAGTAATCACTGTAACCTTCAGTAGAATCATAGAACCAT
Organism: Centrocercus urophasianus; assembly: GCF_019232065.1. Classification (NCBI taxonomy): domain Eukaryota; kingdom Metazoa; phylum Chordata; class Aves; order Galliformes; family Phasianidae; genus Centrocercus; species Centrocercus urophasianus. The sequence continues at coordinate 7,704,967 of NW_024884767.1, read as the reverse complement.
AACATATCCCAGCTTGGAAGGGACTGACAAGGAGAATCAATTCCAGTTCCTAGCTTCACACAAGACCACCCAAATTTCAAACCCTGTGTCTAAGAGTGTCTGCTCCTTGAACTCCATCAGCTTAGGACCATGACCACTGCCCTAGGAAGACTGTTAGCTCAGACCTGTGACATTCCTCTGTCTTTCTAGCAATTGGAGAAGGATTTTGATATTTTCAGCTCAGTAGGTCTAACAACACCTAAGAGGACATCTGCCTCACTCACTTAGCTCCGTGTTGCTTTTGTATCACCATGAGAATCAATAACTAGGCACTGTTGAGAGGTCTTCAGGCAGATGTGATCAACCTGTCGTGGTACAGGCAGTGTGCAGTAAGTTAAAAAGTGACAGCTTTATACAGACATCTTTCTGTAACTCCTGTTGATGTGCTGTATCTGAAAAGCAACCAAATCCTCTGCTGAGATAATTCCACACTCTTTTCCCCTGTGCTGCTCTGAGAACGATAATGGAGTTTTCCTGCATAGGCAGAATTGGTAAGGCCCCAACACTTCTGAGGCAAAGGCTGAGATGAAGGCTTGCTTTAACAGCCTGGTGGTACTCTGTGGCTATTACAGCAAGGAGAAGGGATCTGCCACACAGTTTAAAGTCAGAGCCATCACCCCTTTAATGATCTTCTTTGTGATACTCAAGGATAGCTTGTTAGCACAGTACTTCAACCTTCCCAGTATTACTGTGATGTCTGGGTAAGTGCTTTGCAGACTGCCTTTGATTCCTGACAAGAGCAGAGCAGTCATTCAGCAGCTGGCTTACCCAGCACATGAATCCCCTTTTCTGTAGGCATGTGAGCTAAGACATGTCTGCGTGGGAGAATGCTGTGGTTCAGGTAAATGTACACAAGATACTTAGTGGTATCATGTTAGCTAGAAGAAGAGGTATCCTTTTGGAGGAAAGATATTTCTGTTCAAAGAAACATGAAATTGGAAGAAAAGCATGGATCTAATCTATGTGCACAAATACCCAAAGGAAGGGTGTAAAGAGGAATCAGGCTTTCTTTAATGGTGTCTGGTGACAGCCAAGAGGCAGTGGGGACAAACTGGGACACAATACAGTACCCTCTGAACATTAGGAAATATTTATCTACTGCGCAGTTGATGGAGTGCTGGTACAAGTTGCCCAGAGAGGTAAAGTCTCCCTCTTTGAAAATCTTCAGAATGCATCTGAACATGGTCCTGGTCAGCCTGCTCTGGATGTCACTGCTTGAGCAGAGGTGGGATCGAGTGACCTGCAGAGGTCCTTTCCAGCCTAAACCATGAATGACATGTTACAGTGTGTGAAGGACTCACATCAGACATGTCTGATGGGGAGCATCACAGAACATGGAATAGAATTACCAAACTACATTTAGCAAACACAGTAGAATGAAGCACTGGAAAAGTGAAACTGCTGACTTGGAGTCACCTGGATTGGCTTCACAAACCAATGCACTTGGTGCATGAGGTGGTTTTGGAGTGCTGACCTTGGGAATAACGAGGAAATGTGTTCCAGCATTTCCTCCCAGAAAAAAAAATAAAAGCAAGCAAGCAACCAACAACGACAACAACAAAAAACCCTCTAAGATACCTTTCTTTTCCTTCTCCTTATGCCTGGAGACAGCTTGAGAAAGATGAGATTGCTGGAAGCATGCCTAGCTCAAATCTAATATATCACCTACGAGTAGAAGAGGAACATAAGCTGAAATATCCCCAAGTAATCAAAAGTAGTAGCAATCTTTTACAATCTTTTACAATTGAATCTCAATCGGAGATTTGGTTTGTTCTTTCAGAACTAGGTAATTCTGTGACACAAACAGCATGCAAAGCTAGCAAGAACTTTTCCCTTCCACAATACAAAGGAAATGTGCTCCAGATGTTTGCACGGCTGCTGGCAGCAAACAGCAGTGCAGTGATCTGAATGGATTTTAAAATGATGCCTCTAACTGACCTAAGGAATAAGTAATGGCAAAGAGTTCAGGAAACGCTTGATTGGATATAAAAAAAATTAAAGATTACAACAGGCTCTCATAGATCTTGATTGTGTGAGTCACTTGATTTTGGGGAAATTTTTGGATGCTAACCCCTGAAAATGGCCCTTGATACTGAATGATTCATTCTCTGCATGTGCTGATAGGGGTAGTTTTCCTATGCCTGCCTGGGCTATGCCCTACTCACTGGTTTGAGTACACAGCCCTGGAAACAACACTATTACTACTGCTATGGTTTGCTGCCTGTTGAAAAAGGCTTTGGTTCTGTGAGAGCTTTTGAGATCTTTGCCACTACCGCCAATGTATTCTTGAGGAAGAATGCAGGTACTGAGAAGAACTGTACAAAGTGAAGATACGCAGTTTCTGAAGCTGTTGCAAAGGCCTCAGAGCACCTGCTACAGGAGATACAAATGTCATTTTTGAGTGGTCTTCCTCCTTTTGCAGACTTGGTGGAGCCAGTCTGGGATTCTGAGACCAGTGTGCATAACCAGTTGCATAGCAAAGCCCTGCATGGAATCCCATATTCTCACTGTTTGTTGCTACACACGATCTCTAAAAAAACATGCCTCAAGGTTAGCAGAGGCTTTACAGCTGTAAGAAATGCTTACATGCACAAAAGCAGCATTGTGACTGGCTGAAAAAAGGCCCTCTTACCACTGTAGTTGGTCACTGTAGCATGGACGTCTCATGTCTCCTCCTCTGGTTTCTGTGGGGCTGATCTCTGCTGCTCTCACCTGTGTCATTCATGTTGTAGAGCTGCAGATAGTTGCAGGCACAGCCATTTTTAAACGTGTGAAATTTATTACTGCTGTAGTTACCAGCTTGTGATTTTGGTGGGCACTGGGGAAATGATGGGAAGACAATGGAAGACTCAGATACATGAGGCAAAGAGTCTCTGGCCTAACTTTTAACAGCCAAAAATTAATCTTCTTGTGCAAGCAAGTGTGAGCCTCTGGGCTGCTTTGTACACAGTGCAGCCAGAAGATGGGTCCTCTCAGCCTAAGATTTCTTTCTGAAAACAGAAGGTTTTTTTCTCAGTCCTTGTCCTTGTGAAAGGAAATGAGTTTTACCAACTTCAGTGAAAGCCATGTGAGCTGCAAGGGACCTGTTCCTTCCATTTCATGGCTAGCTTGGCTTGAAGTATGGCTTAGGTTAAGGGCAAGATTTTTCTCATCCAGGTGAAAGTTTCAGACAGTCTCTAGGGGAATAAGAAGTGGTTTTGCTTTGAGGAGAGTGTAAGTTCTCTGAATTTAATGAGGAATGGTAAAGGGCTCAGCAGTGAACTCCAGTTCAGAGAAAGTGACCATGCAGGGTGCAAGGAGCTCTGCACAATATCTGAACTGAATGAAGGCGCGCTCAAGGCATCCAAAAACGCACAACTCTTATTTTCGAGAAGTCATCACAGAGAGGGAGGTGGTAGGCAGAGAAGAGTATCTGTCTATCTTCCAGGACTTTGAAGGCGGCAGTTTGCATCAGAACCCTTGTGAAAAAATCAGTAAAACCAGAGACATGCAAGGAACCACCTCCTTTCCACTACTCCAATGGGCAGTGTGCCATGAGCAGCTGAGCAAGTGTAGTTGCCGTTGGATTTCCAATAGCATCAGCCTTTCTTCCTGCAGGGCAGAGCTGTGATAAGCCTTTAAAGGTAGGAACTAATTCAGCTGGCAAAAGAGGCATAATACAACCAGAATATTGAATAAGAAGTGGGAATTTTTGTACGAAGGAACCAAAGGGTGTTCAGGTCAGACTAAACTGATTTACTTTTCTGGATGTAGTCCTGATTTAAGAGAATGAAAAACAGTCTTTTAAGAATGACTTGCACTTGTGACTTTGTGTAATGACTTTTAAAGGACAATGTAAGCTAAGCTGGTCTGCCTTGGGAAAAGATTTCAGTACAGAATTGGATCAGGTACTAATTCAGCAATGTTGATTACAGGCGCAATATTTGCGGGAGGGATTATCCATTTCATCTCATCCCATGACTCAGCTAGATTTAAAAAGCAAATGTTTGGTTCAGAGACTTTTGAACTGGCTAACTGGGTAACATGGCTTGTTTACTGAAGCACAATGTGAAATTAGAGCAGAAATTTTCTTATATTCCTTGCTTATTGGCTGTAAATGGAACATTCTGTCTCTTGATAATATCTCAGTGAGTTTACTGTAGAAACAGCTATTTATTGTATATACAGACACAGATCTTGGATCCAGTCCTAAATCTCCAAGGAAACACTACCATCTCTCTCCCCCCAGTTTTGGGGGACGTTGTCTCCATGGCACCTAACATAAGCAAGTCTGAGTCCAAAATTTCTTTTCTGCTTTCTCCAATAGCATAGTGACGGCTGCCATAAATATACCAGCATTTCTTGATTGCAGTGTCCTGGTTTTATCTGGACAGAATCGATTTTCTTCATAGTGTCAGGTGGTAAGTTTTGGCTTTAGGAGGAAAACAACGTTGGTAACACACTGATATTTTAGTTGTTGCTGAGCAGTGCTGCACAGACCAAAGAATATTTCAGTTTCTCAGTTTCTTGTATTGCCCTGCTAGTGAGGGGATTGAGGGCACAAGGAGCTGGGAGAGGGCAGAACCAGGACAGCTGACCCAAACTGACCAAAGGGATGTTCCATACTATATGACACCATGCAAAAAAACCTTGAAAAGCAGTGGGGATTTGGCTGGATTGACAGCTGTTGCTTGAGGACTGGCTGGACACTGGTTGACAGATGATGAACAATTGCTTGTGCACCATTTCATTTGTATGGTATACATACACACATATATATATTTAAGTGTAATTTTCATTACTCTTATTTCTTTCTCTTCCTTTTATGTATTAATAGTCTTAATCTCAACTCATGAGTTCTACTTTCTTTTTTCCTAATGCTCTCCCCCATCCTGTGGCAGTAAGCCTAGGGCTTTGTGGTGCTGAGCTGCTTGCTGGGTTAAACCCAGTACAGTGCTTTACCTTGTGGTCACCTCATCCTTACTCAGCTTGGCTCCATGACCCTGAACATCAAAAGAGAACATAGATAACAGATGCAGGATTAGAAGCACCATAGGTGCTTCAGCACAATGCCATGTGGACACAGATATGCAACCTGGCCCTTAAATGTGTCACAGTGTGTGAGGACAGATGAATTTCAACCCTTCTGGAGAATAAAGCCTGCTCTGGGTATGGAGGTACTGTCTTACGGTTAGCAAACAGGGTGCCAACCCACGTTAAGTCACCATCCCTATATTGCAAAGTTCCATAAAGAGGGTCAGAGAGGGCAGACTCATTAATATGTGGAGTCCAGCACAAAACTGGCTTATGGGTAGGGACTGAGGCGCAAGGAGGGTGCACTAAAGCCGTGAGAGCTTGACCTGTACTTAGGGCAGGAAGTCACAAAATATAATTGCGTCTCCTGGAGTCATGGAGAGAATCTTAGTAAGCAGTGTAAACCATCCTGTTTCCCTCTCTGGGGTTTTGCCAAGGATTAAAAGCCTTGTTTGCTTAGGAAAGTACTCCGGTGCCTTTCATACCTGCACTGCTGCCATCTCACATAAAAGCTGGGGAAGAAAACTTCAAAGCAAGTATGTTGAATCAACACGGGCCTGGGCTCTGAAGAGAACACAGATAGCCAGCCCTCTCAGCTCCATTGAGAGGAGCTGTGTAATTTATGGGCACCCAGGGGCACACGCATGTGGAAGTGCAATCTCATCCCTGCGTTTAGGGTTACAGCTTGTGGGCCATTTTCAGACCTAGCCGGAAGCTTTCTGTGCCAACACAGGAAGAGCAAGCAGTGAGGAGGTGTTGCCCTTTCACAGCCATGGCCACAAACATACTGGCTGTGTGATGAGTTTCCTTGCAGGCTGTTTTTTAATAGGGAACTTCCTTGCAGGATGTTTGTTTTGTTTTTTTTTAGCACAGGTTGGGAACTGCTACCTCTCAAATCAGCCTCTGTGTTTCTGACATCACCACCTCAGATATAAATTCATCATTGGAGATGCCAGGGGACTAAGTCACCCTTTTTCTATCCTGAAAAACCTGGAAGTCACCATTGAAAACCGAGCAGTGGCATTTTCCCTTATCTCATCCTGAGGCACCATACTCACCCTCTATGGCCCTACTGTCATGCCCCACTAAATGCCTACCCTTTAAGTACGGTGCTTTTTAAAAAGTGATTTTCTTAAGTGGAGATGTTGACTAATTTATGAAAAGAATGCAATAACATGGTAAAGGAAGCCTTCTCAGTATAAAACTGATGCTCCTGACTGTGATAGAAACGTGGCGGAGTAGCTTTAGAGGATGGACCTGGGGGCCAAAGAAGAATGGGTTGACCTGAGAATGGCTTTATACAGATGGCTTGGTACCATTGGTTTCATCATGGGGAAGGATACTTGGAGAACTGTTCATCCAGCATCATCTCTCCTCAATGATTTTATATGTATCCAGTGTTAGCCCCACATAGCAATGGTGGCTCCAGCTACATTTGATTGCTCTTGTTTTGGATTGCGTTCTGCACAACAGCATGTTTGATTCAGCCTTGAAATGGAGATGTAATTCAGCTATGGTACCATCTATCTCCTTCATATTAAGTGTGCATTCAAGAGCCTCACTGGAGTTTCTACATACTGCTGCTACTTTCTTGTTCCTGGCAACTCATTAGCTTGAAAGACACCACAGTGATGAATAAAAACTGTCATTATGGTAGTCACAGGAGAGATAACTGGAAGTCCGTTTGAGCACATCTTCAACTCAGGATTCAGAGATCAATAAAGTTTTGGACAGGGCTACCAGAGGAGAGAGTGCAAATTCAGATCCAGACTGAGAATGTTACACAGCAGACCCTGTAGAATTTGTCACCCTCCCTGACAAGGGCTGGGCACTCTCAGCTCCTCAAAAAAAAAACCACAAAAAAAACACCACAAACAGGTGCCATGACTGAAGGGCAATTGTTACCTCCCTCACCCTTCAATGATATTTCAGTACATAAATTCAGAATTAAAAATTGCATACCCTGCATGTCAGGACAGAGTTGTTCTGTTTCTTAGAGAAAGAAGAAGTATTAACTTGTTCGTTGTTTTTTGTGTTGTTGGGTTTTGGTTTTTTTTTTCACTGATGAGAAACTGAAGTTCCCAGATGGTTGAAACTAACTCAAGTTCTGACTTAAAAAAATTACCAAAGAAAATAAAGCCGGATTTGAAATTTAGTTTCAGCACTGCTGCACTGATGAGTTGTCAAAAATAAATATATTCACAATTGCATAGAGGATAATCACTGACGGGCTCATATCCAGTTATGTGATCTCCTGAGAAAGATCAAGGCTACCCCAAACTGCATGAAACATTTTCACTATCTTGCTTCTTTTATCTTCCTGGGACGTTTTGCAGCATGTGAAGAAAACTGTCTATATAATTCTTTGCAGGATCTGAGCTTTCAGTGCCCTGAAGCAGGGATCACCATTTGTTGTGCAAGACTGTAAAGCAAATAAACCAAGAGAATCACTGGTAGCTTACTGACTTGCAAGTAAATGGCCACAAGAAGGACACATTCAATTGCTTCTCAGAAGTCAGGCCTGACTGACTTAGCTTATACAGGGGAATTCACTGACAGTACAGATTGCCTGATCTTACCACCACCACTGCAAGAAAAATCTCAGCCCCACTGAAGCTGGCAACAAATTCATGTTAAATTCAGCTGGCAACTGGCCACAAGTGGGTTCCACAGGGGTCAGTACTGCGGCCAGCCCTGTTTAGTATCTTCACTGACCATGTGAACTAGGGTACTGAGTGCACCCTCAGTTAGTTTACAGATGACACCAATATGGGAAGTGTTTATCTGCCTGAGGGTAGGAAGGCTCTACAGGAGGATCTGGATAGGTGGGATTGCTGGGCTGAGGTCGAGTGTATGAGCTTCAACAAGATCAAGTTTTGCACTTTGATCACAATGATCCCATGCAATGTGACAGGCTTGGGGTACAGTGGCTGGCAAGATGTGTGGTGGAAAAGTATATAAGTGCTAGTCAACAGCTGGTTGAACCAGGGAGGTGGTGGATCACTGTCCATGGAGGTGTTCAAGAACTGTGTGGATGTGGCACTGAAGGATGTGGTTTGGCAGGCACGGTAGGGATAGGCTTATGCTGAGACATGATGATCTTAGAGAACTTTTCCAATCTTAAGGATTCAGTGACTCATGTGGTTTCTCTTGTGCCGAAGCTTCACTTCCGTCATGTTCTCTGCAAGTCTGTTTTTGGCTTATTAACTGCAGGAAGATATTAGCTACATATTTATCTGCTTCTACCCAAAAAGTAAAAATAATAAAAAATAAAAAGCTACATCATACAATGCTACAATTACATTTTGTAACTAATTAGAGCCTTGCCCACACAATGTCTTCCATCCTGAAAGTTTTGCTAACATTTTTCAGAGCCAAATAGAAAATGAAGACAAAAAATGTTTTCGCTCAGATAATTTATCTTTTCTTTGCAGAAATTGTTAATTACAGTCACAAAAAAATAAGATATCTTTTGTCCCCCTAAGACATCCTGGAAAAAAATATCATGCTAATTTAGCAGATAAGCTGAATTCAACAAGTTTCTACTCATTTTAGATTTTCTTCAGATGTTCTGCAGGCAATTTCCCCTCATATTTCCTGGAAGACATAGGGCATCTATCTATGTAAATGGAACGTTTTGCAAACTGTGGATCCCCCCCCTGGGAGGATCAGACTTCCCAGTGCTTCCTGGATGGATGGCTATGTACATACCACTGAGATCCACCTGGAGTTTCCAGGGCTGACTGCTCCTGCATCTTCCGTCTAACCCAGTGAAGGACTTGAGAAGGGGAAAAGATCTGACAGACTGCAGCACCCATCCTTTTCATTGCCACATCAGATGTTTTTCAGCTAGCAGGGCTGATGGCCATGTACAGGGCTGTGGTTCCCAGGCAGAGAGACAAATTACCCTTTGGGGACTGCATTTCCCTTTCCAGTCTAACAGCCAGTTCTGGCACTTCTCTCTTCTGGGCTCAATTTCATGATACAGGCATGGTGCAAGCGCCAAACCACCAGTTAAATGGGTGAGTGATGGACTGATCAGGATGAGACATTCCTTCTGGTGACAGGAAATCAGTCAAATTCACTCAGACAATTTGAACTTTACCACTGAGGTGTGCTCTCTACTTCTGCTTCCCAAGCTGCCATATGATGACAACGTGATTCTGTCACCCTTCTGAAGTGCTCCATAAACACAGTATTTTCTATTTGCATTAAATATGGGTTTTCTATTTACTGTGTTTCATTAGATGATGCTTTCTTTTTTACAATCTTTTTATTTTTTCCTCCTAATGTTATGAATTAATATCTGAATAATTATGTTCATGCTATTCTGTTAAAATCTTATTCTCATCTTTTAAACAGTTCCTTATTCTTGTCTTCTAAATAGATAATCCTGTGATTGCATGCTTATAAAAATACTTTCAAATTAGGGAAAGGGATTTGCAAACTGTCCTTTAACTCTTTCTAGCTTGGCTTCAAATGACCCTCTGCTGTATTTCTGAAAGGCTGAGACCTATTGCAATTCAGCATGTACATTCTCTTTATCTCCTGCCCAAGAAATTCATTTTTTTTTTTTAGCTTTCTCTCTCCATTCAAACTGACCTTTCTTTTATTAAGATGTGTTTAGAGAAAAGAATTCTACTCTCTACTCTTTATTTTTGCGTCTGGTTGACTATGCCTGATAATTTTGTGCAACCACTTAACTCTAATATATTCCCCATATTCCCCTTCCACCTGATGTAACTTTTTCATAGTTATGTATTACAAAGTTCACTAACCTGTTTTATCCCGAGGCGTAACTGGGGATCTGTGTTTCTGAATCTCTGATGCAGACATCAATACCTCTAAGCAAACCTTCTCTCAAATGCAGATAGACTACTCTTTCCTCAACTCAATGAACAAAGCTCCTTTGCCTCCTTTATTTTCTGCTTTATGATATCTGTTTATAATGTAAATGGTGAGAAATCCTAACTATCTTTCGTGGTGTTTAAAATGCATGCTGAATCTAAACTCACTCCAACTCTGCTAGTCAGAGGGTGAATCATAGCTGACCAGCCTGTTAACAGGGTTGGAACATACTGTGCCCCAAAATCTGTGCAAATCTCTTAAGTGGCTTCTTTTGCTCAAGATTGGCTATGTTTGGCTGCACAAAGTGGCTCTCTTTCACATTGCTGGTTAGTACTAGGTAGCAAAAGCACACACGCAAGCTCTAGAAGCCGTTCAGAAGCGCCCATCCTTGCACTCATGCAGTGCTGCACACGCATGTGGATGCAAGAGCTCTGGGCTGTCCTCTACAGACCTGCTGTCAGCAGGACCACTCTAGGAGCCTCTCACCTCTGATGTCCTCTCAGCCATCTGCATACAGCTGCTCCTATGGCCTGGGAAACTGATTCCAGTTAAACGTCAGTGGTTTTATGAAACAGACAAAAATGTGCTAATTCTGAGTACGGCCCAGTTCACTACTTGGCCCTGGGGTCTTAAGGCCCTAATTCAGGAGAATGCTTTGGTTTACCCCTTCTGTGCAAAGTACAAAAGCGTGTCCTTAACATCAAGCACACGCTGAAATTCTGTTGAAGTCATTTTGCAAGGGATGGAGTAAACCTAGCAAAGCTACAAACAGAACATTATTAAATTAAAATGCTAATTTTATCTCTTAGGTCTCTATTAATAGGTCTGGGATGTGACTTTCTACTGAAATGTTCCATTGAAAGTATAAATTACTTTGAAAGTCTCTATGAAAGTCTCCCTTTGCCCTTCTTCTTCTGCTATTTTCCATCAGCAATTCACCTCAGATAAAGCACTTCCCACCAGTTCAGAAATACAGCTGAGCAGCACCTTAATCTGCATTGTCTAAATGCACACAAGCTGTGTATTTCAGAAAGTGTTGCTACTTATTTTCCATTTCAGAACTGAAAGAAACTGAAAATAGTCACATAGAAGGTACCTAATCAGCTTGGCAGGACATCTCTGTGCCATGGAAGATTTATTCTTATTCTCTACAGCTCAAGCTGGGCACTCTAAGAACAAATGCAGTCTGGCTTCCAAACCCAGGAAGGCGTACAACCAAACATGGGTCGCACTTACTGCACTCTGGGGCAGATACATGTTGTTGATGTGTTTTACACCTGTCTGCTAAGGGTGACACTTGTTTGGAAAACTGCTTTACTGGAGGGCAACTCACTTTGATGCCTCCTGTGTTGAATCAGGGATATTTTGAGAAGGCAGTGGAGAAAGATGTCACATCCTCAGCTCTTGCTCTGATAGGCACAGGAATTTCTGGCAGGCTGACAGATGGCAGGTAGCACTCTCCCTCCCTGTAAAAATTGAATAATAAAGTAGTGGAGATTATAGCTACAGTATATCGCATAAATGCCAAATTCTTTGCCAGATAATGCTTTTTTTTTTTGTCCTAAATGGTCAGCAGGACCTAAGGAAAGAAGATTTAATATACATTTAATATACAATTGGTTCTCCTCTTCCAAGCCCAAAACATAGTAATGAACACAAAAGGCAAAACAACACAAAACAAAGGATTTTGGCTCTTGCCAAAAAAATCTTGTCCTGGGGGACACTGCTTTGTACTGCGAAACCAGTCTGTACAAATGAAGGCAAAGACAGAGATCTCTGCTCTCTAGGAGTTGGTGGGAAGTTTATCATTGCTTCCGAACCCTGGATCAGAGATCTGGATCTCTGGGATTGAAAAAGATGCTGAATGAAATAAAGCTGAAGGCACAATGACTGCCTAAGTCTGCACACAGCCTGACACAGTTAGCCAGCGCTGTGCCCACTGCCTGGCCTGTGGTATTTCATTAAAATAACCGTGGGTGTTAAAAGAGGAAAAGCTCTGTGCAACACCTTGGTTCACCTCGGTGGGCAGTGGAGGGAGAAGACCTGAAAGTGCTAAAGCCTAATTATTTAGTAATTATACTAAAATGATTAGAAAGACGCTGCCATAAATAAATTGAAACGGTAAGAAAGTTCACTGTTATAATTCACACATGACAAAAACAAAACAAAAACCAACAGTCCTGGCAGGTATCAGATTTGATCAGCAGCAATATGTACTTTTTCAAGGATTAGATATCAGTTTCCTCAGAAAATACTGGTGAGTTCTACAAGTAGAGACGGCGGTATGCCCTTCAGCACCTATCTGTCTTTATCAAACCACACCACTTGTGCAAAGCACGCTGGACACGTTTCCAGTGGACAAACTGCACGACGACACAGCCATGCTGAAACGGGTCAGAGGCTCCCGCGTGCTACAGTCTGTCCGAAGTAGGACGGGCAATAAAGAGGCTTGGGAAGGATCACAACTTCGATTCCTCTCTTCGGGAAGGGAGGCAGGCAGGAGGGCAGGGGGCAGACAGGGCCGGGCCGGGGGCGCGGCGTCTGCTCCGGGCGGGGGCGCAGCTGCCCCAGCCCCCGGGGCCGGGCCGGGACAGCGCGGTGATGCGGACGGCGGGGAGCGGGGCCGAGGGATCTCCGATCTCCAACCTCCCCCTCCGCCGCTGCCGCCGCCGCCACCGCATCGCCCGCCTCTGGTGCGGCGGGCCCCGCGCCCTCCCCTTCCTCCCCCCGCGACCCCCCGCCCGGCACGGGACCCTTTAAGAGGAAGAGGGAGTAACTGGAGGGCTTGGCCAGAGGATGGGGCCGCTCCCGCGAGGGCTATGGGACTGAGCCGCCTGGGTAAAAGAAGTTGAAAAATAATAATAGTAATACGCGAGTAGAAAAATAGCAGAAGAGTCGGGTATTTATAAAGAGAAAAAGAAGGAAAAAAAAAAGGGGGGGGGGGGGGGGGGGGGGGGGTGGAAAAAGGAGGAGAGAGGAGGGAAGGGGGGAAAAAAAAAAAAAAGGAACGCCGTCCCCAAATTGTGCCAGCTCCGGGATCGAGCAGGGATGGTGCACCCCGGCTGGGTCTGCCTGCTGCAGAGCCTCCTCCTGCTGGCCAGAGCGCGGCAGAGTCGCGGCCCCGCCGGCGCCTGCCCGCTGCGCGGAAAGGTAAGTGGCGAGCGCGGAGGTGGCGGGGGACCTCCTTCCCCCAGGGGCAGCTCGGGGTGGGGACGGCTCAGCTGCGGACGGGCAGTGAGGGAGCGGCGGGGCCCTGGGGTTCTGCGCCCGCGAGTCCAAGCACCGCCGCGCTTTGGCAGAGGGTGCGATGGGGGACTGTCGGCGGCTGCGCTTGCACCTGAATCCGCTCCCTGCGAGGAGCCGCCCCCAGGCCGACGGCGCTGCTGTAGAAGGAAGGTCCGGGAGCAGCGTGCTCCTCGTGGGGACGGCCGGTTGGCTTCCTGCTTCATCCGGGCGTGGTGGGACAGGTTCAGAACAGCAGTGCCAGTGGCCTTTCAGCAGAAATGCGGTGACGGGTTGTGTGGGGTGTTGTTTGTGCTCTCACTCCACCGGTCTGCGTGCTGTGAGCTGCACGGACTGCCCAGCCCAGGGGGGGAGAAGTGCAGCCGAGGGCTGCCTGCTGCTCGTGATTCTTAGGCCGATGTGAAGCCCGTGGGCAGATTGTCATGTCCGTTAGAAGTCAGACATAGGGAAAAAGCAGTTCTCGGTGAAGCTTCTGAGGTAAAAGCACAAAGAACCATATAAGAAAAGTCATCCTGAGCTTGCTGTGTGTTACTAGGTGTGATAGAACATCCCTGCTCTCTGTAGGCAGTGGACATGGAAGCGGCCTGTCACCAGAGGTGAGGGTGGCGTGTATTGCATTACTTGCTATAGAAGCATTTGAGTGGCAAGGGCCTCTTAAAGGCTGTCTGATCCAACTCCTCTGCAGTGAGCAAGGACACCGACAGTCGGATTGAGTGCTCAGAGCGCATCCAGCCTGACCTTGAGTGTCTCCAGGGACAAGGCGTCTACCAGCTCTCTGGGCAACCTGTACCAGCGCCTCACCACTCTTTTCATAGAAAAACTTATTCCTTATATCAAATCTAAATCTCCCCTCACTGAATTTGAAACCATTTTCTGTCCTGTCACAGCAGACCCTGCTAAAGAGTCTGTCCCCTTCCTTCTTATAGCCCCCCTTTAGATACTGAAACGCTGCTACTGGGTCTTGCCAGAGTCTTCTCTTCTTCAGGCTGAACAGTCCCAGCTCTCTCAGCCATTGCTCACAGGGCCGGTGTTCCATCCCTTGGATCACTTTATGTTTTTATGGCTGAGGTAAGGTGAGCCCCACCACCATGGCCACAAAGGGAGTCAGAAACCCTTGGAAAGAAGTGCAGCGGTGCTACACAAGGGAGGTAACAGAGTCTCTTTGCAGTATGGGAGCAGCGAGAAGGCTTGGTACTAACAAGAAGGCCTGGGATGCCTCACGACCTGCTCTTCCTCTCCCCATGCACCAGAACCAAGGCCTCAGGGCCTTGTGCCTCCAGCTGTTGGTACGGGGCCCCACTGCCAATGAGCTGTGGCACATCCTGTAACCCAGTGCTTAAGGCACTGCCACTGGAATGGTCTGTCTGCCTACATAGCTGCCCTGCCCATGGCAGTGAGATGGAACCAGATGGGCCTTGAGGTCCTTTCCAACCCACACCATTCTGTGATTCTATGATTTGGTTCTATAGGATTTATGAGAGTTAGTGGAAAAACTGAAAGTGAAGTGCTCCATCTTACAGTTAAAGCTGCAGTCAGTAATGAGTCTCATCGTTCTTTTTTCACAGCAAAAGAGAAAGACTCTAAAACAAGTAAGAATGTTGGAATCTGGTAGTACTTTCTTTTTTGCTTAACATCAGAGAACATTGGTAAATTTCAAGCCAGAATCCACAGCAGCATGCCAGTGGTTGTAGCTAGTTAATACTTCATGATGTTGTTCCTGTTAGGGAGTCAACCAATTTAAATAGCTGCTTTTCTCTCTTACATCTATCTTATATCTCCTAAGTAATGTCTCCTAATTTGTGGTGTCAGCCCACACCTTCAGCAGTGGATGTTGGTGCTACGGCTGTAGAGATTGAACCTTCCCACCAATATTCCATTACACGTTGTCGTGTGATGGATGGCAGCAGAAGAGCAGTCAGACAGAATGGTGTCTGAGTTGGAAGTGCACATGAAGCAAAAAGTGTGGCACTGAATTTCCTCCATACGGAAAAAGTAGCACCCACTGACATTCACTGGTGCTTGCTGAACATTTCTGAAGACCAGACAGTGAATGTGAGCACTGTGAGGCAGTGGGTGGTGTGTTTCAGCAATGGCAATAGCTTCAGCGAGTCACCACTGCTGGTGCAGATGTTTATGAGCATGGCATGCAGGTTCTTGTTCACCACTGATGAAAATGCACAGCTCATGGTGGTGACTGTAGTGAAAATCAGTGTTTTGTAACTGAGAATTTGCTTTAATGAATAGCGTTGCTATGCTCCTTGTTATAGTTTCAATGGAAATAAATAGGAGGCATTACTTTTGGAGTCACCTGTGAATTTACTTTGATAGAGCAAGTAATGTCTGCTGCAAATCCTTGACTTTTTAGGTAAAAATTCTTTTTTTTTCCTTTAAATTTTTGATTTTTCACTTCTGTCAAATGGAGACTAAATTGTGTTCCTTTAATAGTTGTAATAGTAGCCAGTGTAGTGTTTATCCCTCGGTGAGTTCTGCTTACAGTCTTAGCTGAGTTTTAGTGTCACTAATGTAAATGGGCAAAAGCTTAAGAGAGCTTAAAAATGTGCCTTACATTTCTTGGTGCATTACTGTTG
The DNA here is from genome assembly GCF_019232065.1 of Centrocercus urophasianus. Lineage (NCBI taxonomy): Eukaryota > Metazoa > Chordata > Aves > Galliformes > Phasianidae > Centrocercus > Centrocercus urophasianus. Next base: position 7,689,236 of record NW_024884767.1, on the reverse strand, counting down.
CTGCATGGGGCGCTTTGTGTGGTGATTAAAGGCGCAATCTTTGCCGCAATTAGGTATAAATGGGTATGACAAGACACAACACCAAAGTAGATAATAAAGAGGGAGAAAGCCATATAGGGAGGGCTACAGCCTGCCTGCCTGGGTAAAACACTGCATGCCACATGCTCTGGCTTTTGTTGCAAGAAACATGTAAGAGCATTTTTTGGATTGAGAAACAGTGCAGTTCTGGTCTGCTGTTTGGAAGACTTAGATGTTGGGATGATTATGAGGGTTTGGCGTTCCAGAGGACTCTGAAGCACCAGAGGGCAGCTGCCTGCACAGCAAGTGATGTACTTTGTGGTGAAAAACTTGTAGTCAACATAAACAAGGATCAAAAGGTAGAAGGAAGCAGCAGTAATGCAACTTGCTCAGTCATCTGGGCAGACCTGAGGCAGGCTTCCTTGTGTCAGAAGTTTGCATCCAGTTCCTCACTCTTCAGACTGCAGCTGTCCTTCCCTTCAGATCCTCTGTTCCCTGGATCTTCACAACCTGTTCCTCTTAAAACTTTCATTTTTAAAATTCCCATCATACTGTTGCTCCTTTTCTGGAGTACTTTTTCAGAGTACTGTCACTAGAGGCATTCTTTGTTTCTCATGTTTTTCTTTGTGTTATTTCCTGGATGTTTACTGTTGTTTTTGACAGTCAGTATGTCATTTACCCCACTTTGAGCTCTTTTGTCAGAAGAAGAATAACAGATCCTATTTGGCACTTCTCTCCCAGAAGAATTATTGTTGCCTCACCTGAAGAGATTTCTGCATTAGCAATTTGTATACCTGAAGACTGCTTTCCTTGGTAGTCCTAGAAATGCTGCTGGAAAAGCAAGCTACTGAAGGTTGTTAAAATGAGCTGTATTGGAAGTTTGTTTTTTTTCTTCTTTTTTCTTTTCACAGAATCACAGAATGGCCCGGGTTGGAAGGGACCTCAAGGATCATGAATCTCCAACCCCCCTGCCACTTGCAGGGCCACCAACCTCCTGATTTAATGCTAGATCAGATTGCCCAGGACCCCATCCAAACCTGGTCTTGAACACCTCTAGGGATAGGGCATCCACAATCTCTCTGGGCAGCCTGTTCCAGAACCTCACCACTCTCACTGTAAAGAATTTTCTCTGAAAGGAGGAGGAAGAAACTTATTGGAAAAATAAAGAAAATACCTCTCAGTCTGAGCTTCTGTTCTGCTGAAGCAGAAAGAAGGAGGCAGGAGATAATGGGAGTTTCCAAGGCCACCAGTGGACAAACAGCTTCCTGTTTCAGGAAGGATGCTGGTATATTGGGCTGGATGCTTGGGGCTCAACTATCATTCCTTAACACTTCACTTCAGTCTCCCATTCCTCAAGCTTTTTTATTCTTTTCCAAACCCTTCCTGAGCCACTGAGGAAAACCCTTCATGTCCGCTGCACTTTTCCCTGGTTTTCTGCAATTCCTAATGCTTTTGTCCTTTTATTTGTGGAACCATTATCTGTCCTTAGGTGCACCACATTGCAGCTCAGAGTGGGTGCTTGAATAGTCATGGTGAGATGGGGCAGCATGCCTTTCCCCATCTCATAGCAGGGAGTGAATTCCATAGCGCTTTGTGTCTATAGGTCTATGTTTCTGTAGGTCCAGTGTTAGTTTGAGCATTTCCTTTCCCTTTCCATCCACTGTTTCCACCACCTCATAGTACTTCTTGTGCTTTCAGTTGTAAGAACTGAGCTAACTGAAGAAAAGCTTTTGCTTTTATTTTTTTATTTTTTTATTTTTTTGCATGTGTGTATGTGTGTTCAAACTTTTTGCTTGGCTGGAACCCTGAATCTGTTCACTGTCTGATCTTGTTCCCCTGGGAAGATGCTCATCATGCTGAACATCCAGAAATAATTGGATGTGGGGCTCCCTAGCAGAGATTAAACTCAGTCCTAGTGGAGATGTGTTGTGGCAGAGGGCATGTGCTGTGGCTCATTTGATATTGTCTGAAATCTCAGTGGAGCAGTGAATCAATAGGCCTCACATGGGACTACTGCACTCTTCCTCAGGCTGCCATCCAGTTCTCCCCTTATACCTTGTTTTTGCCATAGTGAAAAAAGTATTCTCTGCTACCTGTAAAATTTGGGAGTGGAAACAGATATACACATGGTGGTCTGTACATGAAGCTGCCTGTTTTCCTGTTATGCTTGTGAAAGTGAAATTCCTGGAGCTGCCAAACCCAGCTTTCTCTGCAGCCTCCAGGATACCACTTTCACTGTTTCATGCTCCTTTCTGAAGTAAAAGCTGTGTGGAAGGGTCCTGTTACAAACCAACAGTAGCCTTTATCTGTTGCATGCTCTCAGGAAAGTGAGGTGAGAAAGAGAGGCTGCCAGTGATGGCATACTCTGCAACGCTAAGCAAGCCTTGGCACTGCTCCTGCACTATCTCATAGCCACCTAACATGTAGCTAAAGAGCTCCCCTTTTACGGACTTGGGGAGAGATTATAGGCTTCCTTTCTCTGAAGCTGGATTGAAATGTGGTAAGCTCTAGGAGCTGCACCAAGTTGAAAATAGAGCTGTCCTTCAGCCTCTGCACTAGCTCTGCATAGTGCTCGTGAGCCCATACGGGTTGAGATGAAGACCCATCACTCTGGGATAGAGCAGCCTCTGGTGTGGAGCTGCATGCAGAGTGCCTGGCCATTCTGTTGAGTAAGATCTTGCTCACTACAATATGAGAGATAAGTTTTACTAGGTCTCAGCTTGCTTTCTTTTAATGCCTGTGCTGTAGACTCTACAGTGTGACCTGTTTGCTCTGTGCCTGGCTTGTGTGTTCTGTCATTGGTAGTGCTGGTAGCTGGTGGCATTACTCAGCTTGCAGTATGTGAAGCAAAAGCTGTGGTGATATGCAGAGCAAAAGACTTGGGAGTGCAGTGCCAAATACGTTCTAGCTGGGTTGTATACAGTGATCTGGAGCAGAAACGACACTGCCAGATACCCTTTGTTTGGGCTTGAGCCTGCTAGGTGGCTCTGTGCAGGAACTGGACTGAAATGTAAGAGGGCTGGTGGCCATTTGTTCCTTGTGATTTCTTTTGCTGCGTATACATGATCAGACTTGCCTGAAGTTGTGTTGACCTCACAAACCTCATTCCTGTCCCAGGTGCATCTTCTGCCTTCTTTCGTGCTTGTAGGTAAAAAAAAAAAAAACAACAGTACTGCTGGTCATTTCTTCCTGCTGGCTGCTATCTACTTGTTTTTCTCACAGCAGAGATACGTCCTTCCATTTTCCCTCCTGCAAAAGGCAGGAGTGAATTCGGCCTGGTTTCCCTTCTTGCTTTCCTGTGTGCATTCATTTTTTTTCATGTACTTTCTGGGTTTGTGTTGGATTCATACTCTATCCTGTATTCTTTTTCCCTCCTAGTGCTGTGTATCATTCATTCTTTTCTACCTGTGGTCTCCAGGAATATTTTTATGGTCTGTGATTTAGGAAAGTGTTCCAGGACTGTCTGTTTGGTCTCTTTGCAGAGATGTATCTTGTTACCCAGACTCAGGTCTCTGAGGTATCTTACAGACCTTTAACGTGGCACAGCATTGTCTGAAGACTGCTTGGTGTTTACTTATTTGTCAGTGTGCTGGCAAGCCATATTGGCAGCAGCACTTCGCTGAAGTGCTGTCTGATCCATGGCTTAGACTCAATGTGGAGTTCTGGAAGAAGATTGTCTGGGATCAGCCATTGCAGAGCAATCTTTTAAGATTAACCTTCCTGACCCTTGTTCTTTAGCATCAGAAAGTTATAGGCAGTGTGTTTCCAATAAATTCCTCCAAGCAGCCTGTTCTGCATTTGGCAGTCAGGCAGGTATCTTAGATGAGCACACATGCACAGTTAGCCTTGGAGCTGAGGTTAGAGTTATATGCGGGCTAAAGACTGACCAGATGTTTGAGCGCATCTGGAAGCCTGTCCTCCTTCTTAAATATGCAGAGGCGGTATACCTCTTCTGGTCTGCTCAGGGAGATACAAACTGTGTCCACTCAGTAGGGATCACTGCACCTGTGATGGGAGTCATGTCTGCTGATGGTGTAAAATGACTTCTGGGATCTGGGCAGGACCCATTTTTCCTATCTGCTCTACTGTCCTGGGGGACACCCCACACTGTGGTGTTTCTGGGGTGGTGTGAAGCCCATCTTGCAGTAGAACAAACACAGTCTGATTCTGACTTGCTGATAGCTGGGAGGTTTGGGGAGACTTTTCTATAAGCTAGATCTAAAGAAAGAGGTTTTCTATTGCCTGGGACCACAGACTAAATATGGCCTGCAGAGTTTCTTCCCTTGTTTTTCTAAGGTATTGAATGTGTTTTTCTCCTCCATAAGAAAAAAGGCGAATTGATCTGAGGAGCCTTGTCTACATGTCTGTCTGCCATGTGCCACATTCTTGAAAAACTCCAGTCCTAACTGCTCCAGCAAGAATTTCTGCCATGTAGTAGTTGGTGTTAATCATTTGTTTAGTTCTTGTTCAGTGGAAAGTTATATAAAGGTGCCCTCTGACTGTGTGTCATGGCAGCTTCCTTATGGGAAGGGTCTTTGCTGTGCTGACACAAGAGGCGCCAAGGTGAAGGTGATTGACAGCCTGACATTTCAGCAAAGTGACAGCAACTTTTGACTTGATGAAAGATGGAAGTCAGGTAAACATTTTGCAGAAGCATAGCCTGCTTGGGCTGTGCTGTTGCTGCTTTTGGCAAATACTGGGAAGATGAGCTGGGATGATGTTTCTTTTGAGAAGCTATGACATTGTCTTTCAGGAGAAAGCCAAAGCCACACTTACTTTTAAGTAATGAAAGGTGCTTTTAATTAATGAAAGGTTAATTTTGACCTCAAGGCCTGAGAAGAAAGATACTGAAGAAGGACTTGTTGTGTGTGTGTAGCCTCTTTAGTTAATGTACATGCTGGCAAGCTGCAGAACCAGGTGACCTGCTGGGTTGGCAAATTGTTTCCCTTTAGCCTTCTACTCAGTGCCTGTTGTGAGTGTTTGCATATACTCAGCTGTATCTCCCTCTTCCCTGGCAGACTGAACTGAACTCCTTTCTGTGGACCATCAAGAGAGATCCCCCATCTTACTTCTTTGGCACCATCCATGTCCCATACACCCGTGTCTGGGATTTCATCCCAGAGAACTCCAAGAAGGCCTTTCAGCAGAGTCACATAGTGTACTTTGAGCTGGACCTCACCGACCCCTACACCATCTCTGCTCTCACCAGCTGCCAGCTGCTGCCACAGGGGGAGAACCTTCAGGATTTGCTGCCCCGTGACATCTACCGCCGGCTCAAGCGGCACCTGGAATATGTCAAACTCATGATGCCATCTTGGATGACACCAGACCAGCGGGGCAAGGGGCTGTATGCAGACTACCTCTTCAATGCCATTGCTGGCAACTGGGAGCGGAAGAGGCCAGTGTGGGTGATGCTGATGGTGAACTCTCTGACGGAGGTAGACATCAAGTCTCGAGGAGTGCCCGTCCTGGATCTGTATCTGGCCCAGGAAGCAGAACGGCTTAGGAAGCAAACAGGCGCTGTGGAGAAGGTGGAGGAGCAGTGCCACCCACTGAACGGGCTTAACTTCTCCCAGGTGGGACAGAGGCTTGCAGGATGGCACAGGGCACTGGGCTGGTTGCTGGGGCAGACGTGTAGCAAGCAGGAGCATGGGAATTGGCCTGGAGTGAGTGCTGTCCGTGTGTGGTACCTGGAGTCTTGCACTTGCTGCCTGCACCCCTTGTCTCTTTGTATACCTGTGGGAGAATCTGCTTAGCTGTAGGAGTTCAGGCTGCCTCCTCAATTTGTTTAGACCTGGCCTGAGGAGGTCCCTCTCCTCTTCCCTGGAAAGCCTTGGACTGACTCCACCCCAAGTGACACTGGACCCTTGGATCTGCTCTCTGACCCTGCGAGGCATTGTTCATAGTAGGCACCAGGGGCAGGTTGGGACTCCTTGTCTAAACTTGCTTTTGTATTAGCTAGGTAAGGAGAAAGATGTAATTACCTGGGGGAAGGAGGGGCATTGTCAGTGAAGCTGGGATGTACTACTGTTTGGAAAAGTAGCTCAGCTGACCTCTCCGTACCCTGAGGAATAGGGGCTCATCCTCTGTATTAGAGTTATTTTATTTATTTATTTTCCTTCCTTTGAAGCCCGATGAGGGTCAGCAAAAACACCCCCCTCCCTCTCCCCTTGCCAGCCTCTTTGGGGAGCTTCATGGATTAGTACAGGCTCTTCTGTGCTTTCAGACCAGCTGGAATTTAGTACCAGTGTACATACAGTGCCACACCAGGCAAGCCAAACAACCTCAGGTCACTTGTGAGGTCTTCAGTCTGGACTAACTGCCAGGGCACAGTTTGTGTTGCAGCCCCCATCCTAACTGGTGGGAACACAAGTATCCAGAATGTGGTTCTGTGGGATGGGAAGAGCTGAAGTCAGGGTGCTGTCCAGCAAGGGCAGGGACAGCAGTTTGGGGTTAAATACCTGCAATCCCATCTAGTCTTCTCTGGTTCCAGCAGTGCAGAGAGCAGTGGGTACATCACTTGCACAATCCTAAGCTTCAAATGCGTCACCTTCACTTCCATCATTTGGAGCTGGGCAGCTTCATGCTTCTGTTCAGCCTTGCTTGTCTGTGCTCTGAGACCTTGCGCTCTTGCTGTCTGCTTTCAGCTGAGGCAGTCTCATCTTCTCCACCTCCTGTCTGGCTGAGGCTTTATTAACATTGCTGCCTGTATTTTTCTTCTGCTGACATTGTCCCTGTGGTTTAACATGATAGGAAAGGGGGCTACATGCTTTCTGCTCTGCCTTACAAGGTGGTGACAGCAAGTCTGAAAAACATAGGTTGCAAATCATGGCCTGGTTAAGCCTACGCAACTGTTGACATTTACTTTGGGCTTTCATGCAGCTTTTTTCAAAGAACAGCTGTTGGTGTGCTATTTTCCTAGCAGAAAAGTATCAGCTGGGAAGTCAAGTGGGGTGGGGTTGCAGAGCTGCGTCACCCGGAGTTGCCTAACCTTGCAGCATTTATTGTGCATCTTTTGAGACTTCAGAGCCCATCTGAGGGGGGACAGGGTAGCCAGAACTGCAGAGGAAACATAGCCTTTGTGAAAATTACAGACTGTGATTACCCCATAGTAACTGGGGATGTGTATACAAGATGCTACTCCTCCCATGCTTGCTGTTAGAACACAGCAGCTCATTTGTAGGGAGAAGGAGCAAGTCTGGAGCAGCTAATGCACTGTAAATTCACTTCCTTCTGCTTACTGCCAGCTTTCCCATACAAGTAATGTTCAGGAAAAAGAGAACCACAGTCTATTGTTTTTTATGTTTCTAAGCAAATGCCATGGTTGTTTCACAACCTGACATGTGAACTGCTATGGTTGGCAGTTCTGTAAATTTAAAAGAGCTTTTTTCTCAGTTTGTTCAAGCAGTTAATTACATGTTTAATATAAATCAAATGAAGACTTTGAAATAGGCTCTTTGAAAATGATTTCCTTTGTTTTCATGCCACTATCTGGGAAGCCCTGGTATCAGACCACTACTGTCTGCCTTTCAAGTAAGCAGCAGACACCCAAAGATGACATATAAAGCTCTTTTGAGGAAAAAGCTCTTTTTGAACTCTACATCCCCCGGCAGCAGAAATTGAAGAAAGGAGGCAGGCGACCAGTGTGGCTGAGCAAGGACCTGCAGCTTAAACTGAGAGAAAACAGGGAAATGTACAGAAAGTGGAAGCAGGGTTGTGTAGCCTGGGAAGAATAAAGCAACATTGCCCTCGTGTGTAGAAATAAAATCAATAAAGCCAAGGTGCAGATAGAGCTGAACTTGGCAAGGGATGTGAAAAATGACAAGGGGTTCTTTGGGTAAATAAGCAGAAGAAGATGAAGGAGAGTTTTCGCCCTCTGAGAAAGAAGGACGGAGAACTGGCTTCCTCAGACATGGAAAAAGCTGAGGAGCGCAATAAGTACTTCTCCTCGGTCTTCACTGATAGTCAGGCTCCTCCACATGTCCGCCAGGACCCTGAAGCTCTAAATGTGGGTGAGAGCAGTGCATTCCATCCCACTGTAACAGTGAGACCGATGCTCTTCAACATCTGCATCAGTGACATAGATGTTGGCATCGAGTGCACCCTCAGCAAGTTTGACATCAAGCTGAGCTGTGCAGTCAATGCATCTCAGGGAAGGGAAGCCATCCAGAGGGACATGGACAGGCAGGAAAAGTGGGCCTATCAGAATATTATGAGGTTCAGTGAGGCCAAGTGTGGGGTGCTGCACTTGAGGGCAATTCCACGTATTTATAGAGACTGGGTGAAGAACCTCATGAGAGCAGCAAGAAAGACTTGGGGGTTCTGGTAGACAAGAAGGTGGACATGAGCCAGCAGTGTGCACTCGCAGCCCAGGAGGCCAACTGTGTTCTGGGCTGCATTAAAAAAGGGGTGGCCAGCAGGGAGAGGGAGGTGATTGTCCCCCTCTACTCGGCTCTTGTGAGGCTCCATCTGCAGCACTGCAACCAGGCCTGTGTCTCAGGACAAGAAGGATGTGGAGGTCTTGGAGTGGGTCCAGAGGAGGGCACTAAGATGAGCAGAGGGCTGGAGCACCTCTCCTGTGAGAAAAGGCTGAGGGAACTGAGCTTGCTTGACTTGGAGAAGAGAAGGCTGTGGGAAGACCTCACTGTGGCCTTCCAGTACTTGAAGGGAGTGTACAGACAGGAGGAGGAATGGCTGTTTACCAGGGTGGACAGTAACACAGGAGGAGGTTGGAATGAGATGATCACTGTGATCCTTTTCAACCGAGGCCATTCTGTGATTCTATGTACTCGTTTATAAAGTTGAAACCTGTATCATTTGAAATTTTTTTTTCTTTTTTTCTTTTTGCCAAATGAACTCTCAAAAATTAGGTATTATTTTAGAAAGCCCTACTTACTGACCCAGTGTCATTTTGAATATTCAGGTTTATATTGCCACCATCTGGGGTTGGCAAGACCTAAAAATGCCACTAATAGGCATCACAAATACCTGGGGTGCTCAGAAGGACAGTAGCCTGGGTTACTGTTCTTGCAGCTGCCATAGGCTTCACGTGCTCCAGATGACAATGACTGATAGATTACACTGCCAGTACCTGTCTGTGTTAGGCTCAATATTAGACACAAAATGCCTCAGTTGCTTTTGCAAATTAGTTTCATGGACCTGTTCACAAGATGAATACTCCCATCAACATAAGATCACAGAACTTCAGTTCAAATACAACATATTACGGTTTATTAACAAGTCCAAATACATGCCTATATAAGCTATTTTGTCCTAATCAATAACTCCTTAGAAATACCAGAAAGTAGGAAACAGAGGTTTAACAGAGCCCATGGCATACAGCAAAGCTTTCAGAAGTGGAGCAACAAGGGCGCTGTGAAAGTTCCCACACTTGGAAAAAACCTTCCAACCACTGAATTGCTCTGCAGCACAACTGCACAAACTATGAACCAACCTTTCAAAGATTTCCCTTCTAGCTGTTAAGTTCTGCAGCTGACAGACTGCCACTTTGTCTTGGCTGGAAGTGTCCCAACAGCTGCAGCAATTCATCTCTTTGCACCATTAGATTCAGTCTGCCACCAGGCCTCAGCTGGAAGTTTTCCTTTGGAGGATGCTGGTGTGAGGTCCCTATCCATCTTGTGGCATTTAGCAGAGGATTGCAAAAGGAGGTCTTTCCTTCCCAAGTTTTATTTTCTCTTCCTCACCGGCCTTGCTCTTCAGTTCAGCCTTGGACATCTGGCGGGAGCTTGCAGAAGAAAGCTGTTATCTTCTGGGTTTAGTTTTCTATTCCACCTCATCCTCACCGTTTTATCCAGCCTTAGACATTTTGCTGGAGTTCGCCAAACACGTTTGACATCTTCTTGCTTAGTTATCTCTTCCTCCTCAGCCTCACCATTTCATTCAGTCTTGGACATTTTGCTGGAGGCTCCCAGTTGAGGCAGGACTTTCCTGCCTTTTTCTTAGTGTGGAGCACCAAGTCATGCATTCTTCAGGCTTAGCAGGACAGCACCCAACAGTCCGCAGCCTTGGCCTGAAGCTTTATAGCATCCGTTGTGTTCCAAGAATCCATGGCAACAGTTGGCGTGGTCTGCTGATATCACCACCTGCTAGGTGTGACCGTTCAGGCTCTGATCTGACTGCCTGCTGCTCCAGTCCAAACTCTAACAGCTTCTCTAGGAAGAGCCAATGGGTAACGGTGCTGCAAGAGTTCCTCAGGAGCAGGTAGACACAGCTATGCACTGCTCTCTCCTGAATGAGCAACATTCTCTAGTGTGGCTCTCAGGTTTGCACACTGGGGTGCAAACCTCATCACCAGAGCCCATGGGTTTCTCTCTGTCCTCTGTCTCAACTGTTGCCTGACACAATGGATTGAGTTTACATGCCAAGGTTTTGCAGCTGGACTGTCCTCTGTGAGAAGGGTTTGCTTAGGTAGAGACAGCGTCCAAAGAAAAGCAAAACACGTGCCATGATACCTTCACGCCAAGAGGGGACCACGTATATGCAGGCTGCACGAAACAGAACCTTCAAATGCTATTTCACAGCACTGCAACAGCACCTGGACGGAGCAAAGGGCTGTAAATACTGCAGCGCTTTCATCTGGACCGGCACAGAACAAAACAGATGAAAATAAATCCAAAGCAACAATATTCCTCTGATCCATCAGAGATCAGAGCTCATTCCATCCCACTGTAACAGTGGAACAAGTCCAGGACCTCCTCATGAAACTGAATGTCATCTCCCTGGACTTGCGTAAGGCCTTTGACAAGGTCTCTCACCACATCCTTCTCACAAAACTGGAGAGATGTGGATTTGAAGGATGGACTGTTGAGTGGATTAGGATTTGGTTGGCTTGGAGAAGAGAAGGCTGTGGGGAGACCTCATTTGTGGCCTTCCAGTACTTGAAGGGAGTATACAGACAGGAGGAGGAATGGCTGTTTACCAGGGTGGACAGTTGTAAAACAAGGGGGAGTGGTTTTAAACTGAAACAGGAGAGGTTTAGACTGGATATTAGGAGGAAGTTTTTCACACAGAGGGTGATGGCACAGTGGAACGGGTTGCCAAGGAGGTTGTGGATGCCCTGTCTTCATGGCATTCAAGGCTAGGCTGGTGACCCTGCACATGGCAGGGAGTTTGAAACTAGATTGTAATTATTGTTCTTTTCAACCCAGGCTGTTCTATTCTGTCATTCTATGAAAGTGAAGATAGAAAACCATGAAGAATGATACAATCCTTTGCAAGCATGGCTTTTTGTTTCAGTGAAGTTGCAGAGAGATGATATCCTCAGCCAAGTCATAAGTTTCTTGCTCTATATTCATGATTTTTTTCCACAAGACTTGCTCTTTTTCCTGTTGTGCTGTGCACTGACAGCTTATTGTGTTACCTGGTGACAAGGTGAGGCCACTTGTAGGCAGTTATTTTTATTGTTATTACCTAGGTCCCTTTTTCTATGTGACTAGATGGGACCTCATTGGTACGAGTATGTAATTGCAGGTAAATTTCTGGAGCAGTTGATAATTTATTAGCTCCCAGGCTTGCACAGAGTGCAAGATATAAACACTTCCAAGCTAGATACTTCCCTTTCTTCCTCTGTGGAGAGTGAGCTAGCACTCCCTGTCATGGAGCTTTTTGTCTGTATTTATTCCAATTTCCTCTTTTTTGTTCTATGACTTATTTTACCTGCCAGATCTCTTTGTTCTTGCTCAACTCAGCTGCTTATATAGCCAAGCTGTAAAAGTATCGCTTCTATATGGTGCATCATGTTGTGCACACATGATTTTACTGCCTCCTCAATCCCTCTCTTTTGTTTCAAATTCAGACAACTTCTGGAAATGTGGAAAGATCTCTGTGCTGCGGCTTTGGTGTTAGTTTGCCTTTTTCATGCTGACCTAGGATTGTTACAGACTTTTTTTCCTTCCATGCCACCTACTTTCATGGGTAGTGCCTACCTGATTGCTATACACTATAAGGATGCAAGATTCATTCCTAGTGTTATCAGAGCTTCTAGCAGCTAAGACCTTCACAGTTAAATGCAATCCCTCATATTCTGACTGGAATGAGTCCCTCCGATCTCACAAACATTTCATTAAAGCTGTGCTTGTTTGTTGGATGATGTTTGCTTCAACCTGAGGGCTGTGGAGCTTTGCTTTTGGTTCTGGCCAGTAATGCCACGAATATCAGTTTGTTGTTGGCTCAGAAAATGAGCTGGCCTTGTCCTGTGTTGTGCCATGCCATTGGAACTGTGCTTTGGCACGCTCTAGTGGTGCCAGGCTGTTTCTCATAGACTGTATGGAGCTTGAACACAAGAATTTGTTGTGTCTGTGTAGGACAAAGGCTCTGCCCACCTCTCACAACTTTCTAACCAGGGCATTGGCCAGTCTGGTTTTTGCAAGATCATGGAATAGCTTGGGTTGGAAGCAACTTTAAAGACCACCTAGTTTGAACGCTTTTGCCTTGGGCAGAGTTGCCACTTGCTAGATTAGGCTGCGCAGGGCCCCATCCAGCCTGGCCTGTAAGACCTCCAAGGATGGAGCAAGGCTAGGACACTTTTTGTAGAAGAACCTAACCCTTAACAGTTTGATGAGAGAACTGTTTTAACCTGTGTTTGGACCTCAAAACAGTGCTCTGATCCTACGTGAGCATCAGGTTACATGGCTGCATCTCCAGAAAGTACTGTTTGCCAGTAGGATACAGGGAGCCAGTAAGGAAATGGGCCTTATCTTTAAAAAACAACAACAAAACCCCCAAAAAGATAAGTTAGAAATTGGAGAGAATTTTAGTTTCTGAATTCAAACAAAGGGCTTATTTGCTACATTGAGTTAATAGATACCATATCTGTCTTTAATATGAGGGGCTAAGGAGGTCAGCTCTCCTAATGTTTCCATTCCTGAAGTTCAGTATCACCTTTGACAACAGCATAAGCAGAGCATAGGAGATGCAAGGAAAGGTGCATGACTGGATAGTGGGAGCTCTGCAAGAGCAGTTCAGGTTCAGACTTGAAGCAACCAGCACAGATGTCGCTTGATGAAGGGGCTTCTCAAGAGAAGAGCTCTCACAGCTGAATTAGAGAACAAACTGGACAGAAATCATTTATGGCAATCTGATTGAATCTTCAGCTTCAAAAGTAGAACTTCAGAATGTATGGGTCAGGAACAACCCTTCTTCTTCAGGTGATAGGAACATCAGAGCTTTTTGCACATGAACTGGAATGAAAACAACTGAATTAAGCCTGTTCACATCATTGGCTGATGCAGTCTGGGACTTAAATTTGTTTGTTTTCCATTTAAGTATAGACACACCTGCAGCCTCTGTCTAGACATCATGGATGGGAAAGTAGGCTGGCTGGTGGGCACCAAGATAGCTAAGGCTTTGTGTTTGTGTTGTCCTAACTAGAGTTTAGTTAAAATCTTACTAACTACATAAGGAGTTCAGGAATCTTTTTTTTTCTGCTGGAGTAAAAAGGGAAATCATTTGCTGGCCAGTTTATTTTGCATTCAGAAGGATAGAGAAATACAGAATCATGTTACGGAATGGCTTGGGTTGGGAGGGACATTAAAGCCCACCCAGTTCCAAACCCCTGCCATGGGCAAAGCTGCCACCCACAAGCTCAAGCTGCCTAGGGCCCCATCCAGTCTGGCCTTGAGTGCCTCAAGGGTTGAGGTATCCACAGGTTCTCTGGGCAGCTGTGCCACTGCCATACCACCACAAGTAAAAAAAAAAAATTCCTCCTAATAGCTATCCTAAATCTCCCCCTCTTCTGATATAAAATTATTCTCCCTTGTCCTATCCCTATCTACCTGTGTAAAAAGTAAGTCCCCCAAATGCTTATGAGCCCACTTCAGGTTGTGGAAGTCTATGAAGAGGTCTCCCTGGAGCATTATTTTCTGCAGGCTGACCAAACCCAGCCATGACTTCCTACTTACTAGGATGGACCCTTCTTGAGCTTGAAGGAGGTGATCCTTGACTACTAACTAGCTTCCTTGGGCCCTTGGTCCTTCCAGGGCCTTATTCTGTGTCACTCTTCCAAACCGATCTTTTAGGAGGCCAGAGCCTGCTCTCCTGAAGTCCAAGGTTGTGAGCTTGCTTTTCCCCCTTCTTTTTGCCTTCAGGATCATGAAATATGTTATTTCATGGTCACTGCTGCTGAGGATGCCTTTGAACTTTGCATTTCCACCTGTCCACAATACCAGCATGCTCACTATTGTTGGTAAATGTGTGATCTAGCAGAGAATCTGAATCTCTGCTTATTTGCTTTTCTTTCATCTGGAAGAGAAAATTATGATTAATGACTTAAAGAACCTTCTGAATTGCTTCTGTCCTAAGATATTTTCCTCCAAGCAGGTAACAGACTCTCATGGGCAGCCCATGAGAACTAGAGCTTGTGAATGTGAGATTGCTCTGACCTGTCCAAAGAAAGCCTTAACTGTTTAATCTACTTGGTCAGATGGCCTGTATAAGACACCCATGACAATGTCATCTAATCATCATCATTTAATTCTAACCTGTAAACTCTCAAGTCAACTCCTCTTCCATCCCCAGATGGAGCTTCAAAGACTCCAGCTGTTCTCTCACATCAAGGGCAGTATCCCTCCTTGTCTCCCCAGTCTGTCTTTCCTGAAGAGCCTATATCATAGAATCACTTGAGTTGGAAGGGACACTTAAGGGTCATCTAGTTCAGCTCCCCTGCAGTGAATGGGAATACTTACAGGCAGCTACATCAGGTGCTCAGAGCTCCAGTCTGCCTGACCTTGAGTGTCTCCAAGGACAAGGAATCCATCACCTCTCTGGACAACCTGTTCCAGTGCCTCACCACCCTTGTAAAAAACTTTCCTTATGTCCAGTCTAAACATCCCCTCCTTGGAAACCATTTCTTCTTGTTATGTCACAGTAGACCCTGCTGAAGAGTCTGTCCCCTCCTTTCTTACAGCCCCAATTTAGATTTTGGGAGGCCACTATAGAGTCTCTCCAGAGCCTTCTCTTCTCCAGGCTCGTTCCATTACAGCATTTCAGTTCTGGAAGACATCCCAACTCCTTGATCCTTTCCAAGCAAGACGCATTTTCTATGTATTAACTGTTCTCAGCTCTTCCCAGGCTTTCCATGGTTCAGCAGCATCTGTCTTGTATCGGTGGTTGTCATGTGCGTGCAGTGGTAATGTTCTTATTCTCATCTTTACTTCTTTATACATCTTATGTTTTTCTGTGGCTCTGCAGGCATAGCGGTTTACTGAGTTCATGCTTAGATGAGTCAACGTCCTTTTCACTCTGACTAGGAATGAGAATATTACTCTTGTTATCGTGTTCCTGCCTCTGTTCTGCTCCCTTGCCAAGATTAACTGCAAGCTAGCAAATGATCTGTTTTAACAAGAGATCTGGATTAAACAGTACTGCTGCTCTGTTCTCCTAATTATTTTGCTCACCAGCCTTTGCTTTATCTGCAAAGTCAATTACTTAAAGTCGGGTTTTTGTTTGTTTGTTTTGGTGTTTGGTTGTTTGTTTGTTTTTACCCCGTAGGACATTGATATACATGTTGAATACTTGGAGGATAAAGGACTTTCTCTGCAAAATTCATCAGTAGTGAGACACAGTTGCTTGTCAACTGCTGTTACATTTTCAGGACTTCTACCATTTCAGTTTCCTCTGTTTTCAGCAAGTGATTGCTTGCTTTTGGGTTTCTCTAAGTTCCTACTGCTATACAGTTTATTCAGAGGTTTGTTCATTTATCGCCTTTATTAACTAAACTTCTAAGTTCATAAAAAATATGTTTTTAGATGGACTATGGTTTCCATATATCCTTGCTGACTCAGAATTTTTTGTAATCTTATGATTATTTCATATAGTCTTTGTGGAGGCTTCTATTAGCCATATCATTAGAAAGGTTGATTGCAAGTAGGATGAGGAGGCTGAATGACAATTTTCAGATGTCCGTAGCTTTGTCTGGCCTAACACAGAGAGGAAA
The DNA here is from genome assembly GCF_019232065.1 of Centrocercus urophasianus. Taxonomy (NCBI): domain Eukaryota; kingdom Metazoa; phylum Chordata; class Aves; order Galliformes; family Phasianidae; genus Centrocercus; species Centrocercus urophasianus. Next base: position 7,673,266 of record NW_024884767.1, on the reverse strand, counting down.
CAGCAGGAATAACTCCTGTTTTCAACAACAGAAAAGATTGGATCCTTCAATGAAATTGTTCGTCAGCAGGCAAGGTAGATGCACATTTACACAATACATTGTTCATTTCCAGCATATCTGAATGAGGGATGCTTGAAACAGGTATCAGCAGTTTTAAAGGAAGTAGACAGATCTCTGAAGGAACAGTCACACCAGAGTGTCTCACACATATCCCAAATGCTTCCTGTCATTCAGGATATTCCTCTGCCTCCCTTGAGGTGAGGACAGGAAGAACCACTCAGTAAGTGCACTGCTGTCATAGGAGGTAGGGAGGCATGTGCACCTCTGAGCACAGGAAAATCATTCACACAATGTACCTGAGGCATTTTTCTCCCTGGAGAGGAGACAGTGGTAAGTAGCTGAAGTGAAGGGTCTCAGCCTCCTAGAGATGCTGAATAATGCATATGTTGCTGGTGCACATGCAGCCCCCAGGCACTACCAGGCAAGCCTGGTGCTGTGCTTGCAGGTGGACCTTGCTGGGAGTGCTGACCACTGGCTGCCTGCACTCATCTGCTGGTTGGTGCTCCCTGTCCTCTTGATCCTTTTGATGACTTTCATAAGATAAATGCCACGGTGGGTTGGGCTTTGTACTGCTTTTTCCCCTTAACCCTGGACATGCTGTGCCTTTCGAAAGCAGCAGCTTGTCTTTCCAGACAACTGGACAAGGCACTGCTTCTAGACGGTACAATGGCCTTTTTCCTTCAGAGCTTGACTGCTGTGTGCGCAGTGTTCCTGGTCCAGTCCTTGCAGGCTGTCCTCCTAGTGACGCAGCAGTGTGAACTGGGCTGCAGCCTGCTTTATATACTGGGTCTCCAGGGTGGATTTGCAGAGACTGAACAACAGTGGGGCCATTTCAGTGTGGCTTTCAAAAATGTGATCTCTGCATGATGGATTGAGGTGGTGGAAACACAAGCTGATGCTGAACAGTATAAAGCTGGTACTCAGACACAACAGCTTCCAAGCTCCACTGGCTCACTGGGAGCAAAAGGCAAGTGTGGAAGCTGTTGATGTGAGCATCAGCTCATCCAAGTTTGGCACTGTCCTTGCTAAGGAGCAGGAGTGCTTTTAAATCCACATTTCTCTCCTTTTGATTAGGATTAACTTCTTTGAGCATGAACATAAAGTGTGCAAGTGTGAGCTGACAAACACTTGGAGAGCAGCTGATTGAGAGATCTGAAACTACTGAGTAGTTATGAAGGGAATCACACAAGAGCAGTCCTGTCAATTAGAACCAAATGTGTAGCACTGTTTAGGTCTGTTTACTATGATCTCAATCCTGTCATGTAACTGTGTAGGGGAAGATGTAGCTGGTCTTGTACTTTTCTTTCTTCCTTTGCCTTGCTTTGACAACATTAGTAGGATTGTTAGCTTTTGCCAGCACTCAAATGAATCCTTGGCAAAAAATAAAAACAAAATAAAATAAAATAAAATAAAAATACAGTGTTTCAGGCTGGACTTACTTTAAGCATCTGGTAAATGTGTCACAGGAATGTTCTAGCAAAGAACATTGTGGATTTGTTGTTTGGAGGTTTTTTTTTGTTTTTTTTTGTTTTTTTTGTTGGTTTCTTTTTTTTTTTTTTTAATGGTTGTTTTTTTTCCCATATGTTTTTGTGTTAACTTATTTTGCTTTCTGTGCAAAGTTTTTACCACAGAGGCTTCATCACTAGTGGGCTTAATGCTATGAATGTGACTGTCCTCTTGTTTAATCAGATGTTTAATTTCTGTTTAAGTTACTTGTCACTTATCAGTGTCTCTCATTCACTCCCTCTCCTCCCCACAAAATAATACATAAGCTTAAATTTTCTGGATTCTCAGTTTCTGCATTTTGCTGCAAATAAATCAGTGCTAGCAGATGCTACCTGATCCAGGCAGCAAACCTCATCCTGTGTATGTTGATAAGAGCTCTCTCACTAAGATAAAAGCTGAGATGCTTGCTGCCTTTGTTGGTGAGCTGTTGTCCCCTGAAGGAGTTGTGACCAGTGCTGCTTGCAGTAGCTGTGGCAAGAGACTGCTGAGGTGCATAGCTCATGAGGAGAGCATCATGCCATGTTACTGGCCTGAGAACTGCCCCTGATGCAATTATCCTCCTCCACTTTTTAATATTGACTCTTTCTAGGTTTCTGGAATATTGCAAGGAGTGACCCGTCCTGTCCAAGGAGCGATATGCTCTGCCCAGCTGACAATGGAGCCTGCTCCAAGCATGCGATTGCTCGTGCTTGAAGGAAGGCAGCATGGAATTGTATTCCTGCTGCTTTTCTGCTGGGCACCTTGTGGCATTTTGAAGAGCTTACCATAAACTCAGAGGAAATGTTTGGTCTTGTTGAGGAAACCAATTGCATAAATAACAAGAACCTCTGAACCCAGCAGGAGGGCTGTAGAGATGTGCTGTTGTATGCATCCTAGTGCAGGGTGTTGAGGACTCTAATATTAATACTACAGCCTTGCAGTGTAGGTAGAATTTTCATGTGGGGACTTGGCTTTTGCTGAGAGTGCTGGGTTAGCTACTTGAAAATTTTCACTACTGCAAAAGGCTGAACTTTTATTTGAGTGTTGTCTTAAGCATCTCCATCTTTCATCAGACCATTCAGCCCTGGCTCCTTGGCATGTCTAAAGGCAGAGCGTGGAATCCAAGCCTTGTTACTGCTTTGGACTTCCTTTCTACTTGCTTTTCAGGAGAGAACTGCATGCATTACTCAGGTGCTCCCCAACATGGTATCTTTCTGCGTTTCTTACCCTTCTGCTTTGCAGCCAGGACACATGAGTTATCTCAGTCAGTGGTAAAGAAAGCTAGAGCAGCTAGCTCTCTACAGTTGCACAGGGTCAGTGAAAAGCTGACGGTTGCTGGTCTTTTGCAGTACACCCCATAGCTGTTGGAAGACTGCATGCTGTGGCTGCTGGCACACTAGAGCAGGGATGTCTCAGCTGGGAAGACCTACCCAGAGCCAGCACTGCACAGACAGGTTTGCTGCTGAGGGCCTAAGATTTGTTTTGAGGGTCTTAACCTTATTCAGGCCCAGCTAACCATTCTGCTGGGAATCTACAGCAATATGACCACCTGTATGTACTGGTTAAGCATGCCAAATTCATCTGTACTTCTTTGAGAGAGGGGCTGGAGTCTTGTTGCCAGATCTGGTAAAATGGTCCTGGGGGATTTTTAAGGCTAAGATTCCATCATCCAATAGGTTGCAGACTTCCTGAGGTGAGATGTATGTGTATATTCACTCCTTGGGACCATAGTGGGTGTGTGTTGGATAAGCCGTGATGTGCCTTGGTGACAACCTTGCTAAAATATTTAAGCGTCTCTGTTTTTCCCAGTTTGGCTTCTTGCTCCCAGTCTTTCAGCCATTTGTGTTCAGTAACAGCTTCAGCGTTTGAACAAACCACATTGGGAGCTAGATTTCCATTTCCCACATGCCTTCAGAAAGGCTTGACCCTGTAAAGCACAGGGATGGAAGGAGTGGTTGAGAGGTGCTGATGCAGGATTTACCACTAAAAAATAAACATACACTACATCCTAAGGCCATGCTTCTGGGCAGTTTCTGCTACGCAGCAAGCAAACAGTAATGTGTTAGGCTAGGGTAATTTGATCACAGATGTCAGTCCTGTGTGAATTTATAAGGCCTGTTTATGAAGATTAATGGGCTATTGTTACGCATGGTGTTTGGTGGGATGAGCTGCATGTTTGGAATGTGTAAAAATAAAGAGGTGACAGCCATTCTTTCTAGGAAGGCCAAAATGGAGAGAGAGGAGAGGATTGCACTGTGTATCTTTATTTGCTGTGAAGCTGTTGGCAGGTTGAATGGTGATGACCTGGAGAGCTCGGTGTTGTAGCTAATGAACACTGCTGCAGGGGGTGAGTATACTTGTTAGCAGTATTGTGCACAGCTTGGGTGGGCAGTTTCTTAAAAATCTGCTAGAGAAAAGTTGTTCTTCCATTTTTCTGTTTCAAGCAGGTTTTTAGAGCACTGGGAGAAACGTGGGAGTTATGCAATTTTAGACCTCATCCAGGTTGATAAAAATAGATTAATCACTGAACTGATGAAATGTTTGCTCGTGGCTGAACTTAACTTAGTATGTGAAAAGGGAATACAGAGTCTCAACCAATAATGTGTATCTTTGGTGCTTTAGAGGGGCCCAATTTCCCCAAGCTGAAAATAATTACTGGCTAAATAAAGTAGGAGGAAAAACTTAAGCATAAAAATGTGAATGATAATTGGGAGTTATTCAAGAATCCTATATTAAATCCCTGAGAAACCACAGTTCTGTACTTGCAAAAATGGTTTCTTTAGTTAAAAAAAGCTGTTTGGGTTGAGAAGATGAAAGCAGCAATAAAAATCCCAAAATACAATGAATGGAAAAATAGAGGAAGCTACGTGGACAATTGATGAGAGAACTGAAGGGTACCAGTGAAGAGCCTTTGGGCAGCGGGTTTGGAACAATAATGGATTCTTTAAATGTGTCAGGGATTCGTGAAATCCTAGCAGTGGTACAGGCTCCATATTGAACAGTTGCAAAACTGTTGCTCATGAAATGGAAGGGGCAGAAATAACCAGTAACTATTTCTTGGTGTTTGGAAAGAAGATGACTGTATACATGGCTTGGTCATAAGGGAATATTTTTTGCTCCAGTAAGAAATTATTTCCAGTAGTTAGGAAAAATGTTAAGAGTCAGTATTTTCAAAGGTACAAAACATTAACAATTGTGGCCCTGCATCACCCAGTGGCTTTGTGAGTGGTGTAAGTAGCAAATATTTGTACAGAGATGGACTTCATGCAGGAGATGGAGGACAGATCAGTTACAGGAGCAGAGCTGAGCCACCCAGAAAACTGACTCTTCTAATGCTGCCAGGTGCAAGGTCTTACATCTAGGAGCAAGATGTGGAGGTCCTGGTAGCATGGCTGGGGGCCATATCTGGAATGCACCTCCAATGCAGGGGGCTTGGAAAATAAGGAGCCAACATAAAAGCTGAGCACAGTGTTGCAGCCAGGAGGAAGATTCCTCAAAGGAATGAATGGTGTGAGCAGGGGAGAAATGTGCTGGGGAGCCAGATCCTGGTACCAGTACTTCTGGGAGCAATAAAAGTGGAGCAGGATCAGAAAAGAGCTGCAAGATCAGTTTGGGATCTGAAGCAAGCTGGTACAAAAGGAGAACAGAGAAACTTGATCTGTGAAGTGTACTGTAAAGAAATTGAGAAGTCATTCTGTGAGCATGTTCAGTTATCTGTCTGAGGGGACAGGGACAATGCAGCAAAAGACTCAAGAGCAATAGCCTAGTTGCTGAGGATGCTTACCATCACGCTGGAAAACATTGATATTTTGGGGGAGGCAATTCACTGATTGAACAGATTTCCTCAGACCCTGGTGGCATTGCTGTCATTCCAGGCTTCAAATCACCACTGAATAGTTCTCTGTAACGTAATCTTTTGCTCAAAGAGAAGAGATAGCTAGGTGGAGTTTAAAGGCTGCTGATTCATATGTGGAATCAATGTACATTTAATTCTGTCTTATAAAACACTAATTTGGGGCATTTGGACATCTGAAATTAAGGCTAGACAGGCAGCTTCAAGCAACTTATAGATTTTTGAGTTTTTTTGTCAATTTCTATCTTTCAGGTTGGAGCTTTGTGAGTTTGTTTTCTAGTTGTTTGCGTTGCCCTGAAACCATCCTATGTTTTCTTTGGACAGTGACAAGTATGAAAATAAATTATTAAAGAAGAAATGTACCATGATTTGAGGACGATGGGGGGGGGGGCCGCCCAGAGGGAGAGGCAGGGTGCCATCACTTAAAACTGCATGCCTTGTGCTGCACAGCCTCTGCATGAGAGCTGGGATTTCAGCAAGACTGGAAAGACATGTTGGGCCTCTCACTAGAAGAAGGACATTGAGGCCCTGGAGTGTGCCCAGAGAAGGGTGGTGAAGGTATGAGGGAGCAGAAGTCTTATGAGGAGCAGATGAAGAAAGAGGGATTGTTCAGTGTGGGGGAGGCTCAGGGCAGACCTTATCGCTTTTTACAATGACCTGAAAGGAGACTGTGGTGGTGGGGGTCAGCCGCTTCTCCCGGGTAACAGAAAAAGGGAGAGCTGCAGCATGTCTGCACAGTAGCACTGTAATGATTTCTCTGGGAGTGATCCAGTTTCCTTTGCCTAAAATTTGGTTATTAGGCTAGTCCTGTTTGGCATTAAGAACTTACATTTCCTGGCCAAGTTCTCCAGTCTGTGCTGAATCCTGGCCAGGTGACCAAAGCAAGAGTTGGAGCTCACTCCTGCTATCAGAAAACTGCTTGCTAAATGTCACTGTGGTGCCTCTGCTGTAGACAGCATCCTGGCTAGGTGAGGATGTCTTCCATGCTCCTCTTATTCTGCAAGAATTGAGTACCTGGCTAAGCATACTGACTTGCTCTGGCACCCTTTAGACAAGTAGTATTTCAGGGCTGTCATGCGTTTGGAACACCTGTCTCATAGTCTGAGGCTAATGGAGTGTAAAACTCTCCATGTTCTGAAGTTGTGAGCTTGCTTAGTCATTAACAGATACTCCATGATTATTAGTACATCTGCTTACCCTGCTGCAAGTGGTATCCCTCTAAAAGAAGTGGTATCCTTCTAAAAGGAGTCACCTGAAGGCTCCCACTGGAGCTGAGTACTGGTGGCTTGGAAGGGTATATCCCTTTGCTAGCGTAAAGGGGAGTTCCCCAGGCAGTGCAGTCAAGCATTCATGGTGACTTGGTGTTCTCTGCCTAGCTGTGTAGTTATAATCTTTGGTGTCTAGCACTTTTGGTATCTGCTTGGTCTCTGGAAAGAGAGGCTGTTTGTCCATGTCTGGAGGAAATGGACAAATGGCTGTAGAACTGTAGGCGGAGTGATGGATCAACATGCCTGCCAAGACAGCACTTGGGTTAGGAAAGACTGGCAAAAGGAATTCTGCAGCTCCTGAGCAGTCCTGAAAGATGCCTGTGTAACCAAAAATGAAGGTGAATTGCCTCAGAGCTACTTCGAATTTTGCAGGGAAGCTACCATAGGCTGTGGTGGCATTTTCCTTTTCTTTCTCTGTAACAAGCCATGGTGAAACTTAGAGTCCAGCAAAACTCCCATTGCAAGCTAAGCATACAGACAAAGATTGGCTGTGGTGGAGCAGATGGACCATGAAAATCAGAATACTGTCATTCTTGCTTGGTATTAATGAATTTCTAGAAAATTCATCTGCTGTTTCTTGAGGCAGTGGCTCAAGAGTGTGAGTCATGAATGGATGTGTAAAGGCACCAGTGGATTTCTGCTTTAGAGACTAGGCGCCCAGTGGAAAAGTCCTAGAAATAAATTCTGATGTTAGTTCTCTTTATGTGAGCGTTATGCCCTTAGGCTTTTAAGAATAGTGGCCTCTCTCTGGAAAAGCAGCTGGTGTACAGTGAGCTTATAGCTGCTCCTCTGTGAAGATGGTGGGTTTGTCCCTCGCACCTGTCCCTCCCTGCACTCCAATGATGTGTCCCAGACAGGTGAAGTACCACTTCCACTGTCAGGCAAAGTTCTGTTTACAAGGTACTGTGCTGCAGTCGTGTGCTAATGCCTTGGTCACAAAGACTCATCTCCAGATAAGTGTTCACTTGTAAGTCAGCAGCGCTGATTCATTGGTTTAATTACTTGTTTTCCACTCTCCTTAGTCTTTATGTGGGTACCTATACCTGAATTTTGGATGAGGGCTGAATAACTACTAAATGGGCTAGAGCCAGCTTCTTTAATCCCAGCTTGTTAGAAAACTGTCCAAGTGACCCTTCTGTTTCCTGCAGTTTCAAATCAGTCACCTTTTCTCTGCATTCCCTAAAACTTCTCTGGTATTTCTGTACATTTGGTCATGAGCCTTAGACCTGTATTTAAGAAAAATACTCTACAGTTACACTTTCTTGATGCTTATCTCCTCCTTCCTTCTTTCCTTTCAGTTTTGTTCTAATATAAATGCAGTCTATCTAAAGGCACACTTTGCTGCTGATGCAGAAGCTAAATGCTCTGTTGCAGTGCCAGACCCTGAGGCGTGCTAGCTGCATGCACAGGACAGCAGGAGAGGGAAAGGGATAGGGATTTGTGTTATTCCTGGTCTCTGCCTCACACTGTTATCCTCTTCCAGTACCACTGCAAAATGCATGATTCTACTTTCTTGTTGCTTTCCTGTCTCTCTTCTGAACTCCATGGACATCAGGAAATTCATTCCTGTTCCCCATTAAAGTGAGCAGACTTTCTCATTTTTTCTTTCTCTCCCCAAATACCAAACTCATGCCCTTTTTGGAGTAAGCACAAGGGGGCAGAGCTAGAACTGAGTTTTAAGTGCATTTCTGCCTCGCTCCTTTGTCCAGTTTAATGCTGTCCTTGGCCAGAGTTTCCATTTTTCCCCCCTTTTTTTTTTCTTTTTCACAGTTTATTCAGACACTTTTATTCCCATAGCAATTAGGCAAGCTTGATGTGAACCAGTAGCATGCCTAAGGATTGACTCCAAGCAAGGTACTTTGGCCTCCATCAAGGTTCATATTTAAAAACAAGTCAGCCATTAAGCAAATGTTCTTGGACCACCACATGCCAGACATCCTGATTTGATGAGCTGTTCTGCTGGATCTGCAGATGGCGCAGCCAGAGCTTTGGGAAGGCACTCCAGCAGGAGGACAGGGGGTATGACTTGGGTTTCTACTCTTGATGTTTCTTCCTTTCGCTAAGAAACAGTGGGCTCAGCACAGTATGTGCTGTACAGAGACCATGCTTTTCTGTCAAAAGGTTAGAAAACTTTCCAGCCTCAGCAGAGGTGAGAGCTGTGCAGGCGTCTCTAACTTCCTCCCCATGAGGGAGCACAGGTGTAGCTTTTTCCAAGGTTGGAAATATGGCAGTTGCTGTGTCTTTGCAGAGTTCCCTTTCCAGCTGAGGTTCTGTGTTCTCCTACTTCTCTTAAGGATTTCCACAATAAACCAGAGGTTGTCTGTTTAACTTTCTGTCTGGAGGATATGGCGAAATTTGTATTCTTGGTAGTAGTCCAGAGCCTGTCTTAAGGCTATTGATAAAAAGTACTTTCCTTCCTTCTTGGGTCACCCATGGCAGGCAGAAGTGCAGTTTTGCTGAATTAAGAGAAGCACCTGTTTTGAACCTGGGATCTTGCACCTGTTTGAGTAATATCCTCTTTGACCACAGCACTTCCACTTGCAAACGTCTGCCTCTGTGCTGCCAGTCTGAAGGTGTGCTTCAGCACTGATTGAATTTTGGTTTGCTTTCTGTTCCTGGTGATTCCTAATTCAGCCTGTCTCCCCTACAAACAAGCCAATTTATCACCCAGGGTCTAGTCTCAGGTCATGTAATGGAAACCTGGAGACCCACCAATGTATGAGTCTTCACCGTAGGTATTGCAAGTATTATGCACAGCTTTAAACATCCTCTAGATAACTTACTCTGTTTCTAATTGCATGTACCCTGGCCAAGATATTTTCCTCCATCTATTTCAGTCCCTAAAGGAGAGTAATAGCAGATTAGTTAGCTGATAGCAACCTCCTTATCTTAGCTACAGAAGGTTCCAGCAGAGGCTTTTATTGATAGCTTGTCACAGCTGATAGTTAAAGCTGCTGGGAAGGCCTCTTTCTGAAAGCTACATCTGCTTTTGATGGGGACAGAAACTACTTGCTTCACAATGATTTGGGTAGAAGCAGTAATCCTGTATCTCTGGAATGATTTCTAATATGAGGTGGCAGGAAAATTGTTGACCAGGCTCATAGGAAAGGAGGAATCGTTAAGTCTCAGATAGTAGTTCCCGAAGCTAATCCATTTGTCAACTTTAGCTGATCTCATTTTTAGTTAAATGCCATCTTATTTATTGAGGATTAGCAGCTGCAGTAGTGATCAGCCTTGTCCCATCATGAGTCAAAGAGCAAAGGGACTGTGGAGGAAGGCATTAAAACTGCAGGCTGTGAGAAGTGGTTGTGAGATGGTTTGTGCCAGAGTGAAGGAGGCAAGAGTCAGATCCCTCAAGGATAGAGGCTGCTAAGCCTCAAAGGCATTGCAGAGTCACTGAGTAAATGACTGTGTGTGCAGGGACTGTAGTGCAAGAGACCAGCTCCTAGGTTTGGTACCACTGCATTCTCCTCTAATTCTCTAGTCTGAAAGCTTTGCCCGTTGCTAGCCTGTCATGTTCTTTGGAGGTCTGGTTGCTCTTAGGTGTTTACTTTTCATTCACATTTGCTCATTCTGGTTTTCAAGAAACATAAAGCTTTGCAGAATTCAGCCCTGAGATTTTTTGAGATGGCTATTCTTGTCTTAGAGGCATAGGGAAATGCTGTGGAGGCAGGTGATGTGTGCATCAACTGGCAAATGCAGTGACAAGTAGGGAAAGCAGTGCATAACACTAGACTTGAAGATAGAGGGTACAACTTACAGGATCAGAGTCTACATATCCCTTTGGGTTTCAGATGTCCACATCTTTTGAGGGCCCGTATGGAGATGATCACAATTTGTCCTAGTAAGACGTTGGGGTGCCAAGTGGCTTAGCTGGCCACTGTACTTACTTGTTGCCAGGCAGGGCTTTTTAGGCTGAGTGCCTTATGAGCAGGGTGTGTTCCTGTGAAGCAGTGCAGTTGTAGTGATGAGAGGCAGGGATGATGCGTACTGCAGGGGCAGCCCATGATGGTGTGTGTTTTGAGTGCAAGCTTACAGTGCTGTATAGCAAGCTGTCAGGAGAGCTGTGCCAAAGATTGCTTAGTGTTGTGTCAAAAAATTTTAGCAGTGTGTCCTTTGACAGCAGAGAATCTTCTTACTGTGTGGTTAGTGAATGCCTTCCTGAATGTTTCACTCTCACATTTTGTGCCTGGAAGAACCCATCAGGCTGCCCCAGTTTGTAGTTCTGTAGAATCTGCTGAATTTAATGTGCTGTGTTTACATTCCACCTACTCTGTCATGGCAGGAGAGGCTCCTGCTCCATTCTGCAGATCAGTTCCCTTTGCCTGGGGTATTTACAGCTGCAAAGTGTACAATCTGACTCTTTTTATTCAGTTACATTCTTCTCAATGAGATGGAGAGAGCAGTGAAAGCTGAGATTCTTGGAAATAGGGAACATAGTCATTCTCAACGTTCCAGTTCAGAGTAACTCTTCAATGACAGCTTTATGTTCACAGTTTTACAGTAAAAATTAGTAGTCGTGGTTCTAGCTGGATTTCACCCACTGGATACCTAGAGAATGAGCGCAAGAAACAGACTGAATGAATTGTCTTCTACTTGCACAATCTCCCGATTCCTGCTTTAAGCAGCTTAGGGACTTCCTGAAATAGAGATCTGTTACTCCTGAGATGTTGTCAGAACAGTTGTAATGCATTCACTAACTTGTCTAGCACAGAAAAGATGCTGGCAGAGTAAGTAGAGAGATGAAGGAATAGCACTGGCTTTGTGTCACTGCCTTGTAATAGAATTAGAAGAAGCTAACCTACATTAACAGTGCAACTTTTTGGAGCCACCTATCAAAATCATTCTGGGTTTCTTAGCCAGAGGAGAACAGCTGAGAGGAAACTGTATGCAGAAGACAGTATGTGAGCTTAGCAGACAGCAATGGGATGAATTGTACTGCAGGGAAATCTGTCACTTACAACCTTGAAGCCTTTGCTTGCTTATCAATTCCAAATGCAAGGAATGGGTTACTGCGAAACCTTTGCACTCAGCCAGCCACGTTGCTGCTTTTCTAAAGAGCCACTCTTAAATGGCACCCAGGCTGATGGAGGCTTCAGTGGTAACAGAGACAGCATGGGGGAAAATGTATCTGGGAGTAAGGAAAACAGAAGAGAGAGATAGGAGGAGCCAGATGAACTCTATCAATACTGTTCTGTTAAACACCGGTAATGGTCTCTTGTGTGGGAGCGCTGGGTGTGTTTAACTGTTGTCTGTGTTGATCTTTCAAATTATAAGTTTGTAAACTTCACTCTAAGAGTGACCAGCCTAAAAAAAGGGCTGGTTACAATCTGCAAGAGTTTCCATTCAATCATCTTCCTCCAGTGCGATTTTTGTGGGTGTTTGTGTGGACCTGCTGTTAGATAGATCGGCTCTTCAAACAGTTCAAAGCATGTGAAGCAGGTCAGCTGAATTAAATAAGTGTTGGCCTCTTTACCAGGCAGCTGGGGCTCAGTGTGATTGCACAAGAGAAGCCGATAGGCTTTGAAGTCCCAACAGCAGGAGAGCTGGTAGCACAGCTGGGCATCCAGCTGAGGCCTGGCTAGCATCTTGTCCTGCTTTGCATGGGAAGGAGAATTGAATGAGACGCGATCCCATATAGGAGTGAATTGCAGTGTAACAAATGCTGTCAAATAATGAACTCCTTGTAGTATGTTCAGAGGAACAGCATGCTGAAGCATCCAGCTTAAGCAACCATATATAATTTGGACTGTCTTTGGCAGTGAAGTATGTTTTGCAAGTGCCCCAACGATGCAAAATACAACTTGCTGTGAAAAGTGTAGAGCAATATGCTTTTGCAGGGCTGAGCTACGCAAAGAGGGAGGGGTCAGATGCCACACACATATACTCCAGATGTCAGGGCACCATATTAAATGGTGTTCTCTCCCTTACCTGTCTCTGTTTCTGTTTACTCAGAGGAACACATTCTCACAAATAATAGAGGTCTGCCACCAGATAATAAAGAAAGGAGGCTGAGCTCAGAAGACGTGAACTAGGATGTCAAACAGAGCTTGCAAGACAAGGACTAGAACAGAGACAGGCTTCAGTAATCTGAAGGAAGGACTGGAAATGCTCATTTGCTAGTGGAGGCTGAAAGCAAGCTGATGCAAGCAGTTCCCATCGACTGGAGGGGAAGCAGATGCTGAAGTGATATTTGCTTCAGATGACAAAGTTGATGTGGTGTCTTCCACATTTAGCCCTGTTTTCTGGGATCAGCTATGTGACAACAGTGTAATTCCTCAGTGGCAGTTTTGTGGAGGTCTTTGATATGGTTTGCTCTAGGCATCTGACATGGACCCTTTTCTAACAAAAGTTCTGTAAAAAACAAATGAACAAAAAAAAACTTAGTGGTGAGTCCTCAGTTTGGAAGACACATTTTCTAGGATTTATTATTTTTTTTTTCTCCTTCCAGCCCTAAGACATTCTTTTTCTTTGAAGGACACCATGGCATGCCATGTGACAGAGAAGGAGCCCAGTGTCACAAGACTGAAACCTTACTACAGGAAGATCTGGCTTTAATTCCCAGCCCTGGCATGGCATTCCTGCCATTACTGAACCAGCAAAATATTAGGATTAACAGTGCTCTGTAGAGCCATTTTGGAGTATTGCAATGGAAATGCCTATCCATTACTTGGAGATAGTATAGCAAACGGATCACAGGAAGCAGAGGGGTGACAGCAAGCTTCTGCTGCTAGCTATTCAAACTGGGTACCATGTCCAATGCTGCTGCTGCACTCAAGTTCAGCTTTTTTTGAGAGATCTTCAGACACTGATCCTTCCCTAGCTTGAGAATCCGTTTTCCTGAGCTGTTACTGTTTTGGTCATGCTTTAGAGATATGGAAGTGGGGTTGTTCCTGCAAAAGAAGCTGAGGATGTGTGTGAGGGAGCCTGAAAGCTGTAAGCGAAGATGGAGTTAGTTGTCCAGAAACTTTGGATTTTTCACATGCACTGGAGTTATTGGGAGCAAAAGAGTTTTCAAATGCTTTACTTCAGAAGCTAGGAATGCCTCTTTGATCTGGAGAAAAGGGGAAAACATTAATCAGGATTACAAAAAAGGTGCTTTTGTAGGTAGGTACAAAATGTATTCTGTAAGCAACAACCAAATAATTGACTTGGAGAAAAGGAAGTATTAGAATGGAATTGGTTTTTGTGTTTTCCCTACTATTCTATTAAGATGCCTGTTAACCTCAGGTGATGCTACTCTTGTGATAGTTTCTACTAAGGGTTTAAAAAAAACCAAACACACCCTGTAAATGATTTACTGAAGTTGCATTTTGTTGATTTATATTGGTTCACTTTTTATTAGGATTGACAGTGGCCTTGAACACTGCAGAGATTAGGCTGTAACGTGTATTGTATTTTGTCCCTTAATAGATCTCTGTTCTTGGAATAAGAATTAAATTGATACTTTGGAGAAGATTGTCTTCTTAAACATTGTCACCTTAGAGTAACACTGCAACAGAGTGATTGTCTACGTAATTATTTGGGGGGAATGGGATAGATGGTATCATAGGTTTTCTCAATTTTCAGGGCTCTAATTGTGGTGAATTAAATGGCTTTGGAGACTAGAACAGTGTTGCAGAGTTCTATCACCGATGGATGCGTTGGAAGACAACAGGAATACATGTCCCTTCAGATAACAAAAGAAACAATAAATAGTTTTCTGACAGTTGCTTTCATGCGACCTGAATCTACTGTTCCTGAGTGCATTGTCTCCCATAATCAAATGATTCTACGTCACAGTAAATTTTCACCACAGTAACTATCACCAACAGCCTGAGTTTGTGCCTGCAGGGAGTCGTGCCCAGTAACTGTGAGTGCAGAGCCAAAAAGAGGATCATTTGGCAACATGCTGAATACCAGCTGGCAAATCACAAAACCATTAAGGCTGGAAAATACGTTTTAGATCACCAAGTCCAACCATCAGCCCACTCCCACCATGCCCACTAACCACATCCATCAGAGCCACATCCACACGGTTCTTGAACACCTCCAGGAGTGGTGATTCCACCACCTCCATGAGCAGTCTGTGCCGCTGCCTCACCTCTCTTTCTGAGAAGAAATTCTTCCTAATATCCAACATGAACCTTTCCTGATACAATTTAAGGACGTCTCCTCTCATGGTACCACTATTACCTGGGAGAAGAGGCTGACACCCACTTTGCCACAGCCTCCTTTCAGGGAGCTGTAGAGAACAATAAGATCTCCCTTGAGCCTTCTCTTATCCAGTCTGAGCAGTCCCACTTCCCTCGGCCTCTCCCCATAAGACCTGCACTCCTGGCCTATACTCTGAAACACCTGGATATTTTCCGATAGTTTTCTCATAGTATGAAAGCAGAATGCACCCTTTGTTTCTGAATGTGGTGCTTTATCAGATAAGATAATGCATGTTGGCTGAAGCAGATTTTGGAAAATGCAAAGAGATTTAAAAGAACATGTCCTATTAACCTTAGGCTGTTTGGGCTCCTAACTCCTCTGCCAGCATATAGAATCTTTTGGTCATTTGGGCTGTCTGGTATAGATCAAATTCTTCTTAATACTGGATTTTGAGGCAGTGTCCTTGTTCTTTTCTGTGACACAGTTCATAAGAAGATGTGAGTACCTCTTCACAGATATTTTTCCCGTGTTGTGACAGCCCCATCATCAGTATCACTGCAGAAGGAGCTGTGAACAAGCAATTTTTCCAGCAGTTAGAGAACTGAATGTATGTGCTCAGGTTTCTGGGGGTGAGGAGTGCTGCTTGTCAGTTTGATTTTGCTTTCAGCTGTGTTGCTGTATTACAGGGATGCAAGGGAAAGATGTCAGTAAGCTTTTGGGCCTAAGGCAGAGGTGAAGGTTGTATCTTGCTTTCTTGTGCCTTACTGAATGTTCTTTTATTCAGTAATGAAAGGATATGGAAGAGAGAGCAGAATGCACACAGACAGATGCAGTGTGATCTTGTGGGGCTTCTTGAAAACATGGGTTTGGTATAAGACAGATGGAAGGATGTTATTACTTTTTGGGCATGCACTTCAAAGCTTCTCTTGGGACACAGAATTGTACTTACAGACAGTAAAAGTGAGGGAGCCTGAAATGGAGAAGTCGAGTCATATCCTTGAGTTCTGCAGCTTAAATGGTTCTTAAGTGCCAGCATGGGTCTAGTAGCTAATATTTATTCTCTCTCTGTTGGATTTCTTTTTCCGTGGGAATTTTGCAGGTTACAAAAAGATCTCTCTGTTTTGAATTGCAGTGAATGGCTGTAATCACAATATTATGGAAACTGAAGACCTAGAAATTCTTTGACTTAGCCAAAAATCCCTTTGTTTGCTCCAGATTGACTTCCTTTCAAATTATTGTGCCATTATATTTCTTTGTAACAGTTGAGTTTTGTTTTAGGTCTAGGGATTTGAATTGGTCCTTGGAGGGGTACAGGTTCTTAAATGTAGGCTACTAATTTACAGAAACCTAAACTTAGATAGACTTGGAAAACCAGATCAGAACTTTCTATGCCTTTCAGAAAGCCAGCTATACATGCCTTGTGCTGACTTACAGGCTAGTTCTTGTAATTCTAATAGGTTTGATTTCTTTCTGCCCGAGGCATTTCCCAGGTCACCCATCTGCGTGCTGTCTTGGCTGGCATTAAAAGATCCAGCTGTTGTATGCACATTTATTCTGGGCTTTCAAGTCACTAGATGTGTAAGGCAGTTTGGAAGGGTGTGACAAACCTTCTTTGTTTTTTGGCTCAAAGCTTGCTTCCTGAGGTATTTCTTGTGATAAGAATCTGATTGATTTATTGAGGAGGCCAGTGATGGGTGCTGCTCTGTGACAATCAACATCACTTTGTGGACATTTGAAAGTACCTTCCTCCAGAGCTGCTTGCCTCCGGAAGAGAGTGCTCAGGAGTGTTTACTGGCGGAAGATCTGGCCTGTGACTAAATAGCTCCAGCTTGGTATAGGAAAATTGGGGAATGATACCATCTTGTCCTGTGAAAAACAGGATGCAGGTGGGCATCCCTGCTCCCTCTTATCTGCTGGCAAGGCCCGGAAGATGGGAACAAAGGAGTTTCTACTGAGATCCAGAGCCAGAAGCTGCTACTCCAAGGAGAGCTGACTCGAGCACTTTGGACTTACAAATAAGTTTGTAATACCATTGAAAAGTGGCCATTATCTCCATTGTCACCTTCGTGTCAGCAGAACAACAATGCCCGATGACCCACCGCTACTGAAGGTAAACGACTGAACTACAAACCACTCTGGATCCATGGTGGTGACTAGCTCTCTCTTGCTTCCTATAAAGATTCCTTGCTTCTTCTTTCCCAACTTTTCTATCGCCTTCCTTCCCTTCCCCATTACCCTAATTCATAATAGCGTCCGTCCTCCCTTCCCCATCTCCCTGATTAAGATTTGTAATAAACTGGTCGGACCAATATTTGAGCCATTGTTTCTTAATCATATGCTGGGTGTACAGATATCGGAAAACCTCCTCTCCCGCCTATAAATTGGAGCGAGAGGAAGGGTAAGAATTTTCTTCCCTTTTGTCAGTGCTGTGATAGACAAAACAAAATGTATGTTCTACTCTGAAAAAAGACGTCTGGATATTTTTGGAAGTTGCAAGCAATTCTTGGAGAATTTGAGGTTTGTGTGAATGCCCTGACACAGAATCCTTTTATGCCTGCTTTCATCTTCCATAATCCTGTGAACTTTTACAATTTAGGGCTGATGCCATTCCAGTCAAGAGAAACATGCAAATGTGACAGAACTATGCACGTTGCAACAACTTGGCAGCAAATCCCATCTCCAGCCAAGAGTTAAACTTGGCATTTGCTTCTGCTCTGCAGTCTTTCCTGCCAGTCTTCTCAAGTCACCTCCTGCATCCTGCTGGCTGATGTTGGCAATGTCAAGCCTCTGGCCAACAACTTTTTTGCATTTGGAAGCTGGTTCTGTGCAACGAGCAGACAAACTGCTTGTTATTGTTAATCCCTCTGCTCTTTAACTCGCTGCCCAGGCTCCATACCATGAGACAGTGCTAATATCCAGGCTCTTGTGTGGTTCTTGTTATACTTTCCAGCTCTCTCCAGGTAAAGCTCTCAGGCAGCCCGTGGTCATGTGTGGTAGATACCCATGCCACCACACTTCTAGAAACCCTTTCCAATTGCTAGAGACATGTCACAGATCTGTCAAAGATGTAGGAGCAAGTTGAGTGGCCTGTGAGCACTGTGAAAAAAATGGTTTCTGTTCCGTAGCTAAATTAATAGCAAATTTAACAGTGTCATCTGATGTGCTAAGTAGGTTTATAAATATGCTAACTTGATCTTTTTTAATAATTTAGTAAAATCAAAATGAATAATTTGGAAGTCAAGTTAACTGCCTGCAGCTGCCACTTATTAACATTTCTAACTGAACTGATCTGCAGCCATCTTCAGTGGGTACACAGCTCCTATGACGTGGGCGTTTTTTACTTGCTAGGTGTCACCGTACAGGGAGAATGCTAACCACAGTTATGTGGATAATATCCAAGATGAAACGATCTTGCCGTGTAACAAACAGAAACCTTTCTGATCTTATGGGTGTACTGAGTTTAACCGAGTTACAAGAAAAGGTATAGTTTTCCATAGACTGTCTTCTGAGAAATTATTCTGAGAAGACTATTATTTTCTACACTGTCTCTCCATAACAGATGGCTCTAACCTGCTTTTTGTAGATATAATACTGTGTTCTGTAGTTAATTTCAGTTTTGTATTATAGTAGCATTGGGAACTTTTAAAACAAGGAGTCACAAAAATATAAAGAAACTGCAGAATGAAACAGCCTTCCAATGTATGAGACTGTTAGTGTTATCTCAGTGCTCAGTTTTCAGCTGCTGGAGAAACTGAATGTTCTGGTATCACTTGAAGTAAAGCAAAGTACCTAGGCCTGGAATATGAAGAATGTTGTAGACATAGCTGGGAAAACAAGGAAGCAGATGTACAAAGTTCTCCAGTGTTGTAAGCCGTGCAGTCGGTTCTGGTAAAGTAGAAAATGCCGATCTGAGACACCCTGCTTGTTTTCGCCTGTAATTTCTAATATAGTTTATAAAATCAGAGCTTGCCTGCTGTTTGCCTTGTGTGCCTTGACAAACTTGCTACCTATATTTTAATTACTGTCTGAAACGATCAAGCCATTTTTAGGGCATCCTTTCCTAAAGGATATAGCCTGAGGCAGATGATAAACAGATGACAGCTTCGGTGTCAGAGGCTGAAAAGCCACCATGCTTGCTTTGCCACACAGACCTGTTAGGTGTTAGTGGGCAATGTAGTACATCCCTGCTATGCTGGCTTCTAGGGCAGGAGGCAGCCAGGAGCACTACCCTACTGCTCCTGGGAAGCTGTTGGAGTGTCTTTCTGAGGGCTGCAAGGTATGTCTGGGAGCTTGGTGACGAGGGTCCCACTGTGTTTTGCATAATTACTTCTCAACATTTGCATATGAAACTCTTGGAAACTGCTTTCTGCATAAGCATCATGTTGTTGACTCATACGTTTTTTTGATGCTGTGCCACCCCCAGATTCTGTCTGATAGTACAGCTGCTTTCTGAATAATTTCTTACTTTTGTTTGTGTACAGATGTTATCTTCCTAGATGATCATTACAACCATAGTTATAGTAAAACTTTTTTTTCTTTTTTTTTTGAGAAAAAGAATCCTGAGGACCTGTTTGACCTTTCATTTATAAACAAGGGGAATATATATATATGTGTGTATATTTTTTTATAATAAATCTCCTTTACTGAGAGAGACAAGAGTTTGCAATTAGCTTTGAGCTCCTTCGACTGTTACAGTAAGATAGAATGAGATCACGGAGAAAGACCTTGTGTTGGGAAGACCCAGTGAGTTAGCTTGATTGTTCATGTTGCCTGTTTCTGAGCACAAGAAGTCCTTTGGTTTTAGTTTCCTCTTTGATTTTAAAGCTCAGGATACGTGACAGACTTCAGACCCAAATCAGCCAAAAACATAGCAGATCATAATTATGCCATCCATTAAGCCTTTACTGGATAAGAAACGCTTATTTAACAGGGCTAGAATGTATCAAGGATAAAATGAAACATGGAAGGATTATGATGTCGTAGCTCACACAGCTGTATTTGTTCATGCAGTGATCTCATACACAGTGAGGTCACAGCAGCACAGTATGACCATGGAATCCCCAACCTGTGGTTAATAGCACAAAGTGGTTCATGAGTTCTGGATGAAATCTGTGTTTGATACCTGTTACTGTGTGGAAAGAAAAAAAAAAAAAAAAAAAAAAAAAAAAAAAAGCAAGCATTTAATGTGTATGGATTGTATTGGTGTGGTTGAGATCTTTGCAGGTCATGTGCACAGCAGAATAGTTTCAAGAATAGAAGCTCTAAATGCCAGCAGCCCAAGGACCAAGTTCCTGGTAGCTCCTGGTGAGATGGTGCATTCGTCCAGTCACTCTGGATGTTTGCAGTTTGGTTTTTCTACCCATTAGAGCACATGCTTAGAGCAAAGCCTTTTCTTCCTTGTTGGCTGTAGCACCTGCTGACATCTTTGAAAGTCATCCAATTCTCAGTTAAGGGTTTATTAGAGAAAAGGTCTGCAGAGGAAAGCCCTCATGACAAAAGCAGAGCTTTTATCTTCTGTCAGCAGTCAGAAATTTAAACAACTATGAGAATACTTTACAGAAGCTCATGAGGGATTTCCCTTCTCCTACTCCATGTCCCCTTCCTGCCTCCTGTAACCTTAGAAAAGTTTCAGAGGACTTCCTGGGTTCAACCAAAACAGATACTGCTGCACCTCTTGCATTGCTGCTGGTGTATCCTTTCCTATGAAGAAACCTGATTGTGATTTCATATTTGTGCTCACATACATCCAGCACCTTTTACCCATCTTGCTGAACACAAAACTTGCCTCTAGGATAAGGATACACAGTCTGATGGCTGTGATAAAAAATGAAATTGAGCAGGCAGGAGCAAAATATGGTTTAAAAAGGATCTTCTGGTGGCCAGATTTTTGAGAACTCTCCTCCAGTATGTCTGCAGTGGCATAAAGTCCTTTTGTAATGAAGAAATACTTACTGAACTATTTTGCAGCTGAGGGAGAAAACCTTAAAACCAGATTGTGAAAGTAGGAAAGAAAAAAAAAAAAAAAGAGAATCTCACGAAAGAATAGAGTAGAAATACCTGAGGATGGTGAACAGGCTGAAGTAAACAAATATTGCAGTTAAAGAGAGTGTGGTTTTGGGTAAGTTTTGAGGACACAAATAGAACTGGTATTGGTTTAGCCAGTGGAAATTGTTGGTGGAGAGAAAGTGAGGGGCAATCAGTAAAACTAAATATTTCAAACCAGCAGAACCAGATGGCTTTTAAATGAGTGAGCACAGCATACTGTGGGCTGCTAACCAGCGTATTTGAAAATTCTAGGACATATAAAATCCAAGAAGAATGGAGTGGCAAGTGTAGGAATAGCTTATAACAGGGTAAAAAGATACCCTAGGAAATTGTTAAGCTGACAATTTGAATTAAAACAATTCTGAAAAGTAGCAAAAGGTTAAACAAGTCAGCTTGTTTATCAGTCAGTGTTTTTAAATTGAAATTAGTGGTGGAAAATGGTGATGGAAAATTGCTGGACATCTTGTACAGTGCTGTTGCAAAAATTCCATCGGCAGAGAAAAATTATGCTGGGTATTGAATATTTTTATTTTCTGATTACTTGGATCTTGTTTAGGTGATGGCTTTTGAAATGTGTAGACATTTTGTGGACTATCATTAGGTATCCTTGGATGGCTAATCTCTCACCACAACTTAAATGAGCACATGTCTGTACCAAACGTAGCCTTGATGCAGTGTATTGAAGGATGGCTTTTGAGCAGCAATCATTCAAGATAACAGATTGTGCTGAGAGAACTGTGACAGCCTCTGGAGCAGAATTTTGGTGATTGCTGATAAAACTGAATGCATAGGGCTGAATTAAATGAACCTTAAGCAAAATCGTCTGTATGTTCCTGTCTGGATGTAAAATAAACATATTAAAAATATTTCTAGGGATCTCTACTGAAGAATGACACTGCCTCAGCAGAGGCTAGATATCCCTTGAAGACAGATTTAGAAGGCAATTGTTGTGAACTGGATTTACGTTTATTTGATTATCACAGTAAGAGAACTTGGCAGAAGTACAGTGTCCCAGAGGCTGGATGGCTTGTCAGTTTCCATTGCCAAGGTCAACAAATGAGGGAGGTAGTTTGCTGGGGTATGCAGCCTTCAGGTTTTACTTTACTCTATTTGAAATTAAACTTAGAGAACTGCATGCATTTGAACATACTAGTTGCGGGCTTGGTGCGTGGCTCAGGTTCACACCTCTGAACCAAGAGTGTTGCTATTTTTACATTTGTAAACTCACACTTTCCTGGCATGCATGTTAGACAGGCTGGATGCTTGTCTGGTAGCAGTGCTATTCCCTTCATATGAGAGGTCTCCAGGAATTTCCTCCTTCTGGAAGGAGTTGTACACTGGAGTTGTACTGGAGGCTTCTAGGTATTGGGGTTCTCACTTTGGTGCCAAGTGTTGATGTTGACCAGATAGAGCACATACCAGGGGAGTCACTTGTCTCCCTTGGATCCTGTTCCTGCTCACAACTTAAGAACAAGCGTAGAAATGCTTCCTTCCTCAGTACTTCTTGTCTTGTTGCATTGGCACTGTTGAGAGAATCTGACACATCAGCACTGCAGCTTAAATTTGAATTTGATACTAAAACACAGACACGGATCGCCATTGAGTCTGGAAGGTATGAACAGTTATAAAAAGCAAACGTGGTGGCAGTTAGCACATAAAGTCAAGTACTGAACATGTGACAGTCAGAAATGAGCCTTACCCTTCTGCTCCTTACCTTTGGAGCAGACCAAAAAAAAAAAAAAAAAAAAAGAGGAATTGCTCTTGCTGGGCTTTAGAGACCTGACCAAGTCAGCAATTTCATTAACTGAGGCTTATCTGAGCAGTCATGCCTTCACATTAACTGCTGCCAAGTCACACCAAATCAGCAGAGGAGAAGTCTTGAGAAGGCTTGAATTGGTAGAAGATGGGGATTTAAGCAGAGCCTGGGGCTGCACTCTTGGATGAGGGGTTTTAGCCAGTGTATCAGAATCAGATCAGTTTAGTGGTTTGTTGTGAAGTCCTGCTTCTGAGTGCAAGATGGAAGATACAAACTAGAAAGGGAGACACTACTAGGGGTGTTACACTTAAATTGCAGTGCTGATCAGTTGGAGGATGGTATTCTGGTTAGGACTAAATTTTTTGCACAATTAGGGGAAACTCAGTTACCGAGGACTGAAGTATTCTCTGGCTTGATTTTTTTTTCTTTTTTTTTCTTCTGACAGGGGAATTTGCATTAAAATCCAAGAGGTTTGTGTATTGTTGATCATGGAATCATTTGAATCGGAAGGGACCATTAAAAGCCATCTAGTCAGCTCCCCCTGTAATGAACAGGGACACCTGCAGTTGGATCAGGTGCTCAGAGCATCATCCAGCCTGACCTTGAGTGTCTCCAGGAACAGGTTATCCACCTCTCTGGGCAGCCTGTGCCAGTGCCTCACTACCAGTATCATAAGAAGCTTAATTCTTATATCCAATCTACGTCTCCCCTCTTTGAGTTTGAAACTGTTTCCCTTTGTTCTATCACAACAGGCCCTATAAAAGAGTCTGTCCCATTCCTTCTTACAGCCCCCCCTTTAGATACTGAAAGGCTACGATTAGGTTTTCCAAGAGCCTTTTCTTCTCTAGGCTGGACAGTCCCAGCTCTTTCAGCCTGTCCTCATAGGAAGGTTGTCCCATCCCTTGGATCATGTTTGCAGCCCTCCACCGGATGCACTCCAGCAAATCTATGTCTATCCTGTACCGAGGACTCCACACCTGGATGCAGTACTCCAGATGAGGCTTCACCAGTGCAGAGCAGGGGACCAGGATCATCTCCCTTGTCCTGCTGACCACACTGCTTTGATGGCTCTGAGGGCATATTGCTGGCTCACCACCAGTTTCCAGGTACTTGCTTCCACCAGTACCCTTCGGTGCTTTTCAGTAGGGCTGTACTCTATCCTTACATCTCCCACCTTGATGCATGGATAGCTTCTCTTTTGTGTACAGCACAGTTCAAAGTTCACAGTTCAAAACCTTCTGAATGTTTACATCTGGCAAAAGAATTGATAAATCTGATACTCTGGGCATTGAATAGCACCTGGAAAATCATTAGTAAGATCCAGAGTTTGTCTTATATAGTGAGGCAACTTTATCAGCATTAAATGTGATATAAAGAATGCTACTTTTCTTGAGCTGCTGAATAATGTTCTGTAGTATTTTTGTCTGCATTTTGAGCAATTTCGCTTCCGATTAAAATATGGAGTATTTCTCTGCTTGTAAGGTTCATTTTAGCGTTTACTCGCAAGAGTGAAAATTCTGAAATGGTCTATTTTAAAGGCTTGTTATTGCATTTGTTACAGAGAAATAATGAACATGCATTTTATGTAAATTTGCAATGGAACTTTTGTCACTGTGCTCTGCAGAGCTTATCAAGGTATGAAAAACTGTCATTTTAGCTCATCTGTCCAAACAAAGCCAGTTGTTAAAGGCAGGGAGGAATTCAATTCAGTTTGCTGTATTATTTTGAATAATGGAATTAACTGTGGAACTGGTTAGATTCTGTCTCATTAATTGATAATATATTAGCAGAGAAAAGTGAAGGTCTGATGAATAATTTGCTTCCTGTTTTGGGGTAGACTTAAAGCGAAGGCCAGACCTACCTGCTTAAATGGAGTCATAATTTTACCTGTAATTTGTGTGTGTTCCCACAACTCTACACCTGTCTCCACTGGCCTCACAGAGATCATAATGTTGTCAGCATACTAAAGTTTAAGGCCTTCTGATACTTTTGGAGATACTCAAATATCTTTCTTGCATTAGTTCCAAATTGTTCAGCAGGTTCTGAAGGTTTGACACCGTTTCAGGGTTTGGGATTTATGTATACTTTTGTAACGCTTTTCAGATGAGCAGTAATTTCACTCTTTTTTTTTTCTTTTTTCTTTTTTTTTTTTTAATCTCTGCCAAACGGATGTTCTTCTATGTAAAGTTCTCTAATAAAATGTTTGTCTCATATAGATTCAGTATTCAACACCAAAGTGTGTTTAATAACTTATTAAATATGATGTGTTTTGAACAGAAAGTCTCTGTTGTCCTGCTAGGTCTGTGTTTAATTGTACTTAATCACAAATGTTGAAGAACCCAAAATTTGGTGACACTGAGAGCAACTTGTGTGTGGTGTTGGATTTGAATGAGTGTTATTAGGGAGTGTCTATGAAGGCTCAGTAGGGTTCTTGTAGACATTTCTTCCAAACTGAGATGTCAGTATATCTGGAAGAATTTGGGAAGAGGTATTGCTGACATTCCTTTGTCAATCCCTTACTCACCTCTTAGGAGGCAAAACCAAAACAGAACAGAACAATACAAGGTTGAGCTGAAGTACAAAAAACATGTCGGTGCCCTTGGGAAAATGGTAACTATTGGAAAGGATAGGGAGATTTGGGGATAGGGACGCTTTGAAGGCTGAACAAGCACCAATATGAATAGAGAAGTCAGATGGAGTGGAGCAGCACAACATACCAGCACACCAGTGCATTGTGCGATCCAGGTATCTGGAGTCTCTGAGATGGAGTGAATTGAGCTATCAAGCAAGGACTGGAGCTAACTCATTGGTGTTGCTTCCTTCCTGATTTGGGGATCATACATCACAGTGTAGCAAATATCAAATGTCTTGTTCTAAGTAGGCAGCTTTATCTCAAGAACCCTTTCTGCTTAGAAAGATTAAAGACTAGTCAAAAATATCAACAGGGCAGTGTTTTTTTCTAGGATAATAAAGTGGGGAATTTGTTGTATATGCACAATGAGAGATTGTTTATTCCGTTTTATGGATTTTGACACAAGCTTCTCAATACCAAATTTGTTTTCTTTGCATATGAATTTGGGATTAGCATTTTAATCCTTTCTTTATGAATATTTCAAAACAGCATCTAGTAGCTTTATAGTGAGAATATGTTGTAAACATAACATATAAATAGCTTCTTTTTGTCATCTGTTTTGTATCATAGTCCACAGTTCTATGATCTCTAAACTGTTTTTCTGGTGTCACTACAATGCATAGACACCTGGGTAGTGGAGCTCCATCTCTAATGTTCCTATCTGAAGAGACACGAGTGGAAGGCATTCCAGTAGCTGTTGCCTGACACAAAGAAGAGGCACATTAGTAATGTTGTGTAAAAGGAAAGGATCCTTCTGCAAATATTTGTATGAATTCTCTAACTTGTTGAAACCTTCATTTGTATATGGTGTGTTTTTATTCAAATTTCTAATAACAGATTTTTTTGAGAGAAAGACTTACACTTGAGCTGTACAGGCCTTCATTGGCATTTGTTTTCTGAAAAAATGGAATTTAATCTCTGGGGAGTTCTTGGGAAAGATCTGGTTATTCTGAAAGTGCAGCTTGCCTGACTGTATCCAGCTTGGAGAGGAGCTGCTAGAATTTTGTTGCCTTGCTTACCTGCTTATTGCTTTCTTACTGTTGTAGTTTTATCACATAGTCTCCAAATGACTGCTGTTGTACAATTGTACAACATTGTTGTTTTATTTCCAAGACTGGATTTGGATAGTGATGTTTTTATACACCACTATGTATTTAAGATCCTCTGAGCTTTGGATAATTATCAGTGCACTGTATCTTTTTGATTTGGTGTTGAAGTTACAGACCTTTAGCTAATGTGTTCTTACATTTCTTCCACGCGTGGAACAGTGGTTGATTTGGTACTCATTGCACTGTTAACTTTTCCTTCAGTAAAAATATTGTTCTCCCTAGCCCCAAAAAATTATCAGTGTTCTCCTCCAAGGTCAAAATGCTCATGAGATAAATCTTGATGGGCTTTGTTCTTGTATTTACCAGCATGTTTCATCACACCCCAAAGCCATCCTCCTTATCATAGGCCATTTTAATTTTAACAGACTTTTGTCATCTTGATGTCTCTGTGAAATGATGGGCTCTTGGCAGACAGCTCTTTTTTTCTGAGAGGTAATTGAGCAAATGTTTGTCCAGGACACTTATCCTGACAGTGAGTGTGTTTGACCATGTGCTGACGTAGGGAACATGACCTGCCCTGGCCTTCCACAAATTTATTTGACTATTTAACATTTGGAAGAGTGAAAGAAGGCTAGCTTCATTGTTGGGGCTGCTGTCTAACTGATACACTGAGGTGATTAAGAAATCTGTGTTCAACTATTTTAAAAGGTATGATTTTAGAGAAACTCCATGGCTTTCCTGAGTGACAAAATATTCAACTAATTTATCTGTGATGCTTCTTTTTTCAGTCCATTCCTAGTGAGAATGCTGGTAGATGTCTGCTATGAAGTTACTGCAATCCAGTTTGAGCTATCGTTGTTCTGGCTTCATAAGTTAGTGGACTGCAGTTATTTTTAGTAATTAAAAAGTGCTTTATAAAATGTGTTTAGCAGGGAAAGGAAAACAATAAAGGTGTTACACAGCTGATAAACCTTGGCATGTAGTAATCCCTTCCAGAAGTAAAACTGAAAGACAAGAAATAATATGTAAACCAAATACCTTTTTTAAGAACAAACCAGGTTTGTAGGTTTTGAACATACCTTGGTTCCTTGATTAAATTAACAGCAGGTGAGTTTTCATGGATCTGAAAAGCAGTGCATTTCAAATTGTTGCACAGGGGGAGCATGGTGTGTTGGCTGAAATGGGGCTACTAGTCATGTACTGATGTGGAGAGCTGAGGAGGTAGTAGTTATTGTCTTCTGGTGCAAACCAGCTACATCTTTCCAAGACACACTCAGGAAACCAGCATGACAGTTGGTGGAATATAAATTTCCAGTCTGCCTTTTCACTTGACTTAACTCACAGTTACTCTGAAGAGCATAGTTTAGAACAGTTTCAGGTCTGTGTGGAATTTTTGTCGACAGTTCCTCCTGAAAAGCTTTTGCACTGAAAACCTTCAGTCTCCAATCTGCCTGAAGCCAGCTGGGGACAGTTTCAGTGATTCTTGTTTGGGCTTTTTCTTGGCATCTACCTCTAATATAAACTGTGTCTTTCACCCATGCGCCTAGAAAAGGTCATATTGCTCTGCAGTTCTTCATTTGGAAGCCAAGTGCTTCTCTTGAAGGTGCTCTGAGTTTCTTTTGACATAAACACTGGTTTGAAGTTCTTACTGTGTTTGGAACGGAAGCCAGAGTCCCCAAACCTAATTGTTCTGTTGAGTGGAAAAAATGCTTTATCAATGCTGAGTGTTTTATAAGAAACATGCATTTCCCAGCTGGCAGAACTTCAAGAAAATCCAAAATATCTCGTTGCATGGTTACCAGAAGGCATACAATTAATGCCTGGGCTTGTTCCTCACATTGTAAGCATAGATTGTTTACTCTGTTAGCTTTATAGTCTTGATTTGCTCATGTATACATGAATTGTGCAAGCAACTTACATCTGCTTAACAGAAACAGGGAGACAGGGAGAAGCACTCTGTACAATTTCTTTTCTAAATTATTCTGTTATTACCTCTACAAAGGCACAGAAAATGATGGTAGCTGTTTCAGTCTAAAGTGTGCTGTGTTTCTAAGACATGTTATTGTTCTAGCAAACTAGTCAAGTTTGTGTGACGAGCTAAAGAGAAGTGATAAAATAATCCATGCGGGAGGGGAAATGCAAGAATTCTTTCAATTAGCAGCACTACAAAGATCACCTGTGGTTGAGTGGAAGAAAACTGGAGGCCAAACCCTAATCAGCAATATCAAATTTATTAAATTGCCTTGATCGTGCTGTAGGATGATTAAAACAAACAAACAAACAAACAAACATTTCTTTAAATGCTCCTTATGAAGCTGTGGTTTAGGTTGGATTTCAGCTGCATGACTAACTTACTCCTTACAGTGGATTCTTCTCTTATAGGGAAGAATCTGTAGTCTCAATTTCAACTTCAGTTTAGCATTGGTTGCTTTGTATGTTTGCTTTAGTAGGATTTTTATCCAGATAGGATACAACATTCTGTCTCGTGCTTTGAATAAGGACAGAAAAAGGAACGTAAGCTGAAAACAGGGCAGTACATTGGCAGTACAACTGCAATGAAGTTAATTTTGTTGGCTAGACTATGTTTGTCTTGCTTCCACCAGTTTTAGGGGTACTGTGGAAAAGAAGGAAGAGGAGCTGAACTGAAGCAACGCCTATTCTAGTAGAAGGGTTATTTAAAAAATAACAGTAGCATTTGCAGGTGCCAGATTTTAATTTATAGCCATTCTTAGCCCCAGAAACATTAGTTGCAGATTTTTCATTTTGCAACTGTGTTATTCTAACACAATGTTGAAATGGCTGTGTTACTGTCCTGTAAAGTATTTATGAGAAAGAAGACTTAGCACTGTGATCCTGGGTTTGGAAAGTAGACGTACCTAAGAGAAATCTGAATTGCCAGCAGTTTTTTTTTAATTGTTTAATTGTTCCCAGGGCTGATGTAGACCTGAGTTTAGGAGATATGTGGCAGTGCTAGCCCAGAATGGGCTAGATATTGCTAGATGCAGAAGTGCCAGCTAGAAGACAGGCAGGAATTTTAAATGTGAAGTCTGGAAAATCCATTTTTTGCTTTCAGTTGGGTACAGGACTGTGTAGAAGAGCTGGTACCTATTTCTGATGGATAAGATAAAAATGTATTTGATGAGGATTTGATTTGCAAATATTTTTACAACAATCTTTGCTAATATTTACAAAATTACTTAGAAATATAATAATAATAATGCCAATAATAATAAAAGTTGATTCATTCTCTAGAAACATGCGAATATGCATAATCAGTTCATTTCATAATCAGTTCATTTCCAGCACAGAGTGAAGAACATGGGAGATGAACTGGATGAAGTTCATGAAATCTTGGGGTATTCCTGCCATGCAGGAGGAACTCCAGCCAGCACCTGGATGCAGAGTTCTTGGGGAAGAGGGGCAGCCTCAGCCCCTATGGGCTCACAGCCATGTTATTAGTTCTGTAGAAAGACCAGAGCAGATCTCAGCAAGATCATGGAGGTGTCTAATTGTGAGCTGCACACTGATCTATTGGACAGCAGCAGTCTTTTCCACTGTTTTTCTCATTCCACGTTCAGCATGTAGTGCAGTGTTAATTTCTCCCACAATCAGTACAAACATAAAAGCCTTAAAACTGTTCAAATGACCCAGACAAAAGGCTGTGAATTAATGCAGTCTATTACAGTCCAGATTGGTGTTTCTTTCAGCAGCAGCATAAACAGTGTTCTTCTGATTCAGTATCATCTACTGCTCTCCTGCATCAGGAGGAGAATGATAAATTCATCCAGTGCTTCAGCAGTGCCTGACAAATTATTGGAAGCCCCTTGCTTCTGTAGCTCCTAGTAGGAGAGTGACTGGTTTATGTATTATACATTCAGGTAATAATCAAACATGTTCAGAGCTTCTTTTAGTTCAGTTCTGGGAAGACGCTCTGCAAGATCCTGGCACCAGAAGTTGCCTGTGTGAATTTGTTGCCAACAGACCAAAGACCAAGTTATTCAATGCCATTAATTCTGCCACTGTCTGAGTTGTCTGACTTGAAGCAAACTGAGTATCTAAGAGCCTTGAGTGGTGGTGTTATGGAAGAGGTGCTCCTTCTCCTTGCTGTGCTGTCTTCTGTGTACAAGTACCTGTACAAGTACCATGCATGAAATCAAGTCCGTGGGAAACTTGAAGCTCACAGGTAACCCACAGTAGTTTCTATTTCTGTGGTTTCAGTGACTTGAACTGCTCATCTCTTGTTCTTTAGGTGAGCTCTCAGATCATTTGCCTTTTCTAGTCACCTGAATCCAACATTTCTCATAAAAATAGTCTTGATTTGGGAAGATATTCCTTTTTATCTCCACAAAAGATTCTTGCAAAGGTGATGAGGAGCACCTCATCTGGTGCGATAACCCTGAAAGTGACTTAGATGCCTCTGAAGGCTACAGGTAGCAGAATAAATCTTCCCTTGGTATTCTCAGTCCCTGCCAAAATCAAATTTCTGCCTGTGTGTGCAGAATGGTGTTTGCAAGGTTCCTCATGACAGCTATGTTGAACTTTCCAGAGTCTGAGGCACAGCAACAGATATCTAAGAATCTGTGTCACACTGGAGCAAGAAATCTCACTTTCTTCTCAGCACTCAGCCTGCTGGATCATTAACATAACAAAGGAGGATTATTGACTTTCATAGTCATGATGCCTTTGATTTGAAGCTGTCTTTGATTAGGGGCAGTAGGGCTCATTGGCCCAGAGGAGCACTGGTTTCCTCCAGGTGAAGAGCATGGAGATAAGCACGCTTTTGAGAAGAGGTAGGAAAGAGGAAAGAAGTAGCTGAAGAGGCTGAATAGAAGCTGTAATAGATGCAGTTAGTCGCTAGGAAGGACCCAAAAGCAGCCCATGATTCTGTAAGACAACTAAAAGCAAATTGTCCGGCTGAGCGATCGGAGGGCAAGGAAGATGCTCCCCACACTATAATTCAAGGGGCTGAATGGCCTCGAAAGCTGAGAGCTTAGGGGAAAGAAAAAACAGAAGATGAGGCAAATGATGGAACAGATGTGAACGCTTTTGTTGGCAGGACTTGGAGGCTAGCGGGATGGCGATAGGCTAATTTGAGACGCATAATGCCAGGATCCTTTCATATGCAGAACAGCACTTTGATCCAGTGTGGATGAAAGTGCTGAAAAGTGGAGAGGATGGCAGGGGGTCTTTTGTCTTTGACAAAAAAGGCATCTGCTGGGCTCTAACCTCCTTTTTTTCCACCCCCTTGGCCTAGTAGGCCACTCCAACAATGCTAGCAAAGGGGACAAGTGTCTCCTGACAGCTGAAGAAATCTCCAGGAGGAGAATGAGGCTTGCTGCAAGATGTATACCAGAGAGCTTAATCGATTTTTTCCACAGTACAAAAAGGGAGAGGGCTGGGGGAAGACAGAGAGATCACAGTGGAAATGGGAGGTGGGAGGGGGAAAAAAAATCTCTTTATAATAAACTTGTTACTTTTGTTCTCCAAATACATCTTTTCAGGGGATGCTTTGATGCCAGTATGAATACACTTAATGGAGCAGGGTATGGTAAAGTTGCAGGGGGGATGGGGGTGGAGAGTGTGAGTTAAGGAAGAGTAGTAGGCTTGCAGGGAGGACAAATGTTGAGTGATTTCTGCAGATTCCAAAACAGGGAAGATTTTTGAATTAATACAGTGCAAGAGACAATTGGAAGATAGACACATACTTTGTTTGAGAATTCAGCACAGCACAATTTTTTTGTTTCAG
The DNA here is from genome assembly GCF_019232065.1 of Centrocercus urophasianus. NCBI lineage: Eukaryota > Metazoa > Chordata > Aves > Galliformes > Phasianidae > Centrocercus > Centrocercus urophasianus. The sequence continues at coordinate 7,641,236 of NW_024884767.1, read as the reverse complement.
TTTCTAAGCAAAGCTGAAAAAAATTTCTTCAACTTTTTCTTCTTTTTATGTTGTTATATTGATTTCTTGGACTGATTAGGAATGAAGGGACTCCAGAACTAAACTGAGATTCAGAAAGACAGACAGTTGCATTTGTCCAAGCAAATACAGCAGTTGCAGATCAGCTGCTGGTTTGATCCCTGCTTCTCCATCTCATGCTCTGTTGACTTTCAGCTTTTCACCTCTAGTAAACAAAACTGGAATCCAGTCCCAAAAGGTTGATGCCTGTGGTCTTCATTAAGGATTGCTTTGTACCATGTCTTATGTTTTCTTTCAGAAATGATGATAGATAAGAGCTATCAACATATGAGCAAGACCCACCTTAGCGAATTAAATCCTTTAAGAACAGAAGGCTCAGGGATCTTCTTTCCTTTGAGATCCTGACAGTGTTTATCCATTACTGTTTACCAAAGATAACCTACTCCTTAGGACATGGCTTTAAGCAACACCTGGTGCTGCTAACAGCTCTCTCTTTACCCCAGCAGCTTTCTTTCACTTTCTGTCACTCTTCCTCCAGGAAGGTACGTGTGATGCAGAAATGAAGAGAAGCTATGACATTCCTTTGAAAGGCTCTGCATACACTGATGCTAAGTTGTAATCCTGTGTAATTGTTCAGTGGGTGTGCCATGGTCTCCCTTCAGCAGATGCCACTGTCCAATTCAGACCACCTGATTGTGGAGAATATTTTTGACAAAAGCATCTCCTGACCTCCAACTATGCAAAGACTACTGTAGATCATTAGGGAGGACTAATCATCAAGGCTATTGATACTGTTTTTATTCCTGACCGTTTGTCATATCTTGACTTTTCTGTGTCTCAGTGTACAAGGTGTGATTAAGGATGGTGCTGTGGGAGGCTGCTGCTGCTACCAGCAAGCAAGCCAAGATGATCTCTGTCCCTCACACAGTGAGGAGTAAGTCCCCTCAGCACGAGGTGTTTGCTGTTTGACTTCACTCCCAGGTGCTATGCACACTGATGGGACGCCTGGCAAGAGCCAAAGGAGCAAAGATGTAGCTCATGGGGAAATATGACCTGGCCGTCCTTCACACCAAAGAAGAGCAGCACACACAGCACCATGCAAGCTGACCAGCAGTGCAGTGGGGTCTAGGGCAACCTGCTGTGTCCCCACGCAGTTGTGACAAGGGCGGTGTGTAGGAATCTCAGCCAGTGATCTTGGGTACTTCATTTGCTTTGTGATGTGAAAAATGAAGCACCTCATGAAGAAGAGTCTTCCCTATCTGGGCGGGCAAGTCCTTCAGCTGCTACAATCTTGAGATTTCTACATGTGTCCAGTATGAAGTTTTCCATCTGCACACCAGAAAAAAATACCCTTACTGTAGTCCAGAGATCGGTCAAAGGTTTTTGTCATGTCAGCAGTAAGGCCTGGAAATGTGAAAGTTTTGGGAGTGCACTGTTGCTATTCCCGTGTAAATGTGTGCAGTAATCCTTCATATCTGCAGGTAGTCATTCCAGTTTTAAACTGCGCCCTTAAGGCAGATCAGTTCAGCCATTTGCAGTTTACTGTGTGCAAGTTTTTTATTGCTGGTGAATGGGCATGAGGAAGAAAGATGCCTCTGTGAAATGACCTGGTTGCTGTCTTCCAGGCTAGGTGGGTGAGACTGAGTCTGTCTCCCCTAAAACATGAAGTGAGGCTGTAGAGAAAAACTGTGGGGGAGCCAAGTATAGCCTGCAGACAGCCAGCCAGGAGAAAGCAAAAGCAGGAGCACAGTCTGTGAGAGTACAGCAGAGAGGAAGGTTTGCTTTTTTGTGTGTCTCATCCAGAAGGTTAGTGTTTTCTCCGCAGATGATGACTACCCTCTGCTGGTTTCTGTTTGGATTAAAAACAAACTGTAAAGATTGCAAAGCCTCTCTTTGTACATTGAGACAGAGCTACCTGACCAGCACAGGAACCCTTTACAGGTCTTATTGCCATTCTGTGGACAGGAACAATCTGGTAATTGTTTGAAAGGCTGCAGAGTCTACTAAGAACCATATTGCTTGAATGGCAAATTATCCCAGTGGTTGCTGCTACAGTAATCCAAATAACCTACATAATAAGTCATCCTCATGGAAGTGTTTTTGGCTGGACTGGTTGTACATAGGAGCTTTTCCTCATGTCACCTCATAATCTTCGCTGTAGAAGCCTTCCTTACATTTTCAGCATAGATTTGGCTTCTGCCTCAGTGAATCTCATCTGGTCATTAACATCCATTAGAGCTTCTCTGTGTGGGAACTCAAGCCAAACAAATGGAAAACAATGACTTCGGAGTACAATCAACTCCAGCCTCCATGAAAACTCATGTCTTGAAATAAAGCAATTTCCATTTGGTTTTATTTAATTGTCTTCCAAATAAAGCAAATGTCCTTTGCAATGTCACCACTGGTTAGTTTGATGTAACTTTCCTTAGCATCCGCTTTAAGATGTTTTTGTAATGAGGTGCAGTTTGCACCAGTAGAATGAATTCTCGCCCTTTTTAAAAATGTGAGATGGGACTGTTCATGAGAACACTTCTGGAATTAACATTAAATTTTGTTTTACATATTTGGCTCAATACACAGTGATTCGGAGTCACAAGGGCATGTTTAGCTGTAGTGGGGACAGTGTGATTTCAAGTTCTGTGTACTTTTCTGGCTTGCACTAGGAAGGAGGGAGTTGTGCCCATTTGTTCCTACATCTACTCTGTCTGTCCTCAAAACCCAAGATTTGTTCACACAATCTGCGTACGCAAAGAATGTGTTCACATATGTGTGAATTTCATGTTGGTACTCCAGTTCCATATTGCTTTGGATGGTGTTTGAAACCAGTCTCCAAGAAGAGTGAGTTCCACAGGGTCATCATCACACTGAACAGTGTAATCTCATCTTGGAAAATAACCCTCCCAAGAATAATTCTGAAATGCATTTGAAGACCTCATCAGACATCCCTCAGCTGACTTGCTCTAGACATAAATGATGATAAGCTAGTAGGTAACATGAAAGCTTGTTGCTTTCTTTTGCCTTTCAATTGCTGATGATCTGTGTGTGCTCGTGGAATGAGGCAGTGGGGTGGCAGCTCGCTGGGTTAGGCCCTGAGGCCACCACTAAGTGGCACTGGCACAACAACATCTGAAGATGACTCTTGTCATCCTGTAAGGGTAGGACACTACTCTGGTTGTTGTTCTGGTGTATGGTCAGCTTGAGGCATAGAGAGTGAGAGCATTCATTTTCCTGGAATGCAACTCAGCGAGGAGGAGGGAGCATCACCCAAGGACTGCCGTCCCCAGACTTCGCCTGTGGGGAAGGTGGTGGCCTATGGTGCTGCCAGCCACTCTGACAGTTCCTGGGATGGGGGGTTGGGAGGATGTACCAAGTGGCACGGTGAAAAGTGTTTTCTGGATAAGGAAGAAGGGATGAACAAGAGCAAGCTGTGCTCATTTGAGTTGTGGGGGATGGGAGGGAGTTCCGCCTAGAGCTCTGTATAGGCAGGCATACTGTTGTCTAGGGGTGCAAGAGTGCCCTTCCTTCAAAGGACTGGAAAAATAAAGAAGGCCCTCTCACCCCAATCTGCACTTTTGTATCTTTTTGTATCTTTGCCTGTAATCACAGTGCAGGCAAAACCACATGGAGTTCTGTGCTTATTTCCTCTGCTTAGGTCTGTGGGACCCGATGTGCAAATAGCTGTGGACCTGGAAGAGACCTGGGTTGGTGAAATGTGGATTAGGGTTCTCAGACTGGGAACAGTTTTGGCAAGTTCCCAGAGGTCAGCTGCGTGTCTGTGACCACCTCAAGGAGCCAGACAAGAACTCACCAGGAACTCTGTCTTTTCCTCCCTCTCCCCTCCCCCAGGTGATCTTTGCTTTGAATCAGACTCTCTTGCAGCAGGAGAGCCTCCGAGCAGGCAGTTTCCAGATCCCCTATACGACAGAAGATCTTATCAAGCATTACAACTGTGGAGACCTCAACTCTATCATCTTCAACCATGACACTTCTCAAGTGAGTCTTGCCACCACAGCCCTTGTACTATGCACACATCCCAATAGCGCTAACTCCTATCTCATGCTTGTCTCCCCTCAGGCAGGCCCTTTGCAGGCAGGGGCTAAAGACACCTGACTGGCCCTCTAGTGTGTCTGCTTCCTGCATCTCCTCCTCCAGGAGCCTGCACTAGCTCACTACCATCTTAGCGCACACAAGCAGTGAAGGCACAGCTGGCTTTTTCTTGTGGACAAATGTCATGTTTGCTTTAGCATCAAAGCTCTATGAGTTAATCCTTTATTTTCCTGGGTATCCTTTGGGATTGTGCCAGCTTGGGTAGGATCAAGCGTAGCACCAGCGGAGAGCAGAAGCAGACTGTTGTGCAAACAGTGATAGAGAATTGATCTCTTTACTTGTACACTTGCATGAGGCTGGGCAAGTTGCAAGCTTTTCTGTTTTCCCTAAGAGTATGATTGCATATTACAAAGTCCAAAGAAGATAAATAGAATGAAACAGATAGATTTTGACTGAATGTCAGGGAAAGGAAAACTTCAGAGGCCTCACAGACTTCATTTATGGAAACTGTTTCCCAAGCAGCGCAGTGGAATGCAACGCTCTGATCTTTAAACTTCAAGAAAATGCCCAGCAGGGACCAATTTGGCCTGTTGGGGCTGTTAGATTAGTTAGGCTCAGTCTGAAACATCAGGCCTCTCTTTATTCATGTGTGTGAGGTACTGCCTGGCAAGTACTTCACGCACTTCAGTGAAAATGTTGCTTTAGCCTGGCAGTGCTGACAAAGTGTCTGTTGGAATCTGAGCTCTCCCTGCGGAGTATCAGTTTTTCTATAGGCTTTTGATATGTATGGTGCAGCACTACAGAGCTGGAAATACCGTCATACTAACCCTTGCTTCTCTGGCACTGCGCTTTGCACGTGTGTTTTACCTTCCTGTCCTGTACATCCTTCAGCCTGCCAGTGCTGGCAGCCTGGTCATTAATAATGCTTAGCTCTTCACAGTGCATTTCATTCATAAATTTGAAAGGGCTTCTCAAAGGAGGTTAGTGCTGTAACAACGTACAGATGCTACATCACTATTCTGCTGGAGTGTCATGGACAGCAGACAGCTGGCGTTGCCTTGAGGGTCTTGGAGAGAACAGCTCTTGCCAAGACATGCATGTCTCTTAAGAAGCAAAGGCCTTTTCTTAGTAAGAGGCCTCTACACAGGGCAGTTGAGTTACAGTAGTAGCCTGAGATTCCATCAGGTTACACTTTTAAGGAGAACTCTGTCATCTGTATATGACCTTGTGCTTGACCAGTAGATGTCCCATTGTGGACTAAACACTCTTCTGTGATAGACTATGAATTAGAGCATCAGCAGGTGCTGCATCTTTGCAAAGGAAAGTACCTTGCTTAGTGGCTCTTTTTTCCCAGGAGCTCCCTCTTGCAGACTCTTTTCTTAGCAGTCTCTGTAATTGCAATGTCCAAAGCTACTTATGGAAGATTTCACGATGGCTGCAACATGTGACTCTCTCTACTTGCAAGAGGCTGCAGCTACAGCTGTCCTGGGAATCCCAGGAGATGAACACAGCATTTGAAAAGATACCTTAATGACAGGAAAACTAAGAGCTGGTTAAATTGTCTTTTCTGACAAAATCTGTTCCTCCTTCTTTTGGAAAATTTTGAGATCTTTATGTTAATTAGTTAAGAGTGCACACTTATTTTTTTGACAGCCCCAAGGGTCTGAAACCAGTCAAATTCTCCTAGAAGAGTGTAATTATAGTTGCGTCATACCCATGGTAATTTCAGGAAGAGTTACATAGCTAAAGATAGCCAGGAACAAATACTTTCTTCAGTCAAACAGCCAGGACATGGGATCAATGGTGTGGAAAACTAAGAGTATTTATTCACTTTGCATAAAATAATGATAATAGTTTGGCTCACTTATGAAAGGATGTGTTGAGAGAAAGGGCACTGTGCATCAGTGCAAGTCTGTAGAGTTGTTTTTTGGCCCTCTGTGATTTTTATCCTATTGGATGTGTTTTGAGAAACAAAGCCATTGCCACATTCAGTGATAGAGCAAAATGCCTGTGTGTGCTGGCTGTCTGAAATAAATGGCCCTTTTTTGAGGACTTCTTGTTTCTTTCTGTCTTAGGTCCCAAATTTCATTAATGCTACACTGCCAGCCCATGAGCGTATTACTGCCCAAGAGATAGACAGCTACTTCCGTCAGGAGCTCATCTACAAGCGAAATGAGCGAATGGGAAGGAGGGTGAAGGAGCTGCTGGAAGAATACCCTGACAAGAGCTTCTTTTTTGCATTTGGAGCTGGTACGTGATTGAGGCGATCTTCAAACTAATCACATTCTTTCCACGTCCATTAGAATCACAAGTGTTTGCCTTGGTTTGGAGAAGGATCAGTACTTTTTCTGTGGGGGACACAAGACACAGCTCTGTTCTGAGAGTTGTGTAATATTAGGAATGCTTTCTCCGGTATGCATAGCGCTTGTGCTATGCGTTAATTACAAAATTTAATAGTTACAGATTTGTTTTTGTTTGCTTTTTTCTTTGATTTTCATTGATACTGAAGTAACTGTAGTGCTTACACAAAAGCTCTTACTCGTAGACTCTTGCCAACCAAAGCAGAATGTCAGAAGTACAGAGCTGAGGTGAAAGGTAGTAAGAGGTTACACTGGTAATTGAATAAACCTTTCAAGAGTCCATCCAAAAGAATGATGTGCCACGGGATGTGAAACTGAGACCCTATAAATAGAAGGAGAGAGGCAGGCTTTCACCTTTCTCTTTCTGCTGCGGAACATTACCTCCTTCACTGTGCTTTCACAGCTACAAGGGAATTTTGTCTCTGTTTTGGAACAGAACGTTTTCTCATCTAGGGAAAAAATACTGCATCTGGCTCTTAGCAGCCAGCAGGAATCCATAGGCAAATGCAGTGGCATATCCAGCCTGGTAAGGTTAACACCCGTGGTTTAGACTAGCGATGTACGAAGAATGTGGAAAGGATTGGTTTGCCACAACTGTCTTCCTTTATTCTAGCTCCAAGAAAGTGAAGAAGTGAGGATCCAGGTAGGTTCTGATTCTATAGAGTTACTGCATTTTGTCCACTATTAACCATATGGTCCTTAGGAGACAGGGAGAACTGAAAGTGTTGTCTGGATCCATGTGATGTTTTCTGGTTTCAGAGGCTACTGCTTTGGTTAGGATGAAAGATCTAGGCATGGTAAGGAAAACATTTACTTGAAGAGTGTAAAAACATTTGAATTTGAAGTCTGTGAGAATGTCCTCACTTGCAGGAGGGAGTTGTGGTTACAAACTTAACAAGAGACCTTTGTGTGAGAGCAGGGAGGTAATGATGTGTGACTGATAATGTTAAGGCATGCGTGAAGATTATAATGTGTTATCTTCTTATGGTATCACTCTGCTCTGTGCAAATCCCTGTCAGGAATTAGGCACAGCTTATGTACATCTTGGTCTCTGAGTTAAGACTAGAGCTTTGCTCTGTACTGCAGTAGCTAATGTGGTTCTAATGCTTGTCCCTGCTGATCTGAAATTCCTCATTAGCGTATACATCTGTCCCGAGTGTCACCTGCATCAACTGAAGATAGCCAGTCCTCTGATTGCCTATTTTAGTAAAGCAGAGTTAAGATTTGCACAGCATTCTGCTGCTGCGTTACTGCCTGGAGCCTTGAGCCCACGTGAATACAATCAGTGGCTAGTGTGCACGTGGCTTGCTTTCCAGCCACCAGGCATGCTTTTTCAGCATATTTCTGAATCCAGATAGGTTCACTGTCTTCCCTGGGGACTCCAGATCTGCTTTGAAGCTGTCTGTAATTACACTCTGGCTTTGCTACTAGACTGGCCTCTATTCTCATCTGCTCTTCTAAATAAAGGTAATACTCTAATAATACTCTTCTAAAAGGCACTGCCAGCCTCCCCCTGCCCCTTTTACATTGGGGAATTAAACACTAATATGTGTGGATACATGTGAGCAAGAGCTCTGTTGTAGGAACACACTTTTAACAGGACAATTCTTCATTATCTCCTTGTTTGTTTGCATCTGGGTTTCTTCATTTGCTTTGTATTAATTGCCTAAATTAGATAAGTAATATGACACAATATAATGCAGGAAAAAAATCAATTTCTATACAGTTGTGAGATCTTGTGAGCCCACCTTGCAAATCTGAGGGCAGGCTTTTGTTTTCTAGCAGGCTAGTGTAGGTTTTTTTTTAATTCAGATTGCTGTGTGATAGGTGATTCTACAGAAGATTTGTTTTGGAGCCAGCAAATAATGAACTAATAAATTGTACCAAGTTTTGAGCATTGCTTGAGTATTGTGCTTATGTTCAATTACTGGAAAAAGGCTCCAAGAATGTGATAGCACAAGGACAAATTAGAATGAGAGGCAGCAGAACATAGAAGAGAAAAGAGTAAGACTGTAGGAGTGATCACTGCATTGTGATTTTCCTTCTTTCGGCCATCAGTGAAAAAAATATCTCCCAGCAATGACTGATAAATTGCAGGACAAGACTGTGTTAAATAGTAGTAGGATTTCAAAGGGTTTATGGCTAAACCAGATTTTCAGTGGCACATTCTTTGTCTTTAAAATGGATATGCTTTTTGCAATGAAGGTTCATTTTTTCTGTTAACCAAACATCATTGAAAAAACACTTTTATCATCAATTGTATCCAGACAAGGTCATGGTTTTTGGATGTCTGAGGTGTTATAAATACCTCCTAATGTATGAAATACTCTTGACATTTTTATTGTGAATGAGGGAAAATCAGACAAGGCCGATTCCTTATTTTATATGCCAGGTGGCTTAATGCATGTTAGAGATTTGTAATGCATTTTGAAAGAAAAGCTGATACATCTTTTCAGGTCCTCATCTATCTGCATGACTGCAGATGTTGATTTCTTACATGGAATTATATGTGGCAATTTGCACTGAAGTAGGTTTCCTTGTTTAGCCCAGTGTATTTTATGTTCTTACTAGATTTCAGTAGGTGATACACGCTGCACCTATGTTCTGTTTAAAGCATCTCACAACCAAGGTACATTTCTGGAACTATTTTTGTTTGGAAGTAATTTAAGTTTACAAAAAATAAAGAAGAAAAAATTACAGATTATGCTGAAACAAACAAAAAACTTTGCTTTTGGCCAAAGTGGGAACCTGGAAAGCCTCAAATCCGTTGGTGGGAATTACAAAAATGTATGTAGAGAGGGTGCAGGTAATTCCCGTGACATTCCACTGGAGTCAATAAGAATTTTGTCTTAATTGTGGATAGGGCTTTTTATACTTAGTCAACATTTAGAGGTAACAAGCCAGACTTACTTACTGTTGCCTGTAGAACTTGGGGATAAAGCCATCTCTAATTTTAGCAGCAGTCTTTCTTCTTTGTTCATTTTTAATTTCTCTGAACTTTATGTAGAGCATTCAAGATTTGAATGCTAAACCAAAGTGACTGGTGGCACTTTTTAATCCATTATCAGCCGATTTAACAGCAGTATATGTTTATGGCTTATCCAGAGATGCAAACTGACATAGGTAGGGCTACATATTTCCATTGCACTGCAGAGTTCTAGCACTTTTACAGATCAATTACAAGGGTGCTGCCTGCTTACTGAGCCATCACAGAACACCATAAGAGTTGAGAATAGCAGGAGATCACCTGGTCCAACTCACCAGAGCAGGGTCGTTTAGACCAGGTTGCCTGCATATGATCAGATTCTGAGCATCTCCAAAAATGGAGACTCCACAACCTCTTTGGGCAACTTATTCTAGTATTTGACCACTTTCATCGTAAAATAGCTTTTTCTTACGTTTAACTGCAATTTTCCATGTATCCTCTTGTGTACACTGTCTCTTGGCCTTCTGCGTGCACCACTGAGATAAGTCCTGCTCCATCACATGGGAGGTCTGCCGCCTCCCAGGGCCCAGGTTAAAGATGTAAGGAGGAAACTTCCTTCCCCAGTTCGGCCCTCAGTTTATTATCTTCTGTTGTTGTTTCAGGTAGGCAGTGACGAAATAGAAAGAACTTCCCTAAGGGTTATGAATAAGGACTTCAGAGCCGTGGGGTGACTGGTCAGGAGTTCGGGAGAACAACTCATGTTCTCCTCTATCCCTCCAGTTATAGGGAATGATGAGGGACTGAACATCATGGGCCAGCAAATTAATACTTGTCTCTGAGCCTGGTGTGCCCAGCAGGGGTTTGGTCTTTTTTGACCTCAGCTCAATTTACATGAGACCAGGCCTGCTGGCAACCAATGAGAATAGCTTATCCTACCAGTGAAAAGGGATTTCACGATGGGAATTGGGAAGGCTCATTGACTGAGCTTTAAACTAGTTATGAAGAGGGATGGGTGTAAAACCAGGATCACTAGAAGGGAGCCTGTATGTAACATGCCAATGCTTGTGGGAGGGGGATGTGCTAGTACGATTCCACAGTTTTGTGTCTTGCTGAAAGAGGAGGATGACACACCTTTAAGTGTTGATGTGAGGTTGGTTACTACGGAAACACCCGAGTGTGGTCAAGAGGGTATTAGGGCTTCTCCTACTCAAAAGGTGGCCCAGCTCACGTGTATTTACACTGATGCACTCAGCATGGGTAACAAACAGAAGGAACTGGAAGCCATTGTGCAGTTGGAAAACTATGATATGGTTGCCATTGTGGAAATGTGGTGGGATGACTCAAACAACTGAAGTGCTGTGATTGATGGCTACCAACTTTTCAAGAGGTAGGCAAACCAGGAAACGCGGTGGTGTAGCTCTCTACATTAAGAAAGAATGCGGATATATGGAAATCAGTAATGGTGATGGTAAGGTTGAGAGCTTATGGATCAGAATAAAAGCGAAGGCCAATAAGACGGACATTATCTAGGGAGTCTGCTATACTCCACCCAGCCTGAACAAAGAGGTAGATAAGATACTTTATAGACAGACGTGTAAAGTCTCAAGGTCTCTACCCCTTGTTCTTGTGGGGGACTTCAACTTCCCAGACATCGGCTGGAATTATAATACAGCAGGAAGGGAACAGACTTGGAGGTTCCTAGAGTGTATGGGAGATAACCTCCTGACACAGCTGGTAAAGGAGCCAACATGGGACAGCAAAATCCTGGACCTGCTGTTTGTTAACAGAGAAGGTCTTCTGATGGATGTAAATGTTGGAGGCCATCTGGGGCAAAGTGATCACGAAATGGTAGGTTTTTTGATCCTTACTGAGTCACAGAGAAGAGTCAGCAGAGTTCCCACCTTGGACTTCGGAGGACTTTGGTCACTTTTGGACCATGGTTGAGAGAGTCCCTTGGGAAGTAGTTCTGGAGAGCATGGGAGCCCAGAAGGGCTGTGAATACTGTAAGGAAGTAATCTTAAAGATGCAGGAGCTTCCCCAAGTCATGGAAGACAAGCCAGCGGGGAAGGAGAATAGTCTGGCTGAACAGAGACCCTTGGCTGGAACTCAAAAACAGAAGGAAAGTGTATGATCTTTGGAAGAGGGAGCAAGCAACTTGTGAGGATTACAAATGCATAGTGAAGCTGTGCAGGGAGAAAATGAGCTAGAGCTAGAGCCCAGCTAGAACTGAACTTGCAACAATAAATATTTCTATACATCCATCAGCAGTAAGAGGAAGGCTAGAGAGGATCTCCATCCCTTGTTGGACGCAGAGGGCAACACAGTAAGTGACAGGATAAGGCTGAAGTACTCAATGCCTTCTTTGCCTCAGTCTTTAAAGTAAGACTAGTTGCTCCCTAGACACAGCCCTTTGTGCTCGTAAGTATGGGTGGAGAACAGAATAGGCCCTGCAAGATCCACAGTGAGATGGTTTTGCTGCTCTGAAAGCTGGACACTCACAAGTCTATGGGGCCAGATGGTCTGCATCCTGGAGTGCTGAAGGAGTTGGCGAATGTGGTTGCCAAGTCACTCTCCATCATCATTTGGCAGTCCTGGCTAACTGGGGATATGCCAGTGGACTGGAGACTGGCAAATGTGACGTCCATTTCAAATGCCATTTATTCAGTCTATGCTTTACTACTGAGGTACTTTTAGAATCCTTGTTTCCATTGATATTTCTGACCAGACACAACTTCAGATGGGCTGGATTTTCTTCTGCCTAATCACTTTTATTCCAGGATGAGCATGGCTTGTTTTCTTTAATTTACTTATGTTTTATTCTGAAAATAAGAGAAAATACTGCTGGGTTTTTTTTTTCCTTTCTTTTCATGCAGGGGAAAGCTTTTTTTTTTTTTCAGTTCTTGTGCAAGAGAAAGCATTCTTAGTGGCATAAACTCTGATTTTTGAGGCCTCAGGGAAAGCCAGTGTTTCTAGAAGCTAAGTATAAATTCCTATAGTTCCCACAGCTTCTTTTGAACAGCTGAGAAACTCCAAAAGTGCCATCTCATGTGTAAGCAGTATAGAGGAATCTAAGCTGCCTTAAATCCCTGCTCATGAAATGACTGACTTTGCTGAGACATGTTAGCTGATAGAACTTCAGAAGTTAGTCATAGTCTTTTAAAAAATGGCAAGTTCCCTTTTTTTTTCCTCTTTTTTCTTTGCTGCTCTTGAGAACATGCAACATTTTGAGGCTTTAAAGTATAAGAAAAAGAATGATGATGATGAATAGTTCTTCAGCTACCACTTCTTCAAATTACTGAAGGAAATAACAAGTGTTTTTATTTAGTATTACCCAGTTTTGTATCTTTTTTTTCCTCAGGGTCTCCAGAAGAGTTGTTATGAGCAGGCTGATTAACCAATGTCTGAATTAGTAATTCAGCAAATTGTTCCAGACCTTAGTTGTCTGCCCCTGATCATTTGAGTCAACTAATACTCTCTAAACTCAAATTAACTCTCAGATAGTTAACATGGAATCCAACAAAAAGAAACTGAATGAATCATAGAATAAAATCATGGCATATCCTGTGTTGGAAAGGAACCATGAGGGCCATCAGGTCCAACTTCTGGCTATAGACTGGGGAAACCAATAATTAAACCAAATATGAAGCTTTGCCCAAACAAATTTGGGCTCACGACTTCTTCCTTGGGGAACCTGCTAAAGTGCATCACCACTCTCTCAGTCAAGAACTTTTCTTTAAAATCCAGTCTGAACTTCCCCTGATAGAGCTTTAAGCTCTTTGCTCCTATCATTGGTCACTAGAAAGAAGAGATGCTGCCTCCCTTTCCACTCCTATTCATGAAGAAACTGTAGACAGCCCACATGTCAACCCAAAGTCACCTTTGAGGATTTGTGCATCATTGTATAAGAACAATTTCCTCTGGACAGGGAAAACAGAGAATGGGAGATCAAATACCAAAGTCCACCAGATGGCTTCCTCCAACTTGCCTAGGTTTTGAGGCAGTCCTTGGGATTTGGGGTGACTGCTCAATTATTTCACAGAATCACAGAATAGCCAGGGTTGGAAGGGACCTCAAGGATCATGAATCTCCAACCCCCTGCCACATGCAGGGCCACCAACCTCCACGTTTAATACCAGACCAGGCTGCCCAGGGCCCCATCCAACCTGGCCTTGAACACCTCCAGGGACGGGGCATCCACAATCTCTCTGGGCAGCTGTTCCAGCACCTCACCACTCTCCCTGTGAAGAACTTCCCCCTGACATCCAACCTCAATCTTCCCTCCATCAACTTAAAACCATTTCCCCTTGTCCTGCAGTTATCAACCCTTTCAAAGAGTTGATTCCCCTCCTGTCTGTAGGCTCCCTTTAGATTGAAAGGCTGCAATGAGGTCACCCCGCAGCCTTCTTTTCTCCAGGCTGAACAAGCCCAGCTCCCTCAGCCTGTCTTTGTAGGGGAGGTGCTCCAGTCCCCTGATCATCTTCATGGCTCTCCTGGACCTTCTCCAACAGCTCCCTGTCTTTCTTGTACTGGGGACTCCAGATCAGGACGCAGTACTCCGCACTTTGCTGTGTTGAACATCATCAGGTTCACCTGGGCCCACCTTTCAAGCCTGTCGAGGTCCCTCTGAATGGCATCCCTTCCTTCCACGGTGCCAACCGCACCACTCAGCTTGGTGTGGTCAGCAAACTTGCTGAGGGTGCACTTGATTCCATCATCGCTGTCATTGATAAAGATGTTAAGAAGCACTGGTCCCAAGACAGACCCCTGGGGGATGCCGCTCGTTACCGGCCTCCACCTGGACATAGAGCCATTGATGACTACCCTCTGTCTGTGGCCTTTCAACAGTTTCTTATCCATTGAGTGGCCCACCCATCAAATCCACATCCCTCCAATTTGGAGATGAGGATGTGGTGGGGGACCATGTCAAAAGCCTTGCTCAAGTCCAGGTAAATAACATTGGTCATCTTTCCTTTGTCCACCGATGCCGTCACTCCATCATAGAAGGATGTTTGTCATGAAGGATATTTGTCAGCTTTAGGAGCCAAGAGCATTGAACAGGTGGACATACATGTGTCTTTCTTTTGTTTCTTACGTCCTAAAAATTCAAAATTATACAGGTGAAAAAAAAACAAAAAACAAAAAAACCCAACAACATGTCTTCTCCAGGATGAATTAGAATTGTGCTGAGTTTCTGTATTGAATGTTGTTTAAGGTGATGTCATTTCCATGTACAGTTGTTTGCTGCTATTTTTGTTCTTTTCTGTCTTACTTTTTTTGCATGGGAAATTATGCAAGAGGAGGTGTATTTATGGTCTCCAGAAAATACAAGAATGGAGAAAAGACCTGTTACCAGTATTTACAAAATAATTAACAGTGCTAATCTTAGGATGTTTCAGTCCAGCTAAGTAGTTGTTTATACCTGAAAAATCAGGGTAAATGGCATATTACTTGCCCTTGAAATTCAGTGGGAGTTCTGAAACTAACATGGAAACTTCAGCCTGGCATCAGCAGATTTGTAACTGAAGATGCATAGAAAACATGAACATGTGCACACCTTGTGTAAAGGACTTGTGTAAAAAAATGTATAATGAGAAAGCTCAGAAAAAATGCAAGTGGAGCTGAACCTTGGCAGATCCTGGAAGAGGACAAAAATGGGGGGAGGAGCAGGTAGCTGAAATAGTGATAAAACACATTGAATGACCTGTTTCAGATCACCTTGCTTCTCCCTCGGCACAAAGAACTAGCTGATTGCCTGCTTTTTTCTGTCTTAGGAATGCAGCATCATTTTAGCCTCTTTGGGTGAGCGGAAGGGCCAAGTCCCTGAAGGTGTGCCTATACCTCTGTAATCTGAGAATGCCAGATACAGGCCTGAAGCTTTGAGACTGTTTTCCTTAGTAACTTCTTTGAGCCTGCAGAATGCTAATGACAGGGTTCATTAGAACAGCAACCCCAAAGGGCATAGATAGTTTGTGGAGACAGGATCAGCATCCAAAGCTCCAGGGTTCACATAAAGGGCATTTATCCTGACATCTCTGACATGAGGGAAGCTTTGCATTTTTGCAAACCTCTGTTTGAACATATGAGTGGAACTGTCAAAATCAACCAGGTGAAACAGCTGTGCTTTCTTTCTGTACATGTACTGACAGTCCAGTGACCATCAGCTTCTTCTCTGTGCTGGAATTTATCCGTTGCTACCTTTACTGGGTAGCAACAGTAGGGAGTCTTTCATCTTGTAATGTGCTTTTAAGCTTGCGGAATTTCAAGTCCTTAATACCTGTTTTGGGAGAAAGTAATCCCAGTGTGGAACAGGAGCAGGTCCAGTAGCAGAGGTGACTGTGAGAGGTGTGTCTCAGACATAGCAGTGGTTTTTGCTTCCTTTACTGTGTAAGGTAGTGCTGCCTGCTAACAAAATCAGCCACATAACTCTCCTTGCCTAATGAATCTGAGGCTTCAGTAGTAGAAAACTCTTAGTAAAAGCCATCATAGATGGAGACTTCATGGCTAAGGCCACCTGAACAGAAGCTATTTCTTGTAACTCTGTTTTTACAAAGTGTATCATATGATGCTGAAAAAATTTCCTTATGTTAGCCTTGGTTAAAATTTGGCCTTATAATCAATGGAAATCCCATCTGGATTGAGAGTAGTGAAGTTCAGTTGATGAAGGTGTTATACTAAAAAGGGGATATGAAGGAAATAATGTTTTTTTTTGTTTTTTTTTTAAAGCATACTCTTATTTTCTGGCCTTAGATGATGGAGCAATATTTCAGCTTGCAGAGGAGTGACAGTGTCAGAGGAGTATGTTTGGAAGTATGCATTCTCAGCAAGATAGGGGCATGGGAGAGCTGCTTGTGTTGGATTTGACCTATACATATGCAGAATTATGATGCAGCATACTTTTGGTCCTGCACCTGAGATGTGGGGAGGCTTTAAGCTGGCTTACAACACCATTTGGACCATGGCCACTTTTAATTTACCTCAGTTCCTTTTACTGACAGCATTGCACTTAAAAGAATACCATGTTTTTTAATGGTATTTGAACAGCTTTGGTTTGTGTTCCTATATCTGAACTTTTAATTACTTGGAAAGTACTGATGGAAGAAAGAGGTGTGTGCTGATTGTGGGCTTTTACACTGGAGAGACAACTATCTGCTTTAAAATTACTCAGTATTCTGCATCCCAACTTTTCCTTAAAAGGTATACACATATGTATGTATGAGCAAAATGGGGAAATTTCTCCCTGGATTTCTGTGCACCAAGGATAAGTGCTTTCCTTTTCTACTTCTTCTAGTTTGAATAGGACGTATTTAAAAAGAATATGGCCAGCCGATCAAGGGAGGCACTCTATTGTGCCATTTAGAATAGTGTCCAGTTCTGGGCTCCTCGATTCAAGAATGATGGGTAACTTCTAGAGAGAGTCCAGCAGAGGGTCTCAAATATGGTGAGGAGCCTGGAGCATCTCCCATATGAGAAAAGTCTGAGAGACCTTGAGAGACCGGGGCTGTTCAGCCTGGAGAAGACTGAGATGGATCTTAACAAAGCTTATAAATATCTAACAGGTAGATATAAGAGGATGGGCCCAGGCTCTCTTTGATGGTGCTTGGTGACAGGACAGGGATCAATGGGTACACACTGGAATACAGGAAGTTCCATCTGAACACTAGTTCAGTGAAGTAAAGAACTGGAACAGGCTGTCCAGAAATATTGTGTAGTCTCCTTCCCTGAAGATTTTTAAAACTCGCCTGGACACTTTCCTGTGCAGCCTACTGTAGGGAACCTGCTTTAGCAGGTGGTTGGACTTGACCTCCAGAGGTCTTTTCCAATCCCTATGATTCTATGATTCTGTGATCTCTTTCAGTATATGTTTGGTTGGTTTGGTCCTGGCAAGCATCTTTTCTTTCTGTCAGTATCATACTCAGTAGTATCAAACACAAGTCTTATAGGAAGTGGCTGAGGGAACCAGGATTGTTCAGTCCAGAGAGGAGGCTCAGGGAAGACCTCATCACTCTCTACAACTCCTCCTATCTCTGCTAGTGGATAATAGCATTCTTTTCCACAACATAAAGCCACTTTCAATTTTGCATAGGATCTCTTAGAAACTAAGTTTGGTGGTAACACGGGTACACAAAGCTGAGGACTCTCTTATTTTGCTTCCGTAGTATGACTGCTTCAGATAATCTCTGTCAGTAAAACCTGTGCTTGATTGGGTTCTCCTTCTTTGCCCACTTAGTCCAATGGGAGCTAAGCCAGGTCATTTGGTGAAACGTTTGAAAAGTGGACGTTGCTTGTCACTGAAAGAGCACTGAAAGAGCATGAGGTATCCATTGGCCACGTGCCAAAAGGCTTAATAAAAATTTGGGAGGCACTCTTTTATTTCTGTAGATTTGATTTTGCTTCATCCAATTCAGATCTTGCAAGAAAATAACAGACCATGGAGTGGGATGAGGAAAATCTGCCTGTAAAGGTTCTTGCCTGGACACACCATTCTGTTAGCAGGACCCTGCCTATTTGACCAAGGGAGTACTTTCTACCTACTCAGTTGTATACAGTGTTTAGTGGGAACTCAATTTTGTAAGGTGTCCACCTCTGAAAGAGCAGGAGTACTCCAATGAAAGGCTCACAGAAATGGATGAGCAAGCTGCTGTCTTTTGTGACTCACAGTCAAGTGATAATTTTTACTGAAGTTTCCCTTTTTTTTATTCATGTATAGCATAGTCAGCAGCCTCATATCATGCCTTTTCCTCAGACCAGTAATTTTAATCTAGCCACCTACAGGTGTCTTGTTCTGAGGCATGTTAATCAAATTTATGCCATTCTTGGAAGCAGTCTAGAAAAGCAGATAGCAGGTAATCCTTCCCACAGGCATTTCTAGGAAGCTTATTCTAAAATATTTCAAATTGCTCTGAAATTACTGTAAGAGCTGTACATCTAAAGCAGTATTGAAAATATTTGTTTCAGCAACCCGTGTAGTCTCTGGCACCATCTGAGAACTCCCAGCCTGTCAAAGAGATAAACATTCTGCTTTAGCATGCCCCAGTGGCTAGAGTAACTTCTACCATTTTGTGGTTGTGTTGTTATGTTCTTGTGCTGTAGCTGTTCCCACCGCTTCTTGAAGAGTAGCAATTCAGATCAGGTTTCCTAACAAGCGTTTTTGTTTCTTTATATGCGTGGCTGGTGATGTATTGTCTTGGGGTACTGCTGTATCTTGAGTTCCTGACCTGCATGTGGTGCAATTTGGAGTTACTGATTTTCTACTAACACATTCAGACATAAAGAATTCTGTGTTCTTAGGGCCTTCCCTTTTACATGACTTTAAAAGACGGAATAGGAAATTAGTATATCATCTGGAACCAAAGCATTTGTTTGAAATTCAGAAAACAGTTTTCTCTAGTTTTAAAATATATGAAAATTAAAAAGTCTAGAACAGAAATTGAACTTCTCTTGTGCAGGATTTCCTTTCATTTGGTTCATTTGGTGAGATTTGTAAACATTAAAAACTCACAATTTCTGAAATTTGAGTTCAGAAGTCTCTGCTGAAACCAGTAAACCTAGCAGTTGCCTAGATTAAAATGTCCCTGTGTAGTAAAAGCTGCAAGTAGGAGACCTGTGTTTCACAGTAATCTTTGACAACAATCTAGGATGTGTTCTGCAAGATCAGGTACTGCTTTGAAGGGAATTCAGGAGTGCTCAGTGCACGTTTGAGTACATGGACCACTCTGCAAGCACGTCAGACTCACAGCATGGCTGTTCTGGCATACTGCTTGTTGTGATCCCCGCAGGTCATCTCCCTTCAATGCAGATTAAAGGCAGAGGTCTCACTCTAGCAGAGCGCATGGCTGAGCCGATCACATAACAGCTTCTTAGTTTTGCTTTGAGCTTGAAAACAGAAGAATAGAGATTCTTGGCTCCGCATCCCCCTGCCCAACTAAATTGACCTCTCAGAGGCATCTCTTCACCTAGTGCTGTGAGGATAATGCAGGGCTGTGTATAGAAAGAAAAGAGTAGGCCTTCTGTTGGGACAGGGCCTGGGGCTTTTCTTCAGAGGGGCATTCAAGCGTGTCAGGCTAAAACAGAAAACAGGTGAAAGAGGCCTACTCCTTATCATATGGCTTTGGGCTAATTCTCCCTTACATTCTAGCTGCTTGATAGCAGGGTCAGTTTCTCTCATCTTTCTTCCAGTTGTTTTGAGTGATCAGGTCTCTCACATACCACTAGGCTCTTTGTATCTCAGAGCCCAGGAAAAGGGTGAAAGTGCTACCTAAGATCAGAGAAGTCCTGTACCTGAAACCTTCAACCTTCAATCACTTTTTGATTTTATACCAAACTCAGGTTGAGCCTGTAAGTCCTCTTGTCCCCAGGCCAGATCTGTCTATTGGAGCATGGATAACCGATCTTTTTGATGGAAAAACACTGACATCTCATAATCCTTTAATGTGCCCAACCTGAGCTTTTCCCAATTGGTCATGTCTTCTGAGCAATTTTGTATCTCGTACCTGTATGTATTTATATGCATGTGTGTTTTACACGATTTGTTCGTTTGTTCTGTTGTGTTTTAGACAATTCTAGCACTGCCTTATTCCTTATTATGTACACATAACTTACTGCACTGCAAAGGCTCTCTGTGAAAGCTTGCACTGATGTAAAAGATTTTTTTATGACTGCGTCAAATTTAAAAGATGAAGACTCTGCTTCAGGAGAGCATGGATCAAATTGGATTCTTCCATATGCTGTAGCCATTTCCTAAACATCAGTCTGAATCGCTACTGTGAGCAAAAGGAACTGAAGATTGAGGGGAGGCAGTGAATGTGATGGTGTGATGTGAACAGATGTTCTGTTACTTTCTGTTGAAATGTGTGGGACCCTAACTGTTTAAACTGGCTCAAGGATAGTTATTTATCACTAGAGATTGCCATGTAGATTGCTTTGTGTCTTGTCTCCTTTCTCCTGAAGGGCTTGTATTAGGAAAATAAGAATTCAGAACCTTGGCACTTCCTTTCACCACTGCAGAAGGGAATCAGGTTGTTCAATGCTGCCTGACTGAGATGGGTTTCTAGTCTGAGCTTACTCTTTGCATTACTTCAGTCCTCACCAGTAGAGAGGCACTTCTCAGTGTGTAAGCTATCCCTCTTACAAGAGGATTAATCATGCTTTGAAAGTGCCAGTTTCTCTGAAGTCTGGAGCCATGGAAGTGTGGAGAATGGTGAATGAATTACCTCTCCCCTTTCTGTTGCATGTATTTCTCCTCTGTGTTAAAGGTGAGAGATGACAACTAAGTTCAGTGCCTTATGAACCTAATGTTGAACTTCCAGTGGCTACTTTTACTTTTTTACAAAGTTTAATTCCAATCACTAATGTTCCCCACAGCAGGTCTCTTCACTGACATGACAAAACTCTCACTTTCCACATATTAACAGGACCTGAGGCTGAAACATTAGCATGCAACAGGCATCAGCAGTGTTAAATTAGGTCCACATCAAAGTCAAGCTTTGCTTCTTATGAAAAGAGAAGTTAAGACTGAGGAGTTTGAAGAAAATGTAGTTATTGGGTGAGAAAATGTGGTGTGAGTTATGTGGATATTGCATTGCTACATTAAAAAGTTTAGTTTGAGCTAGATTACTTTGATTACTTAGGCCCTTGGAAAAGCTTTTTTTTAATAAATACTTGTGCTCAAGTGATACCATCCAAGTATCATGCTGTAAGCTGATATTTCACATTTCACAACACTTTTTGCTGTTGTGTATGAGAAACTGGTGCTTGTGTTCATCCAACTTGTTTTGCTCTAAAAAATCAAATTCCTTGGTGTAAGTGTCACCACTGTACTTTGCTTCCTATCTCCATGCATGTCCTGTCTGTTGGAAGCATTCTGGTTGTTTAATTCTTGAAGATGTCTGTGTGAGATGTCTGGCTCACGGGCTCTTGTCCTGGTGGGGGACTTCAACCATCCGGACATCTGCTGGAAAAACCACACGGCGAGCTGCAAGAGCTCCAGAAGGCTCTTGGAATCCATTGACGACAGCTTTCTGGTTCAGGTATTGGACAGACCGACCAGAGGTGAAGCGTTGCTAGACCTGCTGCTCACCAACGCTGAGGAGATCATCAAAGGCGTCAAGGTCGGAGGCTGCCTGGGCTCCAGCGACCACGCCCTGGTTGAGTTTGTGATCTCAAGCGATGTGGGCCTGGCAAAGAGCAGGATCAGGACACTAAACTTTAGAAAAGCAAACTTCAAACTACTCAATGGATTGCTGGCCAAGATCCCCTGGCGCGCTGCCCTCAAAGACAAGGATGTTGAGGAGAGCTGGCGGCTCTTCAAAGATGCCCTCCTGGAAGCACAAGAGGTCTCCATTCCTCTGAATAAGAAAGTGGGCAGGCGAGGTAGGAAACCGGCATGGCTCAGCAAGGACCTGCTGAGAGAACTGAGGGCGAAGAAAGGGGTGTACAAGCTCTGGAAACAAGGCTGTGTCACCTGGGAAGAATACAGGAATGCCGTCCGGACTTGCAGACGTGGGATCAGGGAAGCCAAGGCGCAGGCAGAACTGAACTTGGCAAGGGACGTGAAAAACAATAAGAAAACCTTCTACAGGTACATTGGCCAGAAGAGACAGGCCAAAACGGGCGTACCTACTTTGTTAAATTTAAAAGGAGAACTGGCTTCAACAGATGAAGAGAAAGCTGAGGTGCTGAATGAGTTCTTCACCTCGGTCTTCACTGGTGGCCAGGATTCTAGTCTTTTTCACGTCCCTGAACCCTGCATCCCCAAACCTCTATGTGGGGACCAAGGAGGTAAATCCCTCCCCACTGTAAGGGCAGAGCAAGTCCGAGAGTGCCTCCTTAGACTGAATGAATTCAAGTCTATGGGGCCGGATGGCGTGCATCCCAGGGTCCTGAAGGAGCTGGCTGAGGTGGTTGCCGAGCCGCTCTCCATCATATTTGAGAAGTCGTGGCTGTCAGGTGAGGTCCCGGATGATTGGAGGAAGGGTCACGTCACTCCCATATACAAGAAGGGGAGCAGGGAGGACCCAGGGAACTACAGGCCGGTGAGTCTCACCTCCGTGCCTGGGAAGATCATGGAACGGATCCTCCTGGACAACATGCTCGATCACATAAAGAATGAGCATGTGATCCGAGACAGCCAGCACGGCTTCACCAAAGGAAGGTCATGCCTAACTCATCTTGTGGCCTTCTATGATGGAGTGACGGCATTGGTGGACGAAGGGAAGGCGACTGATGTCATTTACCTGGACCTGAGCAAGGCCTTTGACATGGTCCCCCACCACATCCTCATCTCCAAATTGGAGGGAAGTGGATTTGATGGGTGGACGACCCGATGGGTAAGAAACTGGTTGAAAGGCCGCAGACAGAGGGTGGTGGTCAATGGCTCTACGTCCAGGTGGAGGCCGGTAACAAGTGGTGTCCCCCAAGGGTCTGTCTTGGGACCGGTGCTCTTTAACATCTTTATTAATGACATCGATGAGGGAATTGAGTGCACCCTCAGCAAGTTTGCTGACGACACCAAGCTGAGTGGTGCGGTTGATACGGTGGAAGGAAGGGAGGCCATTCAGAGGGACCTCGACAGGCTGGAGGGCTGGGCTCGGGTGAACCTAATGAGGTTCAACACGGCAAAGTGCAAGGTTTTGCATTTGGGCCGGAAGAACCCCAGGCACCCGTACAGGCTGGGAGGAGTGGTCCTTGAGAGCAGCTCGGCAGAGAAGGACCTGGGGGTCCTGATGGACGAGAGACTGAACATGAGCCAGCAGTGCGCTCTGGCAGCTCGAAAGGCAAATGGGATCCTGGGCTCCATCAGGAGAGGGGTGGTCAGCAGGGACAGGGAGGTGATCGTCCCTCTCTACTCGGCTCTTGTGAGGCCCCATCTGGAGTACTGTGTCCAGGTGTGGAGCCCTCAGTACAAGAAAGACATTGAGATTTTGGAAAGGGTCCAGAGGAGGGCGACTAAGATGATCAGGGGGCTGGAGCACCTCCCCTATGAGGACAGGCTGAGGGAGTTGGGCTTGTTCAGCCTGGAGAAGAGAAGGCTGCGGGGTGACCTCATTGCAGCCTATCAATACCTGAAGGGAACCTACACCCACGAGGGGAGTAAACTCTTCAAAAGGGCTGACAACAGCAGGACTAGGGGAAATGGATCCAAGTTGAAGGAGGGAAGATTTAGGTTGGATGTTAGGGGGAAGTTCTATACAAGGAGAGTGGTTAGGCCCTGGAACGGGCTGCCCAGGGAGGTTGTGGATGCCCCGTCCTTGGATGTGTTTAAGGCCAGGTTGGACGGGGTCCTGGGCAACCTGATCTGAATGTGTGTGTTTGGTGGCCCTGCTAGGCAGGGGAGTTGGAACTACATGATCCTTGAGGTCCCTTCCAACCCGGGTGATTCTGTGATTCTGTGATTCTGTGATTCTTATGTATTTATGAGGAATATTAGCAGAAAATGTTTTTTTTCTTTCTGGAAGTACCAATGTTAGCACTGCTTAGATCTATAAAAGCAAGAGAGTTCTTTATTAAGGCATTTGTTCAAGCCTAATTTTAATTAATATAGGCTGTTAAATTGACTAATGTTTTCAAAAAGCTAGATTTACAAGGGCCTGTGCAAGGTCTCTGTTACTTCTCAGCAGCCTTGTCTGATGAGGTGCTAGAGTGATTGCAAACGTCAGTCAGTATGCAGAGCATTCAGAGTCCTTCAAAATCCCTATACATTTGTGCAATCATTTGTTCATTATGGTGCCAAATTACAGGCTGAACAGCAACTACATCTGGCTGAAAATGGAGTGGAGCCATAAATCACAGAATTAGAGCAGAGCTAGCTAAGTCCTTCCTAAACTTCTGTTAACACAACTGAATTGGATTTTTTTTTTTTCTCCAGTGCTTATAATGAAAGAACCCAAAGGGTTGACCTGTGTCAATGGCTTTCAGAGCCGTTTTTGTTGTCTGTGGTTATGTGATTCTTAATCATTTAACAATTCTTAATGATGTTGACTGACATATCATCCAGTGCTCTTAATGCTGTAAAGATGCTAGAATGATGCAAATGTTGAGGACAGATGTGAGGCTAGGTTTGAGCCACAGCCTGTCATACTCTAGTTGCTGCTCCTGAACAGTTCTCTCACAGCTTTATCCCTTAGTGTACCAAGAAATCTACAGAAGCATGAGGATGTACTAGTCTACTCAATGAGAGGCAACTTTTCAATCACACCTGTATTTCAGAAATACAGAAATGTGCTAGCTTAAATGAGCCTGGGAAGATTCAACAATCCCTTGTTAGAGATCCTGTGTTTCTGGTGTGTGAAGTGATAAAATACTGCATGGTCTGAATGTGACACACTTTCTATGATCAGGAAGCTATTTGCTGCCCTTCCCTCTTCCTCTTTGTTTCTTAAGTTCTGATTTCATTTTTCTCTTAACTGCAGGTCACTTCATGGGCAACAACACAGTGATCGATGTTTTGAGGAGAGAAGGGTATGATGTAGAGCACACCCCAGCTGGACAAGCCATCAACAAGTAATGCATGCCTTTATTGTAGCTGAGCTTTTGTTGGGAGGGCGGATTTGTAAACAGTCACAAAGAGGTAGTAGCAGCTGAAACCATACTAAACAGTGAGCTGGGCTCCTTCTGTTCACTGAAGCAGCTTACTTTTCCATAAGGCCAGTTAGGAAACAGGATTTTGTTGGGTTTGGCCTGTGTTTTTTTGGAAAAAACAGACTTTTTTTTTTTTTCTAAGGTTTTAGCTCTTTAAGTAACTTCCATAGAATATGCATTCTTGGTTCAGCAGATCTGGACACTGTCTCATATCACACAGGCTTCTGTGTCCCTTCATTCCTCCTAAGTGTTCAGCTGCCTTACCTTCTAACACTTTATTTCTCTTACACTGCTATTTTTTATTCTTCCATATTACTCTCAGCCTTGAATCTGGCTCCTTAGGGTCCACTTAGTCTCTTGCTAGTTGTCCCCACCAAAAGTGATAGCTCTCACATCCTTTGCTCTTTCCTGCATTTATAAGCCAAGATACTTGCTGTACCGGTATGTCTTGTAGCTGTCCTTTGAGTTATCCCCTTAGCCTCTCCCCAGCCTATCAGTGGGTGCCTTTATCTATCTCCATGATCTCAGTTACTATAAAATGCCAAATGATCTCCATACTCTGCAAAGGATTACCTATGCTTTCGGAACTACCTGCCACCAGCTTAGACTCTGCAATGCTCTTCTCCCCCATCTCTAGTCTCTTGCCAAAGAAGTGTCCTTGCATCCCTCAGAATATCTTCATTCTTCCCTAGAGGCACTGCTAAAAGGCCACAGTGGAAAAAAGGCTTGATCTCAATTATTTTACTGTTTCCCTTTCATCCTCTGCACCAGGAATGTTCTCCCTCCCTCAGTGCTTGCATCTCTGTTCCTACTTCCTCACATTTCTGATAAGGGGCTTTTAGGATTAACGTTGGACTTTTTTCTTTTATGTGGATTGTCCAGGGGCACATGCAGAGTCTTGTGCTATGCCAGGGACTCCAGTAAGATGCAGTGCAAAATAATAACAAATATTCTTCTCCTGCTGTGATTGCTTCATCTTTCTCTTTGCAGCACTTCTGCTGCCTTTTTCAGACTGAAATTTAAATTCTGGCAGGTCAGATTTTTTCTATGATTACTGACATTGCCCATTTGCATTGAAGCATTATCTACACCAAACACATCCCCTTAAGTACATCCATGCATCCCCTGATGCTGCTGACACCAGCGGGTAGGTAATCTGACAAAGAGAGAGCCTCTGTGCTTCCACACAAGACTTAATGATCATGTAATACTGAAGTAATGCTAGGCGACTTAGTGTATCAGTGTTTATGGTGGTAATAAAAAAACAAATTTTTGTCATCTTTTTTGTTTTTAAGAACTTTCTTAGGTTATATATTCCTAAAAACAGCTATAGCAGCTTCTTAAAACGTAAAGAGAGCTCAATATGTACTTGGGAATAAACAAAATCTTCTAATTCCTGGTAGGAGCAGGAAGAGCCTACCTTTTGCCCCAGAAGTGCAACAGATAAGAGGCTCTGGGACTGACAAAAGGAAAGGGTGTAAGTAACAGTCAAGACCCAAGAAGGAACAAGCACATTAAGTTGATCCAGAAAAGAAGAAAAAAAGAAAGCTCTGGGAAACTCATTGCCTTACAGTATTTAAGAGAGTTTATAAAGGAGATGGAGACTGACTTTTTCCATGGGCACATAGATGATAGGACAAGGGGACCTGTTTTAAACTAAAACAGGAGAGATTTAGATTAGATGTTTGTAGGAAATCCTTTACCCAGAGAATGGTAAGGCCCTGGCACAGCTTCCCAGGGAAGCTGTGGGTGCCCCACTCCTGGAGGTGCTCAAGGCCAGGTTGGATGTGGCACTGGGTGGCTTGAGCTGGTGAGTGTCATCCCTGTCCACAGCAGGGGATTGGAACTGAGTGGGGCCTTAAGGTCCCTTCCAACCCAAACCATTCCACGATTATACGATTTTATGAATCTGCTGCTCTGTAAAGAGGTATGTGTAAGGAGATCAAGGGCAGATGACTGTAAGAAGGAAGTTTAGATCTTCATACATCAGGGAGATGGGTATCAGTGTTTCTCAGGAAAGCTAGCCACCTGATTTTTCTGACCATATCGACCGAGTTCACTGTCCAACCATCACCTTCTGTGTCTTCATAAGTACTTAGTTTGTCACTAGTTGCATCTCAGACACTTTACTGGGCAGTACTGAACAGAAGGTCTTTCCTGGAGCCTTGACTTTAAAGCTGACTGAGTGAGCAACATGAAGAAAACAGCACTTTAATGTTTTCTTTGAAAAAAAAAAAAAGTGATAACATTTCTGAATGATGTGGTAGCAAAGAATTTCAAGAAAAACGTGAGATCTGTAGGAGAACATTTGAAGTGGGAGAAAGACCCATTCCAAGAGTATATCAGAATCCATGGGGAAAGATGAGAGCATTTCTGCATTTGCATGCCTGTTCTAGCAGTTGCTCAAAGGGTCTCTGGAAGAATCACCTATAGGCAGTGCTGCAGAAGAGATTATGTACATAAGTATCTGTTGTTCATGGTGCTCTGAGGCTGCAGGTATCTAAATAAACAGATGGCCATACAGTTTGGAGGTTGTCCTGGCTGTGGCTATAGCAATATTTTAGCATCTCCTGGCCACATATTTGGTACAGGAGGCTGCAGGCAATAAAGTAGTCTTATCTACAGAGGAGTGGTGCCCACTCAGAGATTTTCACCAATAAAAAGACAGACATGGTGAATTAAAATCAAAGAAAAGAGAACCAGGAGACCATAATCAGAAGGTCTTTAAAGAGATAAATCATGTCCTAGAGACAACAGAATGTGTGTCAATCAGTAAAGAGAAGATGAAGGTTAGGGGATATGAGATGTTGTGGAGGAAAACTGAAGTATCGTGATGCCTTAGAGTGATAAAGTAATGCTATAGCAATTACAAGGATTCTGAGTGGAGTGAATAGCCCACAAATCTTTCTGCACCAGTCTGTCACATGAAGCACTCCACATGTGATTTTCCTTGCAGGAAATAAGATCACACTCTCTTCATTTTCCATCTACTAGTTCCTTGATTTTGCAGCCCACAATCTCACCCTCTTTCAGGATGGATCTTCTTTACTGTCTATAAAGGAAATGTGTTCACAGTGATGAGATAGCTTGAAAACAGCAGCCATGCCAAAAGGTGTATACTGGACCTCTTGCTCTCCATGACTTTGCAGAACAGAAAAGAAACACTCCATAATGCTGGGAAGGCTTCACTGACTGAAGTCATGTTTCTGTGCAATGGTCTGTGCTCTTTTGTTACCCTTCTGAGTTCCAGTCCAATCCAGTCTTCAACTTTGTCCTGTTAAAAACAATAACAACAACAACAAACTTCTGTGTCTCTTATCTTTATAAAAGTAGTCTATAGATCAGTTAAATATTTGTGTTGTGCTGTTGTTCATGGAGTGAATTGAGTAAGTTTGTGCAGAAACTTGAGAACAAGAAAAGAGATAGAATCTCTGTTCCAAACAAGGAAGAGAACTGTGGGCAAGGAAAGCTGAGATTGGATAGGAGACTGCATGCAGGCTGCATATCATGTAATATGGGTGGGGAGATGCTGCTTGCTTGAAGTATTATGAAACAGAGCTTGAGTAATCAGGGTGGAGTTGGTTGTTTCTTTGAAACATCCCCTTGAAACACTAAACTGAGTTAGAATTGCCCTGACAGTCATTTCTGGGCTCTTGACTCAGTGATCTCTTGGGCTTATAGAATTATAGAATCACTTGAGTTGGAAGGAACTCTTAAAAGTCATCTAATCCAACTCCCCTGCAGTGTACAAGGACATCTACAGCTGGATCAGGTGCTCAGAGTCCCATCCATCCTGACCTTGAATTTTTCTGGCCTCCCTGGGCAATCTGTACCAGTGCCTCACCACCATCACTGTAAAAAACTTATTTCTTGTATCCAACCTAAATCTCCCCTCTTTCAGTTTGAAGCCATCTCCCCTTGTCCTTTTACAGTAGACCCTGCTGAATCGTCTATCTTCTTCCTCTTAACAGACTCCCTTTAGATATACTAGAAGGCCACTCTCAGGTCTCCCCAGAGGCTTCTCAACTCCAGGCTAAACAGCCCCAGCTCTCCCAGCCTGTCCTCGTAGGAGAGGTGTTCCATCCCTTGAAACAGTTTCCTCAGGACACACTCCAGCAGCTCCATGTCTTTTCTGTACTGAGGACTCTCATCTGGACGCAATACTCCAAGTGAGGCCTCACCAGCGCAGAGCAGAAGGGCAGGATCACCTCTCTTGCCCTGCTGGCCATGCTTCTGTTGATACAGCTCATGATACAGTCGGCCTTCTGGGTTGTGGGGGCATGTTGCTGGCTCATATCCAGCTTGCTTCCACCTGTACCCTCAGGTCCGTTTCAGTGGGGCTGTACCCCATCCTTACATCTCACAGCATGAACTGATAGTGGGAGTTGCCACAACCCAGGTGCAGAAGTTGCGCTTGGATTTGTTGAACCTCGTGAGGTTCTGCTGGTCCCATTGCTTGAGTCTCTCTGGGTCTCTCTGGATGGCATCTTGTCCCTCATGTGTGTTAACTGCACCCCACAGCTTGGTGTCATCTGCAGACTTGCTGAGCCTGCACTCTATGTCACTGTTGATGTCATTGATGAAGCTGTTGAAGAATGCTGGTCCCAGTACTGATCCCTGAGGAACAGCACTTCTTCATTCAGACATTGAGCCACTGACCACAGCTCTCTGGGTATGATCTTGTAACCAAGTCCTCATCCATCAAACAGTGCACCTGTCAAATCCATATCTTTTGATTTGCAGAGAAGGATATTATGGGGACCATGTCAAAGGCCTTAACGTTATCAGGGACCAACCCAAAGGCTTCTCAGTCTTGGCATGTGAGAGAGCTCATGTAGCCCGACTGCAGCATGTTTGAACTTACAGATAATGCTGCCAGTCTAAACCAGACATTTTTAAATCTGGGACCAATGCAACTAGAAAGCTAAAGGCCTGACTCCTATTTCCTCGTGTTAGCTATAAGTGCATGCAAAGCTCACATCTGCTTTGGGGTAATTGGCTGATTGGCTGTAATTACTCAGCCTCTTACCACCTCCCCTGTGATAATGGCCTTGATGCTGCCAGTTGCTTGCAGTCTAAGTGGTCCAAAAGATTGCTTAATGGTATGTGGAGCCATTTCCTCCTAAGATAATCATTTTCAAGATGCATTTCTGCAAACAAGACCATAGTTTGTGGACTAACTTGTGGCTTGCCTTCTCTACAAGTGAAATTCACTGATCAAGGATTAGCTCTTGGTGTACCTTAGTTGTCCCATCCCTGCCCTTTATCCCCATCAGGACAGGACTGCTGGAAGAAACCAAGTGGACTGTGTTCTGCTGGAATTCAGATTAGAAGAGTATGGTTTGACCTCCTCTGACTTTGAAAGTGATTCCTCTTTCGTCTCTTTGTAGGTATGCAAAGGTATTCCCAACTGCTCTTATACCCTGTGCCAGACTGCATCTTTTTCTCTGATCCAAATTACCTCTTTTCCAAAGTTGGTTGTTTTTTTTTTTAATTAAAGACAAATATTTTGATCAAAATATTTACTTCTGGAAGAGGAAATAGGAATACAAGGCAGAAAAATAACCATACTTTTCTATCTATAGGAAACATTTGTTTTGCATGTGTCCTGATGATATCTGTACCAAGATTCTGCCTCAAAGCCTTTTAAACATTATCCATGTTCCCTCCTTCTTCCAGCGGAAAACTCCCCAAAACTTTGTTAGCCTTCTCATCGTCCTCACCAGCACATCACCCTTATGTAGTGTCCCAGGAGCTCCCACTGCCGTTGCATACCCTGAAAGAGGAGGAGGAAGAACTCTTGCCTCACCTGCTGCTACCTGATGGCATCGATGTGCTGGAGAAGGTAGAGAGGAAGTACAAAAAGAAGAAGCAGCAGCAGAAGAAGCAAAGACTGCGGCAGTTTAATGACCTATGGG
Source organism: Centrocercus urophasianus (assembly GCF_019232065.1). Classification (NCBI taxonomy): domain Eukaryota; kingdom Metazoa; phylum Chordata; class Aves; order Galliformes; family Phasianidae; genus Centrocercus; species Centrocercus urophasianus. Next base: position 7,610,391 of record NW_024884767.1, on the reverse strand, counting down.
TTCGCTTTGAAGAAAGGTAGCTAATGGCTGGGAGGGGAGGTGGGCTTGGCATGCAAATTGGATTTTAGCTTGGACTGATTAATCAAGTAGGCCAAGCTTCTGCAGAAGCTAGATATGTTCTGAGGGTGTAGGATCTGACCCGCCTCACCATGATTCTTGCAGAGACCTTTACTCAAGGCTGCTTGTGCTTTTAGGGATGAAATTGCTTCTTCCTGCAGGGTTAGGTTGGTGGAAAATCAGGCATAACATGCAGGGAAGCCTTGCCAAAAACATTTTACATTTGAGCTCAAGGGATTGTGAGGACATAGTTCCTATCTTATTCACAGATGACTGGATCCACTGGTAAATGTACAGCCTCTTGGATTTTTTACCCAAGAGCAGCTGCGTATGTGGGAACTCTCATGTCTAGCATATGTGCTCCTTGCATTTGGACAGTATACATTATTTCTAGTATCTGTATTCTTCCAGTGCTAAAGAACATGCAAGCCCTGAGGCATTACCAGAAATCTGGAAATGGGAATGACAACCCAAAGTGTGATTGAGTTAAGATGAAAAATGGAGCACGTTGTGGGGAAAAGGTTTACATCCTCCTGGCAGTTTTCACACAGAAGAGCTTTCTCCCTACAAGAATTATAGCAGCCTGCAAAAAAGCCTCATCCCTCACAAGTGATACTTAGGTCTGCAGCTGAATGTGAACTTTCATGTTTACCTTGTGTCAAGTAACACACAGGACTGATTCTAGCTCTTCTTATATCTCTGCCATGTTCAGGTTGAGAACATGTTATTTTTGTGGTGCTATGAATGAACAAAAAGGTCAAGATGATGTAAAAGAGCTGTAGCTCTTAAACTGAAGTTTCTATGTTCATTTTTTCTCTCTCAAAAGCATGTTTCTTCCTGGTCCCCAAAGTCCTGAGTATCATGCCTCTTTGTCCCAACTGTACCACTGCTTTGAGTAATGCAGTGCTTACACAGTGCAAACAGGTGCAGCAGCTTTTGATTCTTTTTCTGTTCCAAGCATTCAGCCTTTGTCAAACTTTTTAGATCAAACTCTTTTCCCTCTTTTTAGGGCAATTTTCACTCCTCCTTCCAAACGAAGTGCACATGGTTTGGGGAGAGGGGGGAGACAAATGTGCATGGAGGTTTGCGTGCCCACTGACAGACATATACACAGTCCAAGACATGCCAATTCAACAAATTGTTATATTGATCACATCTGATATTGTGTTTTACTGTAACATTTAATCACAGAATGGTTAGAGTTGGAAGGGTCTCTTAAAGGCCATCTGGTCCAACTCCCCTGCTATGAACAGGGACACCACAACTAGATCAGGTGCTCAGAGCCCTATCCAGCCTGACCTTGAATGTCTCCAGGGATGGGAGAAAGCCCGCAGACTACATTTACTTCTGTTAATGTAGTTGATACCAGCTATTTGCTTCTCTTGACAATCTGTTTAGCTGAAACATCAACTAATGATTTGGAGTCCTTATCAGCCTAAGCTCCCACCCTAACTGCACGCCATCATCTTCTGTTTTTCATATGCAGTTATTCTTGTGAAGTTCAGGAGCATCAGTGGGTGCCCTGAAGTAAGCCTCCATGCCTTCAGGACATAGAATATTGGAGCATGTGTTATTGTTACTGAATTGGAGATGTTTTAGGGGAGCATACTGGATTATAAGTGCAAAACAGTAGCGAAGTAGAAGCAGAACTAATTATGACAGCTTAGAAAACTGTGAGATAAGTATGAGAGCAGAAAATGCCTCCTTTCCTTTTTGTTTGTAATCTTTTCTGTCCTCTACCAATTAAGCCATCCTTTGAGCTGTAAGCCTGCTCAGGCGCTAGGCTCTTACTGCATCTGGCTGCCCACACGGTCCTGTGCCGAGCGGACAGCCCCACCTGGTGGCACTGCGGACACCCGGCTCCTGGATGCACGAGCTCCCTGGGTGCCTTGTCACGGGAATGCTCCCAGATCCCTGATGCATGGGCCTGAACCACGTATAACTTCACGCCTGGAAATGTGAAAGATGCAGATTGAGTGACCTAATGCAACTTTGTAGTGGGTTTGGCTGAATTGCTTTGGTTCATGCTCCTCTATGTGCATATCAGCTAACAGCTGTATTTCTTTGCTGTGCCACCTGCTGGCTTCTCTGCTCAGACCTCCTATGGGACCTTTGCACACAGAAGGGTACAATTTTTAAAAAAAAATGCTGATTGCCTTTCATTTCCCAAAGCATTCTTGCTTTATGTGGTTAGCCAAAATAAGTCAAAAACAAAGCACAACAGTTAGGAAATATGCAGGAAATATAACCCTGCTGTTGTGTTTGGCAGGTAAGTTTGCTTCTGACTTTGTCACAATTTGTATTCCATTTTCACACAGCACCGTGATGCCCTGGAGGGCACATCAGCCTTGTAGCTTTGGCATCACTCATGGCTTTAATCATTGTTCAAAAAGAGACTCACATACCTCTTCTGAGCCTCAACCTGCGCTGCAAGACTGCGGGAGCTCACTCAGCTCTGGGCAGTTCGTGTCAGCAGCATGCAGGGTAAAAGTCCTCTCCTTCACCACGTGCTGCCATAATGGGAGCATAGTGTTTTGTAAGCTCTCACCCAGCTCATGCTCATCACCAGCCCAGGGTCCTCAGTACCACCAGAGATACTTTGAGACACTGTGATCTTTTCCCTGTAGCATTTCTGTTTTTAGGAAGTGTTTCTGGCAGGGTCTCTTTCTCTTCTTAGGGGATGTCATTTAAACCCTTTGTAATTCCTGACCTGTGGAAGGGAACAAGCAGCATAGGGGTGAGTGTAGTCCAGGCTAAGGTGCACACATAGAGAAGTTTGGTAGGGGAGAATGGATTCAGCTGAAAGGAGGTGCCTCATTCCTGTAGAGCTGAGCTAAGCAATTCTGCTGCAGGGATGCTCCTCTAAAGCACAGGTGGTTTTGTTCTTATTTTCTACCTAGCTGTAAGGCAAGCTGGAGGGCTAGGAAAGCTGCCACCTTGCCCACCTGCCTGCCTGTGTAAGAGCAGAGATCAATCAGTCTGAGCACTACTAGTGTTTCAGGGCAGTCCCCACCCTCCTCAGGCTATTCCGTGTTCTCCCCCAAGACTGATTCACACTTAGGTGGGCTAGGGCTTCTGTATACATCAGCTGTGAGAGAGCTGCCCATGCCCTTGAAGAGGAGGAAAGGCAAGTCTCTGCCATTAGGCACAGTACTTTGGTGAGCATGGAGCCGGTGTAAGAGACCATGCCCAGCATCTTGGGTGCCCAGAAGATGGGCAGTGGGGCACAGAAGCCAGCAGTGTGCGGGTTTCAGCCAGTTCTGAGCTAAGTCTGGACTGACGTTCTTCTTCGCTTGCCTTGCAGTGCCACCGACCCTCCTCCCCGTATCCGTATCATCAATGGCTACATCACAGTGGAACCCCAGCCCCGGGGCCATGGACGGTTCAGTCCCGCTCACACAGACACCAGCTCGCACAGACACAGTGGCTCTCACCAGCTCTCCCACTCCCTTCTGCTCTCACTACTGACTTTGGCTATGCATATGATTAGGCTGCACTGAGATGTAAGGGGAGCCGAGCGGCAGGGCTCTCCCCTTAAAAAGCAAACAAGAGACTTACGTTAAAAATAAAAATAAAAACGGAAGACTTTGTGAGCGGGACACCTATTCTGTGGGGTGTTCTCAAACTGCTTCCTTTTCCTGAACCTAGATCATTAACACTATTAACTGGTTTGACCTGCCCAATACAGGAGAAGATATTTTAATGAAAGTGTTATTTAATCCTTCTCTTGCAGAAGAGTGACTTCATGTTATCCCATAATGCTTTGGGGAAATGTATAATGTTGCTATAACATAGCTGTTGTTTAGCTGTATGAGCCCAACTGAGTTATACTTTTTGCACCTTCAGTGCCTTGCGTGGGGATTTACACACCACTTAGCTTGTTTTTTAGAACAGAGTATTTTGGTCATATGAACACAGCTGGGAGGAAGAGGTTAGTATTTTCTAGTAATGCTTTTAACTCTTTTTAATTCCTGCTTATTCCTGCTCCAGATTATACATAAAGGTTCATAAAAAACACCTTCTACAATAGAATAAAACAGTAAAGACTTACAAACAATGTTTTCTGCTGTCTGTGTAGCACTGTTTTAAGATGGATAAAACTTAACTTCCAATGTCCAGGCAAGTCTCTTTAACACTAATATATGTTTAAGGAAAAACTGATTGCTGGGTTTTTGCAGCTTTTGTTTACTCGTGTTTTTTATATTTGCCTCCAAAATAGAAATTTTCAGTAGGTGATTTTACAACACTGGAATCAGGTTTACCCTCTTTATCTAAATCAGAAATGTATTGTTATTTTATCGTTGGATTTTTTTTTTTTTTTTTTTTTTTTTTTTTTTTTTTTTTTTTGGGGAG
>NW_024884767.1:7511774-7605881 GCF_019232065.1 Centrocercus urophasianus | reverse complement strand
TTTTTTTTTTTTTTTTTTTTTTTTTTTTTTTTTTTTTTTTAGGGGGGAATCCTTTCTAATACTTCTGCAAAGTTAGATTCCACTCCAGGAAACCTTTGACAATTTTCAACTGATCAACTGATCATCAGATTTTCAAAATTGTTATCGATCCTCTGCTATCTACTCAAAATGAACATACTGTATTGACTCATGGTTCTAGGAACACTGAAAGTGGTGATGCGTGGTTTTTTGTCTCTGTAAAGAACCTCCTCTTGTGACCATGCTGACTCATGAGAAACATGTCCTCCCTTATCTTAGAAGGTCTTCATAGCACAGGAGGGTCTCATGAGATTTTTTGTCTCACTTGTGAGAGGACTTACAGAAAATTCAGGCCTTGGCAACTTGCATGCACAGCAGATCCCTGCCCCTGCGAGACATCAAAGGATATGATTTCTTCAGATTTCTCTTCCTATGAAAATGCTTCACTACTTTTCGTTGCTTGTAAAAAGCACATTTTTCCTCCTCCTTCTGCTGCACAGTTCTGCTTTCCTCCAGGAGGAAGAATGTTTCTAGGTGTGTTAACAGAGTTTTCATCTAAAGATCTCAAATCCTGGTCCACTTCCAGGAGGACTGTACGTAAACAAAGCCTTAGATTGGTGAGGAAAACAAAGAAAGCAGAGTCTGAATATTGCTGTTTGCAACAGGAAAGAAGTTTTTACGCCCTGGGGTACAAGACAGAATCAATTCATTGCATATTCTTTATCAAAAGACATCAACATCTCAGAGACATTCTGTTTTCCACGGGATGACATAGCAGACAGGTTGGTGATGTGCTCCTCTCTGTCTCCGTCTCTGACTGGTCATCTGCTGGCGTAAACTCTCATAGAGTTGGTGTATCTGGCCTTATTTTCCTTGGGCTCAATGTGATCTGAACAGATCTGCTCAAATGGGGCATAGCTTAGTTACAGCCGTGCACTGCAAGCCTGACAAACTGAGCAAATGCTTGTGTATTTATGAGTGCATGTGAGGCAGGCATGAAAAGCATTACACCAGAATGTTCTGCTATCTGCTAGCCCATGCTTTGGCATTGTGGAATTGCTGTCCTCTCTCAGATGTGGCACAGACTCAGTGGGGTCTGCAAACATTGGAAGAAGGGGTTGGAGAGCTCTCACGCCCTTTTTCCATTACCAGATGAAGGCTGCCCTTCATGAAATAGTCGCAGACTGGCAAATAAAGAGTTCTCTTTATTCACTCCTGCACAGTTACTCTTGAATTTCACTTCTGTGCTGAGTGGAACAGCCACCACACACCACACAGTGGGTGTGGGCACAGTGAGGTGATGCATTTCAGCAGTAGTGACAGCAAAAGTGGGACATCTCTACTGGTGAGGTATTTATATGCACAGCATGTAGGCTCCTGCTCATCGATGGTGAAATTGCACAGCTAATGGTGGTGACTGTGTTGAAAAATAATGTTTTATAGCTGAGAATGCTCTCTGTCAAACACTCTTGTTGTGCTCTACTTAGCTGTTCTAGTTTCCATGGAAATAAATAGGAGGCATTACTTTCAGTACGACCTATGTAGCTTTGGTTGCCTTGCAGTTTCTCCCGAGATCTGTCAGGGATATGGTGAATAGCAAACTTGATTCAGAAATAACAATCTGCAGGTGCATCCTTCTGTAGTGGAGAAGGTGTGAGAAACACGCTCAAGATCAAAAATTTCTAATCACAGATCAGGCAAAGATCTCTGTGAAGAGCAGTTTATTCATTATTGCAATAATGGGCGCGCAACCCATTACTGATAAGGGAGAAACTGTATAACCAGTCAGTGAAATCCATTCTGTTATGTAGCCTGGGTCTGACACAGGTAAAGCCTCTCCTGGAACTCATTGGTTGAGTGTCTCAGGTTCACAATCTTCTGACGCTGTTGCTACATTACACTTCCATAGCTACATTACACTTCCATAGCCATGTTATGCTTCCATACAATGTCTGCTACCAACCCGTTGTCTTTGGGTACATTCTGTACTTCTTATAATGATAAGAGGACAATATTTTCAACAACCTGCACACCAGTTCTGTTCTGTGCTTGCCCTACTGCACACAATTGCCTTACCTAGTGCCTGTGCCAATTTTACCTAGGTCAGAACGCCCCAGTCTCAACTTTACTCTGTTCAGCAACTTTCTTTTATGAAAGGCAGCTTATCCTATGCTACATACAGAAATACTGGAAATTTCCACTGCAAAAACACAATCCACCTCTGACAGAGGTGAAACTTGTCTCCTGAACGTGCCTCCCCATTTCCTGAGCAGTATAACAAAGCAAACTTTGCTATGTCTTAAAATCATTTTCCATTTTCCTTCCTTTGTACTTACTAATTGACTGACGCGCTCTGCTCTTCCCCACCTTACTGAAGCTCTTTTCATAAAACATCTCTCCAGTGCTGTGTGTGAATTGATCTTGTTTGAGGTGAGTGGGACTATTGCCTGCAGGTTTCTCATGGCCAAGATTTTTCAGCTTGGAGACTGGTATGTGCAAAGTTATTAACAGAATTTAAGAACTCACTCTGTTCAAAATATACTGGATTGATTATAAAATTCTTTCTGGATTGCACTGCAACCTGGTAAATACAGAAAACACAAAATACTTCTCTTTGTTTTGGCAGTTGCCGTGCCCCTATAAATATCACTGATGTTCAGCAGTGTATTGTGATATCCTGTGAATGTTTGTTGCTTGGCTAAGCTTCACTAATAGACTCTCCTACCGTAACAGGCATGCTATTTAATCACTGGAAGACTTCACATTTATGTACATAGCTAGGGGAAAAAGGAAGGCAAACAACATTCAGAAAAGGGCTTGCACATAAGTTCCTGTGTTTCCCAAGTTAGGATTTGTATCTTATCTTTACTTGCTGATGAAATGGATCAGACAGTAGGCACCATTCTTTAAACTGGTTCACCTTTCAACAACTACTTCCTGCAATTTCACAGCTTTTCCTCTGTCCTGCCTGTGGCTTTTAACACATTCAAGCTTTTTTTTTTTTTGTGTGTGTGTGTGTGTATGTATTTAGTTAGCAACTTCCTAATACAAACAAGCTGCTTATGTTGGTCCCTCTTGTGAAGCACTGCGGGAGACATGGCTTCACTCAGCTTCTATTCAACTGAAGCTTTTCTATGACACTTTTCTCTCTGAACTGTGAATGCCCCTTACTGAGCTGGGGATCCAGTGCTGGTTTGCTTTCATACCTTTTTAGAGTAAGATTTGAAAAATAAAATTACTGAAAGAAATCATTGCTCTTCAGGTAGGGCCTAGAAGTATTACACACGTGCCTTCTGGGTGATGATAACTGTGCGAAAGGTGATGCATGAGCTGTGCAGATCATCCCTGACCCTGACGTTCCTTAAGGATCTCACACGGTTTTGTTATTTTAAAGGTGCCATAGTGGAAAAGGACACACATTAATGCAAACAAACAAACAAAAATGTCTCCACCTTGCACCATGATTCACATTTCTTTTTGTGCTGAATCTGTCCAAAGGGCTTAATATTTTTTTTTTCTTCTGTTTTTAACCTTTAGTATAGCAAAAACTTCCAAAACAGACTGGGGGCAAAAGTGGAGGTGTAACAGAAGGTGAATAAATGAACAGAAGAAAGAAGAAACCTAAGCAATTTGTTTTTTCTTCTCTCTGTGCTCCTTTTTTTTCCTCCTCTGCAACAGAGCTTCAGGGGAACATACAGTGCTCCTCAGTAGGGATAAAAGAATGTAGTGCTATAATGCTTCAACAGGAAAAATTTGTTTTCAGACACATGGATAGTCTGATGACTGTTCTGTACCCTTTAGAGTTTAAACTGCTATTACTGCATAAATAAATGGAACAGTTCAGCGGGTTGCAATGGCCTTTTTTGACCACTATTTGAAACGCTGTGACACAGCCTATAGAAATGATCCTGAAATCTCTTGGAAAACCAAGCAGTGGACTTTGGAAGATAGATTTTTCCAGTGGCTTGTTCTCTAGAAAATAAGACACATCACTTACCCTTACCTGGCTTTATCACAGTGAAATACCTAAGGCTGGAAGGCTACCTTCCTGCAGCTGTTTATGTTCTGTGTATTGGATAGTCACTGGATCCATCATGTAACCATTCTTGAATTGTGCTCAAGTTTATCAGTTTCTCTGAAAAGATACACACAGTACTGACCATCAGCCCTCCGAATGACTGGAACCTCAAATACTTGCAGTAACTAGCATTCAGGACTAGCATGCATGACACAGTGCACATCACATTGTCCAAGATGGTTTTGCTGATGATACATCTCAATACAGCACACTGAGTTGCATGGATACAGATGGAAGGCTGCTGGTGGAACCAGGCTCCTTGAGATCTTGAGCTGGTACTACCTCTGTGGAACTGTGCTAGGTGGTATAGACGTAGAGACAAAGCAGCTCTGGCCCTGTGATTAATGGGTAAATAGTGCTCTTAACAAGGCTATACTGAATATGTCAGAAACCATGCAGATTCAATGTCTCCTCCTTCTACCTTCTAGAAACCAAAGCTTTGAGTATTTTAAGCCTGTCATTCATTTAATGAGCACTATGTTCCTTTATATTCCGGCAAGACTCCAGTGGATGTGCTGCCACACGCAGTTACATACCATATTACTGTGATGACCCACCAAGTACATGTGTAATTCAGCGTTTGAAAAACATCACAGGAGATGGATTTTATACATCTGATCTAAACACTGTGTAAAGTATGAATTTGCTGATTTTCCCCAGAGGTCACTAGAAAGCAAGGCAACTTTCTCAGGCATTCTCATGGTGAGTATCAGGTCTTGGTTCCTCGTAGAAGATTATGTGGTGTGTGGAGCTTTGTGCTGAACTTTTGTATCATACTGGGTAATTATCTGCACCTGGACTTTCGAGGGTATGAGCTTGAACCTGAGTGGATCATACTGACCATAGTTTTTAAAGGAACTGGAAATAAGTGCCATGAGAGAGAAGGATCTTCAGTAGCAGGCTTCTACCCTGATATCAAAGGTGAGAAGATATGCAGTGATGTTACATATACATATCCATCCACCAATCCATCCTTACCTGATAAAGTAGTTCCACATCTGGAATTTTGCAGGCCATATAAACCAGTTTCTCTTGGGGATCTGATGTTTTTAAGCACTTAAGTGTAAACTGCCCACCCACTCAGAATAATTCTCATCAATAGGTAAATAACTCATATGCAGCCTACTGCATGACACATGTGAATACAGGCTGTTTTCCCACAATAGGCTGTGGGGAATATTGAAGTTTTAGCCTCTTAAATTCTAGCCAGCAGTTCCTGTTTCTTTTTCACAGTGTTTTATTCCTTCTCTGTAGCTGACATGGCTCACTGGCACAGCTGTGCTGTTTGTAACATTGGAAGATGTTTATGGCTATACAGCTTTGCAGGGAACTTTATTTACCACGAAGTGTCTGGGCACCAACCTGTGCAACCTACTGTAGGGTACCTGATTTAGCAGGAGGGTTGGACTCGATGATCTCTGGAGGTCCCTTCCAGCCTTTGCAATTCTGTGATACTGTGAGTCTATGATCACTAGAGGTTCCTTTCAACCCCTGCCCCTGTGATTCTGTGAAGAGGTTTTTTACAGTAAGGGGTGGTGAAGCACTGTCACAGGTTGCCCAGAGAAGTGGTGAATTCCCCCCCCTCCACCCTGTCCTTGTCCCTGCAGACACTCCAGATCAAGTTGGAGGAAGGTCTGAGCACCTGATCCAGCTGTAGGTGTCACTGTTCATTGCAGGGGAGTTGGACCAGATGACCTTTAAAGGCTCCTTCTGATGCAGGCGATTCTGACTCTATGATTAGTGTGAAGTTCTGTCATATTCAAAAAGATGCAGAAAAAATATGAAGTCTTTGCCTCCAGAAACTGCCAAACAGGTTGTAGGATCCATCCCCATTGGTTTGAAGGGCCATGACATACCAGGAGAATGACTTCAAGTTTGATCAGACTTCTTGAAAGTTGATGCCTGAATGGCCTGGGTGTGTGTATTCAAACAGAAGGAAGCATTCCATCCTGAACTCACAGCAATTCTTATTTATTGGTTATTATGAATGCAGTTATCCATTATCTGCCAGGAGCATAAAGGGATAATCCTGGAGTTGGCGTACATGGTAAAACTCAGATTTGAGGAAAATCAGCTATGTTATGAATACTGAAAACAACACTCATTAGCTGGAATGAAAATTAGACAAATGGAGTAACTCATAGAAGAGCTAACAACCTCTCTGTTTCAACAGTTCAGTACCTGGACAACAGGAATAGAAACACGTAATCCAGGACACATTCAGGTGTACTTCAGTGAGCAAATACACACAATGGCTTCACACAATGACCTTCTCAGGAAACCAAGTATTATAATGTTCTGCAGTACAGAGATTGGTTTAGAGCTTGAAAAATAATGGCAATATCCTTTCCCAAAATTTCAATGCTGGTTACTTACAACATGATGAATATTCTTCAGATATCCAGTTCTTCACCTTTTATTATTTGTTTAGTCTTGGTGACTACTTCCTCTGGGAACATGTTCAAGATCAAATTCTGAATTTCTCAGACCTACGTTTCTTTAGAAAACTGAAATTTGTTTTGAAAATACTTCAGTCTTGTGAGTTGAAGATTACCATTTTGATACATTAGTTCTGATTTCTAATTAAGAATAAATGCACTGCAGGTGCATTTGTATTGTAGGTGCAAAGTGTTTAAAGGCTGTTAGCACCTTATGGGATAAAATAGAATGCATTAAAAGTCTCTACAGCACCTATGCCTTGGTGCACATACCCTGCCAGACCTCCGTTGGGAATCTATTACTTCTTGACTCTTCCTATCTGCAAGTATGGAGTTCAGTCCAGAGTGATTAGTGGGCTAACAAATTATGGATCAAGGAAGTTTCAGTGAGTTTTATATCGTGTTATGATGTCAGCCTTCAAACTGGCAAGTGAAGAAATGAGTTAGAGGTAAGGCTTAAAATCCACTGATGCATACTAAGGGGTATCAGAAAGGCCCACCACACCTGGAAGATCAAGAACCTGGGGATTCCTCCTCCATAGCTGCTTGAGCTTTGCTCGAGATCTCTGACCTAGTGTGAAAGTAGGAAATGGAATGTTTTTGGTGTTTTGTGGCACTATTATGTAATTCTGTGGTGGGTGGTGGACCTCTGTTGGAACAGGGTATTTTTGGAGAGATCTCCTTTCAAATGTATGTTTAAACACCAGAAGAAGGGGCAATGGGAGAGGGAGTTGGAGCCTCCTCCTGAGGGGTCATACGCATGTTCGTACAACACCTGCTGCACAGGACAGATGTTTGTGCTGGAGCTTTTTATTTCATGTAGAAGCAAGAGCAAAGTCAAGGGCACAAGACAGACGATACTCAGACTTTAAAGCTTCCATTGCTGAAACAAATTCTATGATGCTAAAAGCAAGAAACATAATCGTGTCTCTGCCTTTGGAAATGCAGTATAGAAGAACAAATCACAGAAGGCTGATGACAAGATCTCGAGAGCTCCAGTGTACTCTCAGCTTCCACAATATCTTTAGATTGCAGGGAGTGTGGCTGATGGATCTCATCCTCTGTTTGCAGAGGGGGCACATGGGTGTGCTGTCAGCCCACCGCAGGATGCAGCCAAAGCAGAACTGGTGCAGAAGACTCAGTTATACTTGTGTAACCTTGTAAGCCTGTCATATATCAATGGGATCAGTATGTGATGGATGTGGAGTGAGACCTTTGGGATTGTAAGTAGAAGACAGTGTAAAGACACGGGAGTGTTTATTGGTGGAGATGACCCACCTTGTGCCCTGCATAGAAATGAAGCAGTGCCTGCTCTGTCGATGTTTGCCTTTGCAACGTGTTAAGGGAGGTTCTAAAGAAACAGTAACAGCAGCACAGCAGGCCTCCAGGCCCAGCAGAGGTCAGGTCTCCCCCATGCACAGCGCTGACAAAGGCACTGGTAGCAACACGGAGACTTTTCTGTGATTTTATTGCAGTCAACTCTCAGAAAGGGTAGGTAACAGCAGGACAAGGGGAAATGGTCTGAAGGTGAGGGAGGGAAGGTTCAGGTTGGATGTCAGGGGGGAAGTTCATTACAGGGAGTGTGGTGAGGCTGCCCAGAGAAGCTGGGCACAGACAGAGGTGCCGACATGGGTGCCCCTGCTGGGCTGGGAGTGCTGCAGTGCTCACATGAACTGTTGAAATACCTGGCGAGGGCTTAATTTTAAGTTTGAAGTCTCAGAAGGAGCTTAAAATGTGAAGTTTAAATGCAAAATTAAACACTCCATGTCCTTCAGGAAAGTTCCTGAGAAAAAATTGATACTGTCCTTACCCCAAAAGCCTCCAAGAAGCTAAGAGAAGCTATAATCTTGCTTTTATGACTGGGCGATTACAACATTTCCTTCCATTCTGGTACCCTGAAATATTAGATGTGCATAGCTCAATTACATTTTATGCATAAGTGTAATCAACACAGTTTAATAACTTTTCTAAGAGTGAAAGGATTTTCACTATTTTTGGAAAGAATCCATAATTACACACTCATTTATGCACGGAGATGAGCTGCCAGAGCTACATAATCAGCACAGAGTTTGAAAGCAGGATTCATGGATCTGAATACAGGTGTGCAATGCCATGAAACCAATGGCTGCATGATACAGAACAGGATCTCTAATAGTATTCCACCTTTCTGGAATGGCTGCTGTTCCCATATACTGTGATGTGGGTTATTTCAAACTGCACATCCTACCTGACACCTCTGTGTGAGCACCAAGCCAGTGCTGAAAGATAACTGAACATTTTGGGTGGGGCTTGGCTTGCAATGTATACTTTCTATATGTGAGCTCAGCCCCCGTTATGGTCTGCAGAGACGTAACCTCAACAGCTGGAGCCTGAAGAGTAGCTCAGCTCATCCTGTATCTGGAAAGCTAAATATCCACTGACCCCATAGGCTGCACTGCTTGTGTAGGCAAATTGATGCAGTGGAATAAAGGAGACTGTTTAACAGAATTTGAAACTCTACTGCACTGCCTTTTGTGACTTGGTGTTATCATTAGGTTTGTTTGGTAAAGGGGAGCTGCATCTTTAGGAAGCCTTGACCTACAACAGCTGGGAGTGAGTAAATACCCAGAGGCTCATCAGAGCAACACCTCATGCTACAAAATGATGTGAATGTCCAGCTGAATCTAGCCCCACAGCTTTCTCTGGAGGAATGCGACTGATGCTAGAAGGCAAAAAGCCGTCTTTCCAACACAAAGCATTCCTCTTTATTTTACAGACCAGATTTTGTTCTGTTTTACTATTTAAGAAATACTGGAGACTGGTTGTCTCAGCCAATGCCAGCAAGATGTTATCACACTACTGTGATAGTTACTGTGTAACAACCCTTAGCTTGTCTCTTGTTTATGCTAGCTGTAAGCAGTGCCAGAAGACTGGAAAGACATTGACAATTTTAGAGATTATAATGAGAGCTCTGTGACTGCCTTTGTGCTGGAAAATCATTACAAATTCCCTTGCCCAGGAACACTTCTATAACAACTATAATGAACCATCCTCTTCTTCTTTCTTGCTTCAAGATCTCTCTGATATGCAGTTGTTTCAGTTCCTGCTGCTTGCAGAAAGGATGATGAGGATGGGAAAGGCTGGGGTTTGCCATGGGCGGGGAAACACACCTGGTTTTCATTCTCTCTTTGCCTTTGAGTGCCAGAGGCATACAGGAGAACCTGTCCACTTGGTGGACCTTTCCTGTCCTCTGCTGTTCAGCTGGAGAGATGTCCCACCTTCTCCGAGGACATCAGGACAAAGATAAGTAACCAAAATCAGTCCAGGCTGGCTGTACCTGTGGCCAACAGCTGCAAGCAACTGCCTTGGTGATGCCATGGGCATGGCACAGCAGGTACGTTGTTGACAATTGCCATTGTCACACAGGCACTGGTGACTCGAAGGTCATAGGGAGGATAGAAAGAGCTGCTAAGCTGTTTAACAGCTTAAGCCAGATTAACAACCTTGTGCCCAAATCTTCACTAATAAAATACTTGTAATGCATGAATGTTCTAAAATATGAAAGAATTGTGAGAAATGCAAACATCTGGGGGGGGGGAAGGAGGGGGAGAGGGGGAAGGAGAGGTTTCCTAGAATAATACAGTGGACACAAAAATGAATGCCTCAAAAGTTAAACACCTAAGAGATGCAGCATTTTGTCATAAAGGTCCCATTATGGATATGGTGACAATTCATCTTGTTTCTCTTTTCTTGGGTGACAATTGATAGAGCATGAAGAGATGATGTCAAGCCAGGAAAAGTTTCAATTGGCTATTAGGAATAATCACAGAATTGCAGAATCAGAGAACTGTAGTGGTTAGAAGGGACCTCCAGAAATGGAGTCCAACTCCCCCACAAAGCAGTCCCCTACAGCAGGCTGCACAGGTAGGCATCCAGGAGGGTCTTCAATATTTCCAGAGGAGACTCTGCAACCTCTCTGGGCAACCTGTTCCAGTGCCTCACCACCCTCCCTATGAAGAAGTTCACACATGTTTGTGTGGAACTTCCTGTGCTTCAGTTTCTGGCCATTTCCCCTTGTCCTATCACCATACATCACTGAAAAGAGTCTCACCTCATCCCACACCTTAGATATTTACAGACATTTGTCAGCCTTCTTATCTCAAGGCTGAACAGACCCAGGTCATCCAGCCCTTTCTCATAAGAGAGATGCTCCACGCCCTTTATCACTGTCAGGGACCTCCACCAGACTCTCTCCAGTATATCACTGTCTGCTTTGTACTGGGGAACCCAGAATTGGACACAGTACTCCAGGCCTGACCAGGACAGAGTAGAGGGGAAGGGTCGTCTCTCTTGACCTGCTGGCCATGCGCTTTTTAATGCACCCCAGGCTGCCAGGCTGCCACTGTAATTCTTGGCCAAGGCCAAGAAGTGGCTCATGGCCAACCTGATATCCACCAGGACACCCAGGTCCTTCTCCACAGAGCTTCTGTCCAGCAGGTCATCCCTCCAGACTGGTGCACGTAGTTATTCCTCCCTAGGTTCAAGAATTTTTCCATTGAGAGGTTGGTCAAGCATTGAAATGGGCTTTCCAGGAAAGTGATGTAATCCCCACTCCTGCAGGTATTTAAGAGGCATGTTGATGTGGCACTAAGTCATTCTACAATTCTATGATCTGGGAGATAATTTCTGACCTAGATGATTGTATGCTTCTGTGTGTGACAGAGTTTAAGGAGTCACCTCTATCTGAGGAGGAAAGAGACATTACTGCGAATACAACACATCTATGAAACTGTGTTTCTATGCGGGGAACTGATTTTCCGGATGACATTCCTTAGTCTTGAAACCAAAATTTCTCTGCCTCACCCTTTCTTACACATTACTGTTTTGTTCATGGGATTCTAAACCTTATCTAAACTGCTTTATTTCAGTTCATGTATTGGACATTACATAAAATTTCCAGGAACAGTACAATAGAAACAGTCAAATGAAACAACAGCACTGACTTTCTGTATTTTACTGTATTAAATGTTCTCAAGAACAGTTCTATTCTGGACTTTAAATGTGTTCTATCCATCACTCATTGGAAGAAAAATTTTAAAAAGACAATGAAAATAAAAATGGTATCCCATCATCAATTTCCTTAGCAAATCTCTTTCTGTATTCAGCACTAGATCTGTGTGCTTTCCACACTACCACAGAGGAAAACCTTGTGATTTATTCATTGGATTTGCCTAGTTACATTGAGATACCTGTAGGACAAGAAGCCAGGCTTCCACATGAAAACAACTGAAACTGTGTGAGAAATTAAATTTACTGTGAAGCTTCATGCTGAAAGTTGGATGAAAAATAATAGCATACAAGAACCGTCTTCTTCCCCTTTTCCAGACAGTATACAAATATGAAGTTTTACTTAAAAAATAAAAAATCTTGTATGCAAAGCAGGCAATATATGGGAAAAAGGAAATCACACACCCTGCATAATCCACTTGTAAGTGTGGGAGCTTGTCAAGTTATCCTGAAAGATGGGCTCTGGGCTGGGGAAACGATTTCAAAAGGGATAAGAGCATCCTTACAGGTCAACAGAGTAGGATTTTGTTAAATATGTCCATAGGAACAAAAAGATAATCGCTGTCAAAGCTTACATTATCCAAGTTACAGTAGTGAAGCCCAGAATGACAAGATGAACACAAAAGTTGCAAAAATTTTTAATTACTGCTAGTATTTCTTCTCTGTAGCTAAAATCTCTCTAATGTGGACGTCCTTACACTAATCAGCTATCAGTTATTTGAAAAGTAACAGAAACAGTAAGAAAACATCTAACATTACATTACTTTGGTAAACAGCAAGAGTCCTTTCAGTCTAGCACCCGCTGGAGTATCTAAACTGACAATAAAAACTCACATGAGCACCTGCATCTCATAACAGTGTCAGGTTTTCTTCAGATGCTGAGTCTTATTAAAAATATGATAAGCACTGATGACACAGGTGTCACCAGTGACATACAAGGCGACACAGCATCCTGAACTGTGCTTTGTACTGCAAACACTTACTGCTTTTCAGCTTCAGATGCTGGCAACAATCTCCTGGGTGCCCTGAGCCAACACAGTGCCAGGAACACTGAAAAGCGACTCAGTCAGTATAAGGGAAAACGAATCAACCTCCTGTCAGGGAGTTGTAAGAGCTGTAAGGTCTGCCCTGAGCCTCCTCTTCTCCAGATTGAACAGCCCCCATTCTGTCAGCTGCTCCCTGTAAGGTTTGTGCTGCAGACCCCTCACGGCTTTTTTGCCCTTCTCTGGACATACTGTGGGGCCTCAATATCTTTCTTGTACTGAGAGGCCCAAAACTGAACACAGGATTTGAGGTATGTCATCACCAGTGCTGAGTACAGAGGGACACTAACCTCCCTGCTCCTGCTTGCTGCACTATTTCTTCTTCACTCAAGTAAAATTTGCACCTTAGGAAATCAGAATGTTTGCCTGAATAAATATAGAATTTCGCTGGTTTGCTGCTTACATTTGCAAAGGCCTCATCCAAAGCATACACTCCTGTGTGCTTTACGTTGTCATTCTGCTTTCCCTCATCCTTAGCGTGATGCTTAAACCACTGTCTAAGGTGCCTGAGCCTGCTGACCCAATAGAAAACTTTTTGCTATTTTTGCTGGGGATCTCACCGGCACCAAGATAAGGGCAGGGAGAACATGGAGGTCAGAAACCTCACTCCACTCTCAGTATCCCCCTCCTCCTTGACATGGTCAACCTGAAATATTTGCTCAGCTAGCAGAGCACTACCTGAGTAAGTGCAGTGGAAGGAAATGGAAAAGGAGCACTGCCAGCAAAAGATGATCTCAGCACACATTTCCTCTTTCCACACCAAACAAAAGTCTCAGGCACCTCTTCAGCACTACAACTTCCAGCCCCTGCCTCCTACTTCTTCGAATAACCACCAGAAACACTTGAGAAGAAGTGAGAAGATCAATGGGACACTTTGGAATTGCTGAAGGTTGGCTGTAAGCCTGTGTTTGCACTATGATCTGCACAGGTAACAACATGAATTTCTTTACCTACGCAGAGCAGAAAGAATAGTGCAAGCTTCAGAAGCGGTTTCATTCCCAAACTGAACTTGAAAAAAAACTATGATGCTATTGAAAAGTGAAAACTTGCTTTTAAAACTGTTATTTCTACAGATCAGCAGTTTTTCCTTGTCACCAGTATTATCTCCAGTCCTGCAGAGTCTTCTTACCTGTGTATGCACTTCACAAGTTGCAGTTACTTAAGGGATATACTCGTAAGTTTCTAAATCCTGGCTTTTTAACACTCCTTGTATCAAGTATCTTATTTCATGTACAGTGACATGAAATGGAGTAAATGGAGATGCAGCAGAACAAGGTATTACATTTAGAAAGGGAAAGTTAAGACATAGCCCTGCAGGTGCAATCATCTTGTTAAGTATTATGGTGCAGTTACCTCAGGTCAAGGCTGAAGCTGCAGCTCATACCACCATCGTTACAGTAAGTAGTACGAACTCCAAATTGCTGCTTTTTTAACAAGGTGGATTCTTGATAGGATACATATAACTTCTTTATTCTGTTCCAGCTGCATTTGAACATGGCTTACAGAGCTGGAATGTATTGCATAGTCATCACGAACATTTTCAAACCAAAGTACAAAACACAATTCTCTGTTCTTTGCTAGGCAGATTAACGATGACAAATCAGCGCAGGTTTGCAGTTCTAAACAATGCTCAGATAAGACTGTGTGCTACTTTCTCTTGCATCTAAACGCATAAGTTCAAAGTAGGTATACACAATTCTGAGACTTTGATAATACCCTAACTAGTATTATCACGAATGTCTCCATGATTTCTTTCTACTGAAAAAAAAAAGAAAAAAAAAAAAGAAATATCTAAGCAATTATTAGTCAGCATGGACTTATTTTACAGGATGCATGTCTTTCAGTAGCACAGGATACTAATGCTCAGGTTTAATCACAGGCAAAGTTAGTTGCCTGAGAATGGAGGAAAGGGAAGCAAGATTCTGTCTGCCTTCACATGGCCTTGCATGTGTACAGTGATGCATGCTCCAGGCTCTTTGGAGCAGCATCTGTAACACTTTACCACCCACCTCACCTTCCTACCACCTGCTGTTCACCTTCAAGAAGAGTAAGACGGAAGTTTATGCATTACTATTAAAAAAAAAAAAAAAAAGAAAACACACATACATACACAAGAAAACAGCAAATTAAAACTAAAACCTAAACAAAAAAAAAAGGAACAATAGAACAACGAAAAAAGAAAAGCCAACCCAGGAACAGATCAGTATATAGCAACAGTTTCTAGCAGTTGATCAAATGTGATTCATCTAACAGAAAGAAAATATTTACATTGGATCTATTTGGCACTGCATGATTTAATGGTTATTCAGAGCAGAAGGAGCACATTTCAATTTGGATGTTGTTCTAAAACACAAAACTGAGACAGGTCAGATCAACAGCACCTTGAAGTTACTGCCCTGTTGACCATGAAAACAATGTAAGGAGATGTGATCAGAGGCAGATAACTAAATTTAAATAGGATGAGTGTATCACACTGTGACATAAACTGGGAGTATGCTCTGCTTTTTTCACCGTGGTCAGTCAGGGACAGATGTTTTCCCCTGACAGTTCTCTACAACTTTCTACTTACAAGTATATTGGCACAGGCCTACTTATCATTCCTATACACTAAAACCAAGATAACCCACTGCAAGTATGAGAGAAACTTACAGATAAAGGCCGAAAAACTTCATACTGCTCCCCCATAAGACACAACTTACGCAAAGAGCCAACAAATCACCAAAAAAATGCACCCTGAAGGATTGCAGCCAGGCTGCAGCCACATTTCCAGAAGAACATTGCTGGAGAACTCAGGAGTCTCAGGATGATGCTAACTTTCATGCAGTGTTTTCAGCTCTCTAAAAACTGTGGGTTGGGCAGGAAAATTTCACCATCGCAGGGCACAGACTGCCCTTCACACAACACAACACAGAGGGAAAGCTTCCCTGCTCTGGGAGCAGAGTTATGAGTGCAGATCTGATGTTATGCAGGGAACTCAAATATGGAAACCTAACTTTTGATGCTAAATTGGAAGCTTACTTTTTGAAGTGAATATATAACAATGTACTTGAAAACATAAAAACAAACAAGAACCATGATCTTATGTATCACTTTTTTTACTGAACAGTTTCTTTCTTATTCAACAATAGAATCAGGAAGAACAATTTACACATGACAAATATATATCTAATTATTTGATGAAGAGTTCAATAAAGAGAAGACAAATAAATGCTTTCATAAAATTTTTGTAGCTACACAGAAATAGGCATAAAAATGAATATGAAAATTTGCTTAAATTTTGCACTTCTCCTTGTGAAAATCTGGCCTTTCAGATTTACAAAAAAATGCAGAAATTTCTCACATATCTACAGAGTTATTCTACATCAATTAAACAGAAGGCACTAAGTACAAACTGTTGCATATATGAACATAACCTTTATACTAGACTATTTATCTTGAACTAATAAATATTTAGTATGTAGTAATATATGACATTTCATCCTGAAACTTAAAATAATTCTAACAGAAGAGGATTTAAAAATATTAGGAGTTCTGCTGCAAATAAGTCTCTTTGAAATTCAGAGTAAAAACAAAAAACCACTGGCACAGGCTCAGTCATATCCCCAGCTTCGCAGATCTTCTTATCTTACTGATTTCTACAACCCTGAGTTCATTATATTAACATTAGAATTTAATCTAAACAATTAACAATCTTGACAGCCGTGTTATATTTTCATTTCTGTATAGAGACATTCAGCAAGATTCTGTTTTCTATCCAAAACTTGCTACTCTGCTTCTGAGTTGCTTTATTTTTTCATAGCTAAATCACCACCATTTTTGTATTTCTCAGCAAAATAATCAGAGTCAAAACTTACAGACATATCTGGAGGACTCACATAAACATTCCTATTCTTCACTGTAACTTTATGAATTCTTTGTTTTACTCCTTTTGACTGCCACCGTGGTGTTGGTGATGGCTCCAAAGGGTTTATTCCTTGATATAATCCTTCTCCTGTTTCCAGTGTGATTGTATACTTATGCCAAGGACAGATAATACATGTCTGACCATCAATGTCCTTCAAAAACAAAGAAGAAAAGGAAAAGCAAGTCATCAGCTTCTAATTCTTTTCCTTGTAGAAATTCCCATCTTAAGCATATCTGGTGATTCAGCTGCAAAGCTTTCTACTCTGGTAGAATACAAATTTTTACTCCTAAGAGTACCTTATTACAGCAGTAAGCAACTGAACCAGTGATCCATTTGGTGCTGGAGCCCACTGCTCAACTTGGTGAATAACACCAAGTTTTAATTACACTTTTTGTAATACAGTAACTAATCATAATATTCTATCATCATGGAATGTATCCACACAACAATAAGAATCAGATTTTCACTCCTCATCTCAACATTTCAGTCTTCTGAGACAAATAAACATGAAAAAAGCACGACAGGAAGCATTATTTTAACTATAAACCCATTTCTTATGTTCTGTTTTGACAAAATTATTTGAAGAAATTGCACCAGAGATTCCAAAAGTCTCTATGCACATAAACTTTTTTTATTTTGCTTACATACCTCTATTTCTCCAAGATATAAAGGGCCACCTTCATCTGAAACATAGTAGAATATGATATTAATTTATGCAGCAAACTATATGCTTAATTGTTAAAACACTGATGTTGTGTATGCAAATATCTTACGGTAACAGCGAGAGTCCAGAGCATAAAATCTCCCTTCATGGTAGAAAACAACAACTTCTCTGCCATTGACTTTGGCTGTTATTCTTTGGGACTTTTTTATATCATCTTCTTTTCCAACTAATACAAGATCATCTGGCTCCGTTTCAGCTGTTCCTTTGCTTGGGCTGTGCAAAACCATGTCCTTAAAACACACACAGACACACACAGAAAAGAAAGAAACAAACAAACACAAAAAACGACCTCATAAAACAGTTCTTGTTTGGATTTCTACATGGAAACTGTGTGCCCCTGTTCCAGGGAAAAGCACAGCTCACTTAGCATATATGATGAACAGGACAGAGGTTTTAGTACAATATTAGTACAATATTATCAGTATGCACATAAAGCAAAGCCCAGGAGTCTGGTGATAACGTTCACTAACAGAAGTGGAACTGGAAATACCAACTGCTGCAAACCTGATACCTGAGGCTGAGATAAAATTAATTCCAAGTCGAGCCTATTCATTCTGCATTTTAATAAATCCAGTGATACTAAATATGAAGCACTAAACTATTCAGCAATGCAAAGGATAAATGATGTTGGGGGAATTGACACAGTACTATGGATAGAAATACAAGCCTATAGAAGCTGATAATGAAGGAAAAACATCATATAATAAAGGAAATAAATCTTTGTTTGGGAAGATGTACTAATCCTGGGCTTTTAGCAGCTGTGTTCTGCCTTTGCCTTCATCCCTTTATGTATTTCAAACATCAGAAAGCCTCTCTTAGCAGAGGATATATGCATGCCTCCCCTTTCGCCATGAAGCCTATCCTCCTACTAATTTCACTTACAATTAGCTGCTGTGTTGTAGTCAAAGTCCTAGTGCAACCCTGATACCCTCACTTCCTCAGAAGATCGGGCTAAAAAAAAGTCTTTGTGCATGTTGAGAACAAAGAGGAACCACATACCCGTGGAATCCAGTTGCAAAGAGGGTTAAGAGTTACAAAGAGCAGTGCCACTTATCCGCCACACAGCAAGTCACACAGTACCTTAGATCCCCACCAGATCAAAACAGAGATGAGAAAGCAGGTGAAGAAATGAACGCTCAGAATAATGAGGTCCAACATCGGCTCTCTTCAGTGCTCCTATGACAACTAGTGCTGCTTTGTTCACATGTGTGACAGCATTTATCAAAGCACTTCCTCACATAAAGCCATCAGCTGTGGCTCTGGCCCCTGTAGCACACAGGGACAGGCTGTACAGAGAGAGGCTCAGCATGGCCGAAGCGAGGTCTGACACAGCTGATAAGCAGTAGGGCCGAGCTGCTCTGCCCTGATAACAGGAGATCGGAGTGCAGAGTTCCTCTTGCTGCTTTTCTCCCTGTAAGCAGCACTTTTCCTGTGGGACAAACCACACGAAGCCCTGCCTGAAGTCACGTACTGCTTGCTGTGCTCACCCTGCTGGGGCAGCTCTGCTTCCAACCAGCCGCTGTGCTGGGAGACCGGTGGGCTGCCTACAGCTCCCAGCAGGCACCCAGCCCGGCACTGGGACTTTGGGAGTGTTGTGCTGCTTCTGTTAGTGGCCTCTGTGAGACCCTTGTCTCTGGCTGTGAGAGAAAAATCTCTGTCTAAAAAAATGGTTACTCTCCATATATCCTATCTTTCCCAGAAAAGGCTCTGAATTCACCTTCTGGGATAGACCATCCTGCAGGAGCTGCCTTCAGGGTGCCCTCAGGGTGCAGAAATGGGGGTACAGAACAGCTCAGGTCACTGCACAGTGTAGGCTCACCAAAGGCTTCTTGATATTCATCTCTTTTTCCCACCCCTGTTTATACTTGCTTTTCATTTCCCTTCAGCCATTACTCCTGTAATCAGAAAGAAATCCCAGACACCCTTCTACTGGTGTGTCACTGCCTGCCAAACAGGACTTTTTTAGCTCTTGGTCTGCTGCAATGTGCACATGTTTAAGGTGTCAGTAACATGACCAAGATGGGGAAAGGAAGAAGGTTAGCTCAGGGCAAGAGGTGCTGAATCTTCCGCAGGACTTTTCCTTGTGGCCCTCCTAGGTCACAAATCAGCTCTAGTTCAGTGACACGGGATTTGGGGCTCATTATTTGCATGCTTTGTCTCTGACTCGCACATGGTTGTCCAAAGATCTTGAACAAGTTTTTTTTTCCTGTGTTTCCCTCTTTTCTATGAGTATCCTGACTTGAATCAAAAATGGTAGATGCATGTGTAGTGCCAGAGTTAAGGCACCAGATAGGACAGGTAACTACAGCATCTAAAACTGAATTTCCTGCAAAGTTAGGCTTAATGTGGCTTTTCCTACAAAAATACATTGTTCTGAAAACAGGGCCTTTGTGTGGCATTTTTACAGAACACCACTGGAGTAACTCACGTCAACTAGTAATTTGTCTTGATGGTAAAGATTTGTAAATGTTGGCAAAGCTTTTAGTGTGCTATATAATTGGGATTTAACTTTACTCACAAAAAAGAAAGATGAAGCCTAAGTCACCACCCAGCCGGCAGAAAAGGACAGCTGTATAAAGCATCAAAGTAACTTTTGTCAACATCTCTTCATCTAGGGCAAGATGACACTTACTATGGCCAATCTTCTTTTGCATTCAAAATCCTTATAAAAATGCAAAACAGTGCTACGTCAAATTCTTGCAAGCCTTGTATAATTAGCTTTTTCGCTTTAAAAATTTTGGTATCTACAGCCAAGATTGCTTTTAGTCAGTTGTACACCTAGTGAGAGGACAAAGGCGAATGCTTTTAAATGAGAAGAGGAGAGATTTAGCGGCCCAAAGAAGCCCTGTAGGCACTCAGGGCCAGGTTGGATGGGGCCCAGCACAGCCTGAGCTGGTGTGGGGCAGCTCACAGCCCACACGGGTTTGGGTCTGGGTGGGCATTATGCTTCATTCCAACATAAACATTCTGTAACTCTAACTTACAGTAATTTCATATAGACTCTATTTCCATACTTTTTTGGGGGGGAGGGGATAAGTAATTTAAAAAAAATGTAGTTTCCTTCTTCAGTGCAAAACCTGGATTTATTCATTGACTTTTTTTTCCTCGCTGATCAGGTAAGACATCCTGACAAAGGTAGATTCCCAGCTCTAAGAACCTGCAGTTAGAAAAAATAATTCACTTTTTATATTGTCCAGGACATCTGTACATCACCCATTTTATCCTGGTTTTTGATTTTGTTTGGTTTTGCTGTTGTTATTAAGTTCTTGAAGACAATAAATGTAAAGAACGTAATCAGGCCAACTGGTTAAATTATGGAATGCTCTGTCGTCTTGACTTTGTCTAAAAATGTGCTTAACCATATCAGTATTCCAGCCTTTCCTTTCTCCTTTTCATTCCCCAGTTGATTTCAATTTGTTATATCTCATACCTGCATTACATTTTACTACTGATGCTGCATGTTATTATTTATATTATCTATTACTGATATTACACAAGTCATCTCATCTCTGTTATCTCCCATGCATTTATCCTCTTGTGTCACATATATTGTTTAGAGGGATTGACAAAGATTATTCTCCTAGATTGAGAGCCAAGCTGCTGCGCTGCAAACTTGAATTAACTATGCAGATATACTAGCATAACTAAGATGTCTTAGCTGAATATGACAATGTTGCTATATATTTCAGGTTCAGTTTTAATTCAGTTACCGAGAAAAGTAAATTGTTTAATGTAAATTGAGGCAATGAAGTCTTAAGGGTTTTGTTTTGTTTTTCCTTCTTTCTGGCTAAAGCCTTGTGGAAATTCAAGTTTTTGCTTTTAATAAACAAATTAATGTTTTCACTTTAAAAGCATTTTAAGAAGGCAGGTGCAAAAATAAGTAGCAGTGTGTCACAGAATTCCAGACTGAGGTTGGAAGCACCTCTGGGTTCATCTGGTCCAACTCCTGCTCAAGCAGTCTCACCCAGAGCACATTACCTAGAACCAATACAGCACCATGTTCACAGAATTGACAGAACACAGTTTTCCATAGTGATATATTTAAACATAACATAACATAATTTAAAAATCACACACACACACACAAAACCACTTCACCAAAATTTTATTTTGCTGTATTCTCTACGGTGAGTTCCAACCTGCCCAGAACTCTGTAAAGATATCAATTTACTACCTTCCCTGTTGAATGTGCCTTCATATGGACTTCCCTCCCCTCTATTTATGCAGCCAACACATACTACATCGTTGTACTTTCTGTTGAAATGATTTCATCATGACCTGAGCTCATCTTAGCAGAAATTACAATGGCATGCCAAATGAATAAGTAGTATAAGATTATCCTTAATGTTTTATGAACAATAACAATTAAAAAGGTAATATATTCATGAATATATGCAGCTAATTATAGCGTGGTAAGTTGTTT
The DNA here is from genome assembly GCF_019232065.1 of Centrocercus urophasianus. Taxonomy (NCBI): domain Eukaryota; kingdom Metazoa; phylum Chordata; class Aves; order Galliformes; family Phasianidae; genus Centrocercus; species Centrocercus urophasianus. The sequence goes on along the minus strand of NW_024884767.1, from coordinate 7,584,207 downwards.
ACAAAATGTAGGTAGGGTGCTTAGCTATCAGAAGATACACGTATTTTTCATCTTTATATTTTTCCAGCTTACCATTATTGCTGAGTACTTCACTAAAATTCCAGGCAGCATTCTGGCGTTACAATGTCATGCTGAATTTCTACTGTAGCAGCACCAACAGCGTCCAAAAATAAGCAAGTGTACGTGCTGCTGCAAGCATTTTTCACTTAGGAAAAGTCAACTTACCAGTTAAACCTTACCTTCTTCCAAAACTGCTTTGGTGTTTATTCATTTATTTATTCAGTCACATCCCTGGGCAAATGAGAAATGGTTCTGTTTTTTCTCTTTGCAAGCTTCAACTGCATCTTCTCTGTGTATATCTTATGTTCCAGCTTTGCACGTTAGAACATCTACCTGCAGAATTTAACTGCGCAATGGAGATCCACTCAATCACTTTTCAACTTAACGCTGTGCAAAATCTCATTATTACTTTTCAGAAAACAGCTCTAATCACAAGTTTTGTCTGAGGGATTTATTTTTGTCTTTGTTGGTTTTCGGGTTTTTTTTCCCCCCTCTAATTTCCAACAGTGAACAAAGACCAATTTCTCTTCATTGCAAACATACATAATGCATGGCCTTTGAGTCACCAGAGGTACTCGTAATACTACTATGAGCACCTGAGTAGTATTATGTAACTATTTTGAAGAATGATGCATGATAAGTCCAGATCCAAAAGACAAAGATAAGAAGGCCTATCTTCAAAAATGAAGACTCAATGAATGAAAATGGAATGATGAAATACTGAATAAAGTGCATTAATGTTAAGACCACTGGATGCTATCTTTCTGATGAAATTCTAACCCCTGCATCATCTCTGAAGTGGATGTATATTTTATGGACAATCTGCCTTGGTGGAAAGTTGGCTCTGGCATACTCCAGTATAACAGGTATCCCACCATAAAAAATAATTCTTCCTTTAACATATCATTAAAAATGCAAATTCCTGTTAAGTTTTAACACTTACTACTCTGCATTTTGGCAACCAGCTATATGTACCATAAATGTAATTAAAACTTACATAACATTCTTCCTATGCATTCTTACATGCTACAGACTTTTATCATATAAAATCTAGATTTGTTACACTTGCTGGTTATATAAACCACTTTGGGATTTCTAGCATAATGCAGTAATTCTTCAGGACTATCTTTGCTTTAAATAGCTTATGTAAGATAACAATTCTAACAATTGAAATACAACAGAAAATTACAAATGCAGAATGTTTCCATCTCCTCAATCATATTAGATCTGTGACGTTTTCATTTTATTAATATATTTAGTTTATTTGTTCCCTTTGGCTGAGCCACCTATCAATTGCATCCTCATATTTTTTTGGTTCCTTTGACCAGTCTTGATGCCATCTAAGGTTGGCAATAACGTTTGAGTAATTCTGGCCCAAACTTTGTTTCCAGCTGATAAACTGCCTCTTGTTATAGTTCTGAACAGATGAAGAAACCCTTGGATAGTTCACTACTGAGCGAAGTATTTTGTCCAAGGATTGTACAGTTTCCGGGAATTTTATGGCAACATTTGTCAGCTCATCCGGATCGGCAGAAAGGTCTGGAACAAACAATAAAGGCAGTTGAGGGTCAACTTGCATTTAAATAAATTAACTGATCAGTTAGGACACAAGAATTGTAACATACCAAACAGCTGTGGAGGCACCGAAACGCCATCCATGTACGTGATATACTTCCACTGATCAATTCGAAGCATGTATGTGGAAGCATTCACATCGCAGCCATGGAACTCACTCAGTACCCACGAGGGCCGAGGCCCTCTGTGTGACACTTCATCCTCCACCTTTTCAAGCAGCAGGGGTAAAAGAGAATATCCACTGAGGTTCTGCAGGACAGGAATTCTTGCTAGATCTAAGCAAAGATACACATATTCAAAGTTCCACTGAAGGTACCACAATGAACAAGACTTACATAATGCTACATGTCTCTGAAAATATACTCCTGTAAACTGGATATTGCTAGAACACAGAAACCCCAACGTAAGCAAATAACAACACATATTTAAGAAACTTTCTGTCTTCATTTGCTCACCATCTAGGTCAGTCTTTAAAACATTTGTTAGAACTGCTATCTATAGCTTCCAGTGACAGGTTCTGCTTTTTTATTTTTTAAGCCCTTCTCACATTCTCTGACCACCTCAGACTGAGGTATGCATGTATAGACTCAGTAAGCATGAACTCTACAAGATCCATACCCCTCGATCTGTCTGGTCTAACACTTACTGGTGCTTAGCTCCTAACCAGCATTCTTCATCTATGACTAGAAAAATACTGTGTGAAAGGTAGTTGTTATAGTTATCACATATATATAACTGGTGAGGAAACTCAGGAACAAGGGCATTTGATAGGACTGGAGATAAGGATGATATCAGAGGTGGTTTTGATACAGTGCACATATTGAAAATACACAAGATGAATCTATAGCCTACTACAGATGCTCTACAGCCTACTGGAAGATCCTGTAGCTTGGATAGGCCCCTTGCTGCAAAATTACATCAGAAGTATCTCTAACTTCCAAAGATCTAGGCAGCGTTAAGAAGTCATAAACATCTCTTAGAGACATTCTGAAAAGTACAGCTGAGAACCTTATCCATGTTACCTCAGAATTTCCTAAAAAAGGAGTATGGCTATATTATTTTTAATTACCCTACTGAACACAGCATTCAAAATTCAATATATTTCATTTTCACAGAGGATTCCATTCCATGATGAGTTGTGTCTAATATTCTTACAGTGATGCTCAGCAATATGCATTGCCCACAAGTGAGATTTTCTTTCATCATCACCTACCTTCTTTCTTATCTTTTGCTCCTACAGCACAGACACCTGTCAGTAATCTGTAGTTCTTCCTCTGGAGAATAAAACCAAGCAGTAGGAAGTCTGTAACATTACAAACCTAGTACTTCCAGGGTGGGGGCTAAAACCTGAACAAATGAATGCTTAATCTGAAAAAAAGCCAAAAGAGAGGTATAAACCTTTCTTGCCCCTCATCCTAAACGAGTAACAGTATTAACAGCTGTACTGCATTTTCCCAGTGCAAGAAATGTTCTGGCTGGCATTTTCAATGCCTCCTGCTTCACAGGACATCCAAAAGTACTTCTATTTAAACCAACAAAGCTAGTGCTAGTGATGGAAAGCTTAGGCTACATCCTGTAAGAAAAGACAGGAGTTGATGCACTTCTGGGTCAATTACCTGAATCACACAGAATCTGATGGGATGAACCCTATGTACCACACATGATATAGGGTGCACCTAAACTCCAAGTAAATGTTCAGGGTGACTACAGCCTTGAGACAATGCAAAACATAGGGATGAAAATTACGAAGAAAAAGACTTGAAATCTGATTTCTCACTAGTCTGCAGCAGCATGCAGCTTGAAGAGAAAGTAGAAATGGTACTTCATACTTCGATATTCATCTTGACTTATCCAGCTTTTTTGATATTCATATCATAGGAAGAAGAAACTGCCAGAACAGAAGGAAAGAACTAATAAACACTGGAAACTACAGGAAAATAACAAAGAGCAGGAAAAAAGGATGACAAACCACTTGACTAATTAGATTATTTGTGGAAAAAGCACACAAAAAAAAAGTTAACTCTTCAAGTATGGCACTGCAACTTCTGTCTGAGGGTATCTGGCACAGACTTATTTATACTGATTTAGTTCCAAAATTTGGTAGAGAAAGAAGAAAACTACTCAGGTTATATGCTATTTTCACCTAGATAAGTGTTTCCAAAGTTTTGAGAAGAGACAAGCAGGTAAGTATATTTCATTCATAAAAAATCTACTTAAGATAATGCAGAAAAGGATTTTCTCTAGCTTTTACTGCTAGAAGTACAGTATAATAAGTATGTAGTGCAATTCCAAGGTCAAAGCCTGAACCAATGGATGAGCTAAGTGAGTACGTGAGTGCCTGGAGCGGGTGGGGGGGAGTTTAGAGCCACCCCTTCTGTCTCCATACTTCCCGTGCCATCTGGGTCTGCGCAGGCCCCCTTACCCCCACCCTTCTCTGCTGCAGCTCGATGGTACGAATGGGGGAGGCCGCATTCCTCAGCTCATCCTTTTCTCCAAACTGTTACCGGGAGGGGTGAGTTAATTCCTCCTGGATATTTTTTCCTATAGCAACTATTTCTCAAATAAAGGCTCTGTCATTGCCTTCGTTTGCTCTACAAAGTATAATTATACATTTTGCCCCACATTCTCTCAGGCAATTACAGCCTACATTTGATGCTTTTAAAATAAAGAGCTTTGCTGAGTACTTCAGAAAAAAAAAAAAAATCCAATTAGTAGCTTAAAACATCCTAGATAATGCCTGAAACTGTGACTAACATTCAGTTCCAAAAAGATTCACATCTTGTCTGATACCTGTGATAAAACAGGTAACAGTTCAAAAATTCACTCCTAAAAGTAACTTAATGAGAATCCTTTTCAACAGTTTCTCTGCCCCATAAAGAATATTTCCATATTCAAGAAGATAAGCATGGATATGCATTATCATACCTTACTACAATTGCTCAGATTAATTGTACATTTTCTGTGCAAAAGCCTATGCTAACTTTCTCCCAGTTGACACTTTGTAAAGGGAACTACTATGACAACATAATGAAACTGCTATTCTTTTGGGTATAATCCCCCTTCTGGATGCATTTACATTCTAATTTCTACAGTGAACTAACTGTTCAGTATGAAGGCTAGCAAGGATTATTTGTATCTAAACTGTGTCTGATTACTTTGTATCTCCCAATACATTTTTAAACAGATAATTCCTCATAAAATCGTTTTTGTGAGAATTGTGAGAACTAGTAACAGCAGAACAGAAAATCATAAATTCCTTCATTTAATTTTTATATACTCTTCTTGCATTTTACACCGAGTCCATGCATATGCTCCCTCCATGATTCATCACCTCCTGTTCTGTTACTACATTGATTCACAAATTGGAGACATAATTCTGACTATAATGCAAATACACAACAATAATTAGTTACTTTAAAAAAAAAAAGAATAATTTTAAATGACTTAACTCACCAAGCATGGTAGGATATATATCCACCAGAGAGACCACAGTTGATACTTGCTGCTGTTGTTTTATGCCTGGGCCCATAACTAGAAGAGGAACATGGGAACTTCCTTCATACATGCTCATTTTATAGAACTGACGGTGTTCCATAGCAAGTTCCCCATGATCTGAAGTGAACATAATGACCGTTTTCTTAAGAAGATCAGAATCTCTCAGAGCTGAAATAACCTCACCTGCAACAAGAAAAAGGCTTCAAAAAGATGGGTCAAATACTCTTTGAACTTCCTAACCTACACAGTGTCATGCAAATCCCAAATAATCCTATTCAAAGACTTGGGAAATCCAATCTCTGCCACGGGAGGCAGAATTCAAAGCAACCAGCCCAGAGAAATACACAGCAGTATGCAAGTTGCAGGAGTCTGGCTCTCAGTGCCACCTGGAGGGCAAAGAACAACCACAAGAATATCAAAGAGCACTATAGGATGAGATGCTTTTTTGCTATTACAACAAATAGTTGGCTTTGCAGTACTAAAATAGGGCCACAGAAGCCCTGCATGACATTTAGTGTGAAGGACTCCTCACAGTATGCACCTTATCAGTAGGTGTCTCTGCAACACGTGCCCATATCCCCACAAGAACATCTTGCACAAACTGTGCAAGGGAGACATGGACAAGACCAATGAAATCAGTAATGAAGCAAAGCATCTGCACATCATTAACATTCAAACATTAAGGTGATTCTTGTTTAAACAGATCAGTTAAAAACTTAAATTACAAAGTTACAGTACAGCTCAGTTACTTACTGAGCTGGGCAACACCATTGTGGCCTGAAGTTCCTCTTGATCTCCTTCCTTTCATTAAACATGAGACAATAATTCCATGTCTTTAAAGTTACTTAATCATTGTAAAATTACAAAAAAAAAAAAAGGAAAGAAAAAGATTTGCTTGCTTTTTCATAAATTTCATATTAGAGGGCAAGAAAATTCTTGTTCTTTCATCGTCACTATTCAAACTCAGAAATAAAATGCCCTAAATTACGATGTTGCGTTGTAATTGTTGTTTACGTAGATCTTACCATAAAGTAGGAAGAACTCTGTCTGCTTAACTCATTCTTTCATCTTCTTCATTTTCAATAGGTTACTAAGGAAGCTTCCAAAGGTAACTTTGTTGCTTAATTCATTATTTGCAGTTGCCATTGAATCCAGCCACTTAAAAATCAATCTCTAGGCAAAGCACTTACAATCTCAAAGTTGTTTACTTCTGTATTTCTATTTTTTAAGTTATCGCTTCAAAAAAGAATATTTACTTATTCTTGCACAAGCATCCAACAAAGCTTTGCTGTACCTATGCAGCTTCCACTGTTTCATTCATGGGCCTTGTTAGCACCTTTCAGAATGAATTCACCTGGCAGTACCCTTAAAATCTATCCAATTATTACTGAATAGATTGATTAAGCAATACCTATGCAATTTATACCTAGATCTGAATTGCACAGCTTTATTTTATTATTCCAAAAGACTGGCTCTATCAGCATTTTTTTTAAAAGAAATTAAAAATAAATCAGAACATAAAAACCCACTATGTTATGAAGCTTCACCTACCAAGCATAGCATCTGTCTCTGCACACATAGCATAATAAAATGCTCTAATGCTTCTCACTTCTTGCTTTGTAAACTCTCCTGTACAGTTTTTGGTGTAAGATGAATAATAGTCTACTGGATGCATCTCTGAAAGTGAAGACCATGTGGGAATTTTAATAGCTTCATATTTTACCTAAAAATAAAGGGGAAAACAACATTACAAACTGAATTAAACAATTTAAAGGAAAAAAAAGAAAGGTTTAATTTAAAACTTTTTAGCATAATTTGTCAGTTCTCAGTCTGTAGTCTTCGAGATATCAGCAGCTTATCTGTTACATGGTGCTGCTATTTCCTCCATACTTTCACAGGTATTGAGTCAATTAGTTATAAAAGAGCGATAAAAATCAGCTACTAATGAAGGCCATTTTTTTTTATTTCTACAGATTTTAAGCCATTTAGTTATAAAGAAGCAGTAAAGCTAAAAGAAGGAGCTGATACATTACATACAATGCTAGATCTGTATATTCTGCTAGTTCTGCACAAATGGACAGTCAACAGAAAAGAGACTTCTTTTTCAGAAGATCTCTGACAATATTAATGACTAACTGGCTATATAATTTAAATGTGTTACTAGCTATTGAAGTCCAAATTTACTGATTCAGTATTAACAAACCTTTTCATTACAGAAAAACAAAATAAACAAAATTACTTTACTTCATCAGAAGTCCAACATCTTATCCAAGTACTACTTACGGTGTACTGAAATATTAGAACTGGACCTGACCTGAAAAATTACAAGGAATAAAACACATTTCACAATAAAGTTACACACGAATTTAGATTTAACTTTCACCTGCACATACCTTTTCAAGCCAATATGGAGACGTTAAAAATGTAGAGGATCCAAAATTTTCTCCTGCGTAAGGTGACGGATATGGATGTGGCAAATTTAGCCCCAAGTAAAGAGCAAATGGTTGGGTGAGGTTAATGGCTTCTTTCTTTATCCAAGTCACTGCTCTGTCAGTAACCTGCCAATCAGTTTCCATCACTCTCACATGCCTCCTGTCACCAGTAAGATTTACCTTGGGTCTTCCCTCTTGCCGGAGCAGGAATTCAACATCTCTAGTCCAGGCTTCCACACGGTTGCTGAGAACACAGACACAAGATACATGCACTTAGAGGAAAGTGTTTTTTTCACTTTCCCTCCACGTGAAAAGTTTCTCCTTAACTTCTCCTACGTTTGTAGCTGCCATCTCCTTTTAATTGCTAGATAAAGGAAAATTGTTTTTAACTATAGCTATTTTATACCTATTTTATATTCACAGCTTTAGTCACTCTCTTCTGCTTCTCAATCTTTTTTCTTTTTTATTAAAAATTAATTTCAGAATGGTTCTTCTTCCCATTTCAACAGAAAAACAAATAAATTAGAAATAGGTTCTCCATCTTGCTGACCCCGATTGACTTTCTGTCATCAAATCATACAGTTCATCTGGTATGCACGGCCTTGGACTTACTTAAAAAAATTCTGTGAGAAGTGACCTAGCTGGAGCAGGCACCTTCAAAAGACACATTCTGCTTTAGGAACATTATCACTTACAACAAAAATCCCTAACAGCAATTTATCTTGTACTTTTTCTTTTGATATAATTGAGAAATGCCATCATGCAAATGGAATATAAGGAAAAATAAGAGAAAAATGTAGAGAGAAAAAAAGAAGAGGTGGGGAGGAAAAGACAACACTTTTGGAGCAGGTTTTTTTTCTTTCCTCCACAAAACACTGAGAAATCTGAGCTACAGATGTCCTGGCTTCTTTTCGAGACTGAATTACAACAATTGCCAAAAACAGGATTATAAGGAAACATTCAACTTAAAATCTCCACCCATCTTAATTTTGTTCAGGGAAATTTTAATATCACCACTGAAATTCCAAGGGAAAACATGAACGATGTAACCTTGCACTTTCATTATTTCATTGCTGATATTTAAAGAACACCTAACCATTTTTACCCTCACTGAAATTTTACCACTGCATCCTTGACATCCAGAACAACTACTTACAATTATCTGTAACTGTATTTTTTAATTAGGCCTTTGTTTAGATTCATCCACACTTTCAAGCTGAAAGCCCTAAACAAACTACTTAGAGAAGTCATATTTGATAGAGAGTTAAAGAATAAATTCAGATGTGGGGATAAGAGTAGTGTCTGTGTCACATTGCATACAACACCATAATGTTGACATATAGAGAAAAACATATTATATAGGCCAGATTGGTATCTAATCAGAATGAGAATAAGATCAAAGTAAAAACAAAAACAGAAAAAGCAAGCAAGCAAATAAACAAAAAACATCAACCCCAATCCCTCAGACCAGTTCTCTGGATCAACACAGAAGATTCTTTACATGTGCAAGACTGATCCTCAGGCACAAGAGGAGAAAAAGATAAGCCAGAAATAAGAACCTTCAGAAAACCTGGTAGAGGAGTGAAAAAGGGAGCAATGCAAATTTCAGTCCCTGAATGTAAAATCAAAGTGCAAAGGCTTCACAGGTAATTATTTTAAAACTTCAGAGATAAATTCTGATTTCCAATACTTTCAGTGAGAATGAATACCACCTATACCAACAAACTGTACTCAGAGAGGCCTGCCATATTACTCACAACTGTCTATATTATGGAAGGAACATCCATCTGATTACCTCACTGAATGATGTCCAGAAGTATAATCCAATTTCCCATACTTTTGTGTGTAGTAGCCATGCTTCTGCATGAGATCCATCCATGTTACATAATCCGGATCTAGACCTTTGAAGTTATTCCATGATTCAGTTAAGTGTGTGAAAAGACCACTCCACATTGCTGGAAAATAAAAGGAGACACGGTTTGTGAAAAGTAAGAAAACAGGATTGAGAACATGTTTATGTAATCTTAGTTCAGTTACAACTTGGCCTTGAGAAACAGAAGTAATAGCTAGTTCTTAAGAAATGGAATACAGCAGTAACTTGGAAGCCTGTACCTGCTGCAGTTAGGACAGGATGCTTCTTCCAATTTACATCTGTAACAGTGCTGTAGATGACATTTCATTTACATCACTTCTGGTGGGCCTTTGCAACAACTGAGAAGGGTAGAAACACTATGAAATGTAACATTTGATTTAAGAATATAGCTTCCTTCTGAATTTCCAAGTTCTAAATTCTGCAAATGGGAAGTTGCATATGGGATATTGATTGCAGCAAGTAAAGAATACTTAAGCATGTAACTAAAGATGCTAAAGGATTTATCATGTATTTAATGGCCTTAAGAATAAATGTAAGCTACACAAGAAACAGAAAAAAAAAAAAAATGGATCAAGCACTGTATAAATTTGAGGTACTACCAAGAAAAGATTAATTGGTCTGACTGAGAAAACAGCAAAGCTTCCCTAATCTCAAGGGTTTGAAATTAACGTACATTTAAATTGACATAGGCAAGTATTAATCATTTGCATTTATCTGATGTTTCTCCTGGTCCTACCTGCACGAGAAGGACAACAAATTGGAGAGTTGGTATAGGCATTGAGAAAGACAGAGCCATGTCTTTTCATAAAATTTATGAAAGGCAAATCCACAGTCTGATTTCCAGGATAAAATGTCAAACGTCCATCCTGCAGTCAAATGGAATAACAGCATATAAGCATCACTGTCTCAAGTTATTGCCTGCAGTAATTTATAATTTATTAACTTGAAGCTGTGTTACTCAAATGCAGCTGATTGTAAAATACATTGTCAAGGTGGGGGGGAAAAGAAGCAACACAAATGACAACTGTATAACCACTACTACCTAAAGGAGGCTATAGCAGAACTGCAGAATCCCAGAATAGCCAGGGTTGGAAGGGACCTCAAGCATCATGAATCTCCAACCCCCCTGCCACATGCAGGGAGGATATTAGAAGAAATGTATCCTCAGATTGACTGGTGAGGCAATGAAACCACTGCCTGGGGAGGTGGTGAAGCTTTTCATGAAATGCATAGATGCGGCATTAAGTGATATGATTTAGTGGCCAGTGAGTTATGGTTGGACTAGATGATCTCATGATCTCAGTGCTCTTTTCCAACCTCAATGATTCTATCAGTCTATAAAAATGGCAGCATACAGAGGCCTGCTTCAGATCTGTTGGCAGCTTCAGCAAGCAACTAGAAATAAAACGGACTTTAATATTTAAAAATCAGCCATTTTGTTGGTTAATAGTAACTTTAATAGAAGCTGAACATTTGGAGGAAAAAAAAATAATTAGAATATTACGAGAGCTGATGTTCTCACAACGATAATAATAAGCAAAATACAGCCAGGGGACCTAGAGCTTAAAAAATTAAAAAAAAAAAAAAATTTTTTTTTTTTTTAAAGGAGCTATTGCTTCCTCTTTGAAATCACCACTAAGAAGAGGTCTAAGGCGGATATCGTATTTTACAAATAGTTAGGAAGAACTGTTCCATGAACGGCAGGCAACGCGCAGCAGAGCACAGGAGCGGAGGGGAGGCCTGATGGCGGCTGCAGCTACTCGCCGCGAACAGAGGGCAGCGCCGAGCCCTGCTCTGCGGGGAATGCCGTTCCGCCTCGCCCTGGGCGAAGGGGCGGAGGCAGCGCTGTGCGACGGCGGGTAGCACCGAGCACAGCCATCATCACACCTGGAACTCGGCCACAAGCCGGGTGTAAACGTGAAACGCCCCGCGGAGCCGCGGCTACTCACGAAGGAGTCGCAGGCCAGCAGCACCACGTTTGGCCGGGAGGAATGCCTGGGCGGCTTCGGCGCTGCGCAGTGCGCGGTAGCCACGAGGAGAAGCCCCCGCAGCAACACCGGCGGCGCGCCTCTCCGCATTGCCCTGCAGACGGGCGCTCTGGCGCGGAGGGGCAGAACTACAACTCCCAGCATGCACCAGGGTGGGCGGCGGGCGGGACGGGTCCGCGCGCTGACGTGAGTGGTGGAAAGCGCGTGCGCGCTGGCGGCGGGTGCGGTACTGCGAGGTGAGCGCGACGAGGTGCGCGGCGCGTCGCTTTATAGCCGCTCAGTCCCTTTACAGCCCTTCTGTCCCCTTCACAGCCGCTCTGTCGGCGCTCTCCGAGGCTTTGGGCGGCAGTTACGTGGTTTCTTGATTCTCTGCAGGAGGACGTGGAGCCCAGGCTTGAGCGCTGCCGGTGTTTTGATGTTTGCGATGACTGAGGAGCCCGGCCCTTCTCAGGGAGCTGTCTTTATCTCCAGGAGCTGTTGAGTGATGTGAGTGTAATTTGCTTTCAATCATTTCGTCACCCTGAGGGAGTCGCACGTCAGCCATCTTTCTTAGCCCTCCCATTAGTAGTATGTTTCTAGGCCTGCAGTCCATCTTCTGCTCTTTGGCCTCTAAAAGCTGCTTTTCCATCTTTTGAGCCCCTTTCAGTGCCTTGCCAGTGGCATTGTTTCTTCGTTGCATCTCATTTGACCAGTTTAATGATGTCTTTGAAATTTGTCATAGGTTAAATGTGAAATATATGAACCCAACTAGTATATAACTGTGGCAGGCTTTACAAGGAGTGATTCCTTGTCCTTTAAAACTGCTTCATTTTCTGCACGGCTGCAGTCAGAAGCAGGTCTGTCCTAGTTGTGTGAGAAGGAATAGGAGTGCTGCAGGTCTTGCACGGGTGTTAGTGATGTGCTGAGTTTCATCCTGCTACAGATGGTGAGCAGGAAAGTCTCCGCTTCTTAGAAACCCCTTGGGAGCATGCCCAGTGCTCACTGCTTAAGAGAAACTATGCTGTGTCCTTTGTAGAGTGAATCACATAGTGATTTGGGTTGGAAAGACCATCCAGTTCCAGTCCTAGTGGCTGCTGCCCATCAGGCTGCAGGCCGTATCCAACTTGGTCTTGAGTGCCTCCAGGGATGGTGTATCCACAGCTTCTTTGGGCAGCCTGTACCTCACCACCCTTAAGTGCTGACATTCCTGCAGTCTAACTAAGGTGACTGTCATATAACACCTCTCATCCAATTTAAAATTATCACAGAATGAAATTTGAGTTGAGACTTAAGATGAATACTTTGTACCATTGAAATCTTTGGGACATTGGCATAGTCCTGCTTAGCAGCTAAGTGTAATTAATCAATTTTAACGAAGTTGTTGTTTTTGCATTTTTTGGGGGGAAATGATCTTTCAATACGTGTGTTTTGACGCGTTGCAATATAGTCCTATGTTTGAAGTGCTTTCTTTATGCTGCCATGGTAGGGTATAAGTAGTGGTTTGAGTTCATTATGTCTCTCTTTGATAACTAACCACATGTTGTTTTTTACTTAGCGGCAAAAATGTCAAATAAGGAGGTGAAGGCAGCATTAAAGAGCGCTAGAGAAGCCATAAGAAATAAGGAATATAAAGAAGCCTTAAAGCACTGCAAGGTAATTATTATTTCGTTAGAAATTAGTAATTTTTGCAGTTCTTGTGTTTGTTGTTCCCATAAACAAGAACTGTATAATTATGCTGAGTGATGCATCTCATTGATGTAAGATTGATTATATAATTGAATTTCTGTTTCCTTTTGCTTTAGCATTTGCTTACGTATGGATAGGAGAACATTAAGTCTATATTAGTGATGACCAAAATTCATTTATAATCTGCACCTCGGCAGGAAATTCCTAAGTTGCAGCTATGTTAACTGGCAGAACAGTTCAGACACGAAGGCTTCTGTGGCATGAAAAGCTGTGGTTCTTAATCTTTTCCAAAAAATGAGTTATTTTCTGATATCAACTATGAAGAAGAATTAACCAAATTTTATGAGAAAAGTCAATGTATGAATCAGTAAGATGCATCTCATTCATCAGTTTTACCTAAAAAAAAATGTCTATTTCCAGGTAGTCTTGAAGCAAGAAAAAAATAACTACAATGCTTGGGTATTTATTGGCCTGGCAGCTGCTGAGTTGGAGCAACCTGATCAGGCCAAAGGAGCGTATAAGAAGGCTATTGAACTTGAACCAAACCAGTTACTGGCGTGGCAGGTAAGTGTATGTCCAGATGTACTTGTTTTTGCCATGAAAAGTGTTACTGTGGGGTTAAATCTGGGGAGAAGGCAAAACTGCATTGTGTTTACTTCAAGCACTTAAGTGTTCTGAAGCTTTGCAGTAGCAGAAGTATTGTATGTGTCCGAATTGAAGACTTGGGTGGTTACGTGTGTGCAGCAGAGTAAATTTTAGTTCTAGAGTACTTGAGTTCCAGTACACCTAAGTAGACAAGAGAGCAGTGAAACATTCTGGAGAGAATGTGAATTAAGACACACATAGCCAGTTCACAGAATCACAGAATCACCCAGGTTGGAAGGGACCTCAAGGATCATGTAGTTCCAACCCCCCTGCCTAGCAGGGCCACCAAACACACACATTCAGATCAGGTTGCCCAGGACCCCGTCCAACCTGGCCTTGAACACGTCCAAGGACGGGGCATCCACAACCTCCCTGGGCAGCCCGTTCCAGGGCCTAACCACTCTCCTTGTATAGAACTTCCCCCGAACATCCAACCTAAATCTTCCCTCCTTCAACTTGGATCCATACAACAACAGTTCATCTGTGCTCTGAAATACCATACTCTTAGCTCAACAAGCACTTTTTGGTGCTGCTTTCATGAGAAGGAAAATGTTTAGTGCCTTATTTTTTCAGCATGAAATAGATTGTTGTTTGTTTTTGTTGTTTAAAAAATAATATTATGCCCTTAAAGTAGCAGTGTGTTGGATGGTGAATATACAACAATGTTTAGTAGTGTATGGCTATAGCATATTTGGATGATGGAGCATTAGTCTGCATGATAGATCAATCTCTCACATGCCAGCATCCAATATATTCTAATACTGTAAAGCTTTGCATCTTCAATATAAGCAGCTTTTTGAAGTATAAATGGTGGTACCTGATTTCAAGGTATATTGAAATACTGTTAGTTGCCTAGCAGTCATATTCTGGCCTTCTGTTACAATCCAAGGTGGCATGATACTTAGAACATTTATCTTAGAACTTAGCATGTGTTGTATATAGTATGTATATCTTGCAGAGAGGATCATTTAACATTTTTAAGTTTCAAATAGTAGTCAGTATTAGAACAGGAAGTGAGGAAAGCTTTTAGTGTAAAACATATAAAGGTCTCAACCAAGATTTTGCTCATGGGCTAACATATTATCCCATGGAAGTGAGGAGAATATTTACATATATATAATTTTTCCTTTGGCAGAACTTGCAATATAAATTTAATTCATAATTACAGACATCAAATGTTCTTATCTGTAATAAACACTTTTTTTTTAAACAGGGCTTAGCAAATTTATATGAGAAATCCAACCAAACGGATGTCTACGCAGACTTACAAGATGTGTACCAAAAACTCTTGGAACTCTATGAAAGGTAATGTGCATTGAGTCCCAAAATTCAATCTGAAGTTTCTTATTTGGTAGAGTTAGCAATTTAGATGCAGCAGAGTTGCAATTTTTAAAATTATGTTACCTTTTGTCCTCTGTTTAAGTTCACTGTTAGAGCAAGGTGATTCCAAGCCTGATTTGAGTAGGCTTAACTTCACTCCTTTAAGATTGCAGTCTATGTCACCTTGCTTCTATAGATAGAACTCTAAACAAAGGTAACTCAATTGTCATTGTAGTTCGTTGGAGCATTACATTTGTTTTCTGAATTTGAAAGTAATTCACAAAGAAAAGCCCAGTCCTTAAAGTAATTGTTTTATCCAAAGCAACGGTGAGTAAAAGTTTTAAGGCAGTTTGTAGTATTTATTCTAAATATTTGTTTGGCAACTGTGAAGTTACAAAAAAACTTATTTGACAGAATAGGAAAGCTGTATCACTATTTAATGGAAAGCTCAGCTTTTTTTTTATTTTCTTCTTTCTAGTGGAGACAAGCAGAAATGGTGTGATGTATGTAACAAGCTCATGGAACTATATCGCCAAGGAAATAAATACTTAGAGGTAGGTGACTAATGTAATTTCTCTCTTCTGATTAGAAGGGAATTTCTTGTTAGAACAACCAATGATTCTGTAGTTTTTTTGGGCCACGGACTACTGAAGATGTTTCTTGGACCACAACTAGGAAGAATTGATTTTTTACTTATTTTTTTTCCTCTGCATAACAGACTTGGATGGAAGCTCTTAAACTGATGAAACTTGGAAAAAAAATATCAGTGTATAGACTGAAAGGCTACAACCTCATTTTTCTGTTGTATATCTAGAAGTCCAGTGTGATTCCAAATGCATATTTGCTCACAGAATCCCAAAGGCCTTTGCCTGTCTTGGCCTGTTCTACATACTTGTGTATCTTGTCTCTGGTGGGATCATTCTCTCCTTTGTGCCAGAGGGTTTGGGATTTACATTTGCCACAGGCCTGTCTGCCACTCGTGCAGAAAAGTAAGGACGTGCAAAGCTGCTTTGGGGCATCACAAGGTAGTGCCCATCTGGCAGCAGTCTTAAATTTGACTGTGTGATTACTGCAGAAATAACAATCTTGTCGGATTACCACGAGGTGGAGCTGGAGCTGTTTAATGCTTGTACAGTTCAACAGTATCTTTGCCTACAGCCTCTGTGGTGATATTACAGAATACTTCTTGCAGTTATGCTTATCACTTTTCCTTTAATTTTTGAAGAGTTTGTTGTTGTATAAGGTAGAGTGGGGTTTTATACTGTACCATCTTCCTCTTTTTCCTCCAAAAAAAGATTTTACTTCTGTCTTATTGTCAAATTCAAGACTATTAATTTCAAAGTTTCTTTGCATAGCACTGTCTGAAAGTAAATTAGCTGATAATATCATTTACAAATGCAGACTTGTTCCACGTGGGACAGGGAGCCACAAATCTGGTGTTAGAGTCCTTCTTTCTCAGTCTTGCACACTGGAACACACACTGTGTTCTTTTTGTAATGCCATAGTCTGATAAGGCTTCAGTTTATCTATTAGAGGTTATAGGAGGACTGTTTAAGTCTGTTTTTACTGCTGATTTCCTCCAGGAACCAGTCAAAACTCCTGCTTTTGTCATTATCTGGGAAGCTAGGCAGGTCTGAAGGTAATGTTTTGGAAGCTGTTACTGCTCTAATCAGAAGGCAGGTAACCCTAGGTGATCACTTTCATTCTGTTGTCTACCCTAATGTGGTAGGAAGCAAACTCTTCTGTCTTGCTCCTAGTAAGGATCTATTATTTTGCTCGTGCCTAATCCTGTCCACAGCGTACTGCCTTTCAGTTTGTATGGGAGGAGATACATGAAGGACTTGTATTTCAAGGTGTAGTATTTTTCTTTAACAAAAGTCTTAATTAATGTGGGTTGTTATCTGCCACTGTTCCCACTGTGTGCAGTAGTCTGGCATTCACTTTGCCTTCTGCAATGTGTTTGTAACTCCCTCTCTATCTAATACTGAAAACTCATTTTTCTCCATCTGCTGTTTAATTTCTTAGTCTGCCTGGCACCAGACTATCAGCCAGATTGTTTTCTTACTTCATTTATTCATGGCTTAGGCTGGCTGCGCTGTTGTTTAACTTTTTCAAGAAATGATACATGGTTTCTTTTCTTTTTTTTTTTCAGTGGATATTATGTAAATATAAGTAAGTGTAGTAGCGGAAGTAATCCAGTAACATAATGGTATCTTCTGCAACAGTGTTCCATTGGACTTTTCTCCAGAGAAAACTGAAATTTATTGCTTAGACTTGACAGTATCAGGTGTCCAAGAGTTACAACATAGTTCATTTGTTTCCTACTGACAGGCAGCAGAAATATGCCAGAAACTAATAGAAGTGAAAAAGGAAGGAGGTGCAGAAAAGGTGGAACTCCATCAGCTTTGGAAGAGGATGATCCAGTTACTGGGAGACAATGTGCACTACCAGGATAATAAGACTGCACAATTGGTAAAGTTTCTCAATCCCCTTCATCTTACATTTCTGTACACGGTGCTGCTAGATTTCAGAGGAAGCCTTGGAAAACAAAAATCATGTTACTGTGTCTCATGGATGTTGAATGATACTAAGCTTTTCATGAAAAAGTAGGTGATTTCACCATCTGTCAGAAACAGTGAAGGTGCAACCACCCAAAATAGTGGGACAGAGCATCCAGATCTAAAGTTTTCCCTAAACTTCCTCAGTTTTGTGGAAGCCTAGATTTGCACTGTAATGTGGTGATGCATTGTTATGCCCCTACAAGAAGAATCCCTGCACTGACATATCTGAACAGAACAGCTTCTGACGTATTTGTAAGTTCTGACAATGTCTACAAAATAGGCGTTCTCCAAAACAAGAAACTCCTTTCCTTCTGCTCCCTTGGTGGAATAGGTTTTGTGCTGTTTTTCCATATTTTCATACGCAATGCTTATCATATATAGGAAAATTTGAACCCGAATGTTGCTTAGAAAAATGCTGTAGCAAATTGGACCAAACAGTAGGATCACGAGATTCTGTGTGCTGTATGGCCAAAGTTAACTTTTTGAGTGATTTATCTGTTCTCGCGAAATGAGCCTCTTTCAAAGAGAAGGATAGAACTTGCTCTTCCCCAGTCTTGTTGATAGCAATGTTCACAAAAGGCAAAAAAGTGCTGAAATACTTCCGGACAAAAGGAAACTGAATCTGCACCTATCTTTTTAGAAGTCACATGCTGTAAGTGTCAAAAGCTGTTAGCACGAAAAGAAATGCTGCAGACAGTACTTGCTGCCTTTTGAGGTTGGGTGTGGAAGAGTAAAATAGAGTTAGGTTATGCAAAGATCAGAAATGATATTTCATCTGCAAATCTACAATTTACTGTATTGTATGAGAGGATGTGGGCAATGTTTTGCTGAAGCATACTTCTTTGGTAGCTTGCATTTAGTAGTGCCTACGTTTTCCCCTATATTCCCATATGATTATGTATTTATATGCATTTATTTATGTGTATGTAAAGAGTCCAGAAATAAAAGACTAGATTTTTTTTTCAGAGCTGGGGCTGACAGTTAACAGCTATTAACCTAGATTTTATTGTACCAAGTCCTCTTTGTATTGGGACTAGGTACTAGGAAGAGTCTGTTCCCATAGATTTTGTTGTTTTTGTTCACGTGTTAGGCAATACATACAGTATTGTTTCATCTTGCTGTACAGAATTAGTGTTGAGTCCTTTATGAGTATTATTTTGGGATAAGGAACTTGCTTTCTTTTTTCTCTGTTCATGGTCCTAGTTAGAAAAGGTAAAAAGGAAATGTTTAGCTCTGATAACATTTTCTCGGAGTCATTGCATTTTTAATTATTCCTTATTTCAGCTTTTGAGTGCATATGAAGAGGCACTGAACTCTGCTGACACTGTTCCCAGTGAAGATCATCGAAATCTTTACAAAGACTTTATTCAGTGCTTGTCAAAAGTAAGGTTATGTTTATCTGTCTTCTTCAGTGACTACATGTGACATCCACCATCTGATAATTTGTAGAAATAACTGTTTTGTTTTTTTCTTTCAAGTTTCCTCATGAAGCAACTAAATTGGAAAAAGCTTGTGATGATATGATGGCTTTATATCCAACTTTGAGTTATCCTTTAGAAGTACTTTGCTTGTACTTCATTCAGTCAGGTGAGAAGGATGGGTGTAGGTATTGTGCAAGACTGAAAATATTTCTTTTTGTGGTTGATTTTGTGACAATTTTTTTAAGAAGTTTTTACCTTACACGCCTAAATAAAAGCACACTTTATTTCTACATTATGTTTTACCCATCTGTTTGGTTGTACGCTGTTGTGATTTAACATGGCATGCAGCTCAGCACCATAAAGCCATTTGCTCACTGCCCTGCAAGTGAGATGGAAAGGAAATCAGAAAAAATAAACGCATGTGTTTTGTTGAAGACAGCTTAACAGAACATTTAAAAAAAAAAGAGAAAATATTTATTATTACTGTTATAGCCAAACAAGCACAAAAAAGTGCTGCACAACGTGGTTTCTCAGCTCCAGTCCAC
The DNA here is from genome assembly GCF_019232065.1 of Centrocercus urophasianus. Taxonomy (NCBI): domain Eukaryota; kingdom Metazoa; phylum Chordata; class Aves; order Galliformes; family Phasianidae; genus Centrocercus; species Centrocercus urophasianus. Next base: position 7,564,627 of record NW_024884767.1, on the reverse strand, counting down.
CAACACCTGGCCAGTCCCTGAGCAGCAACAGCCTACTGACAGCTCCTCCCTGTTTGGCAGTTCCATATGGTGCCATATGGGATATCGCTTTAGCCAGTTTGGGTCAGTTTCCCTCCCAGCTCCTTTTGTACCTCTAGCCTTTGCATTGGCAGGGCAGTCTTGAGAAGCTGAAAAGCCCTTGCCTTGTGTAAGTACTGCTCAGCAGCAGCTAGAACATTGATGTGCTGTTAACATTACTTCCATCCTAAATCCAAAACATGGCGTCACACCAGTTACTGTGAGGGAAATTAACTCTACCCCATCCAAAACCAGATAATGTTTATGATTTCTTGATACTGTAGCTGAGTGGTGACTATAAATTAGCAAAAGAAACAAACTAGAAGAGAGGAAAAAAAACAGATCAAGACTGGCATCATACCAAATAATGAATATAGAATGCCTTATAAAATTCAATAACAGTTTCTGCAGATAAATTATTTAAGCTTTGCATTTAGTAGTGTCTGTGATTTCTTAGTTTATGGAGCTTAGAAGAGAGAATGGAGAAATTAACTAGGGTTGAGCAATGGCTGTGTTTAGGATATTCTTGGCAAAGAAAATCTCTCCTGACTGGAAATAAGGATTTGTAAAATTGTTAGCCAGAAAGTTTGGTGAATAGAAAATAAACAGATCTGTCTAGGTGTTTGTTCAAGGTAGGAAAGAATGATTGCTGAGGAGAAAATATGCAGTGGTATGTTTAGTGTTGCAGGGATCTGGAAACATAGTTGTTACAATCAGTAGTTGCTAATACAATGTTGTTCACCATTAACCATTTTCTTAGCATTTTCAAAAGTAACTACACAATTTAGTCCTTTGTTTGAGTCTTTAAAGAATCAGAAGTTGACATTAGCCACATCAAAATATGTTTGGTTAAACAAGGAGGAAAATCATTTTATCATTATATCTGTGTCATTCTAACACAGTACTTTAAGTCCCAAATTTGTGGGCTTGTAACTCTATTACTCCTCTTTATCAAATGGAGATCAAAAGCTACTTTTGTCAAGTGGGTCCATACTTTAAAAAAGAAATCATTTAAAAAATGTTGCTCTATGACTATGACAAAAGGTGTCATATAAGTATATATGTTTATGTAGGTAATTTTGAGTAGATTGTTGCATTTTTTTAAATCTACATCTCAAGAAAACGTTTTTTTTGTTTGTTTGTTTGTTTGGTTTTTTTTTTTTTTTTTTTTTTTTCCTTAAACTAGGTACTTTGTCAGAAGAGGCCTTGCAGTATTTTTCTAAGCTTCTGGAGATGGACTCAAGTAGTGGTCCAGGCATCATTGGTTTTGGTATAAAATGCCTCCAAGAAAAGAAATACAAAGAAGCTATTAAGAGTCTTACTGAAGGTAAATGAGTAATGTGAGGTATGAGTACTCGAACAGCAGCTAGTTTACATTCAACATTCTCTCTGGGAATCTTATATTTGTGTATTACTTTGCCGTTGTGCAAGCTGCAAAAAGAACAGCTAGCTTTTAAAAGAAAACTGAATGCTTTGTCTAATAGAAGGCTGAGATATATTTTCTAAATATATATTTAAGTATAACATCTCTGAAGACAATCATTTCTGTTATAGTCAGCTGTGTATTACTTTCTGTATGGTACACTTTAAATTTTTAGTATGTCTGTTCTTGGACTTTGCTTGGATGAAGAAGCAAATGTACCAATAACAACTAAATAAAGCCTGACAGACATTTACAACCTTATTAGTCTTTGCCTTATAGTTTGGAGGCCTCTGACGCATCTTAAATACTCAAAGGAAAAATTAACTGTCTAATACTAATTATTTAACTATAGTATTTTTTATGGCATTATAGGGCAAAACAGCATCTGCCAGCTGCAGAATCTTTGCAGTGCTAAGCAACTTTTGCTCAATGCCTTTCTCCTCTTTTACTAGGTTTGCAGAAGGTTAGCCAGTGTGCAGGAGCATGGCATTACTTGGCAGAGGCGCAGATGAAAGTTCACAAATACAGGGATGCTGTCCTGTCCTGCAATCAAGGTAACTGTCTGTTAACTGACAGGGATAAAGTTCTTTCCATAGACCGGTCAGTGTGGCCTTTGCATGGGAGGCCTGAGTGAGCAGTAGCTGTTGTCCTTTGCATTTTGCAGTCTTGCTGCTTGTGCTGGTGTTCCCTTGCTTCTCTTCAAATGGTGAAGTAATTGTTGAGGAGAACGAATAAAGGCTGTAAAGTTGTGCAGAGAAAATGTGAAAACAGAACACAGTAGGTCAAAAGAGGTCGGGAAAGGTATTGCAGAAAGAATGAAGTGCAGGCAATTCTTTTCCCATCTGTTTTTAGTTGGAAGAGCTTGGGGAAATACATACTTCAGGTTCCTTTTTTTTCAGAGGAGTCATCAAAGAATTTGTGATTATAATATTGACAGAAATTGGTGTAAAATATAAAAGGAAAAATGACTGTTTGAAGAACTATAAGATCTTGATGTAGGAATTGAGCAGGGAATATAAAAATGAAATTACTGAAGTAGTAAGTGTTATTTGATCACTTGTTTAAACCTTCTTAGCATCCAAATGTGTACAGGTGTTTGGTATAAGTATTAACTTACAGAAAGAGATCTAAGCTAGATCTGAGAAACCAAAGACAAGTCTGGTATGTTTAATGATCAAGTTAGTAAAAAACTGGAAGAGAGCTAAAGAATCAGTGTAGATACATAATTCTGGGAAATGGACAGCTTTGCTCCTATAAAATGTGTTTTGGAACTCTTTGAAGGAGCTAGCAGTGAATGGATGAGGTAGTGTTGTAAGAGATCTTACCACTTGGAAGTCAGAGTGCTAGCATCAAGACATATATATATTTTACAGTTGTTGTTTCAAGTGGCTTAAAAGCTAGATCACAACATAATAATAATGGTGAGTTGTCATGTTGGAAGTATTCCTGATATTTTCACTGGGACCTCTTTTGTTTGTCCTCTGTTCTAGTCCATTATGATTTTCAAGTTTGCCATGCTTCAGAGCAGACCAAAAAGCGCTAAGAAGAGATTACCAGAGTAGCTAACTAGGTGTTAGAGTAACTAATAAAATCCAAAGTTTATAAATGCTAAATCATGCAGCTCTGGGAAGAGATGTTCTCAAGAAGCTGCCTTACAAGAGCAGAGAAGTCTTCATTTTTTATTTTTTATTTTTGGAAAAAGTAAGACTGTGTCTCTGCTCTCCAATGCTTCACAGAGAGCTTCAGTATCACAGATGTCATTGAGGGAATGGTTAGTGAAACAGAGCACTAGCATGCAGCTGTATAAAGAACTAGAGCAGCATGGTGAATTCCGTGTACAGCTTTGGTATCTGCCCACTCTCTGAAAGAAAAGATGGTTTTGAAATCAGTGAAATTAGAAACGATGTGGAAAATAAAGATCAATTATTTTCTTCTACGCAAGATCTAGTTAATATGAAATGAAGCAAAAGGCTGGCACTAGAAGCAAAGGAGGTTTTGTTACTTAATTCAAGGTGAAAGTTAAGACTTTGTAGGTTTTGTGTACTGTTATTGTAGAAAGTTTCCTGGAGTTCAAAGGATGTCCAAAGTGGGAAAGAGTTCTGGGGAGGTAGTTCTATGTTCTTTTTCTCCGCTTATGCTTTTCTTAGACATCGGCAGGTAGGTGTAGGATGCAAGGATAGACTGGCTTTGTCAGATCGGACAGAAATTTGTCATATATGGAATCAGAGTTAACGATTGAGAAAGTACTTGTCTTTCGAGAATGCTGACAAGCAACAGAGGTTCTCAGAGGTGAGATTATACAGATGATTGGACAATGCATACAACAGTACAGAGTTAACTTTTGCACAGATGTAGAGTTAAATCTTTTATTTTAATAGAGGGGAAAAAATATTATTAAACATTGAAGTGCAGAACAGCTTGGTTAGTGAAAAGTCATTGTTTCTTCTTCAGAGCATGGGTCAGGAAAACACAGCATTCTGTTTAGGAGGTTGGCATCCTGAAAACATTCTGTTTCTTTTACATGTCTGAGGGGCCTTTCTAAAATTCATTGAACTTTTGAACTTCCATGGTTAAATTTTATAGTTTCTTCAAGATGAGAGAGAACAGTCTATAAATTAGCTTTATTAGTTCCTTTCCTATTTTTGTTTGATGGAACTTTTGTCTTATCAACAGCACTTAAGAATCTTCAAACTCCTGATGGTGCTACTCTGCAGCAGAAGAACCTTATCCTTCAGTTGAAAGCAGAGGTTTTGATCAAAATATCTGATGCTGGAGCTGCAGAAGAAGCCATTAATGCACTCGAGCAGGTATTTCCACTGATCAAGTGAAGTTCAAGGAAAAAAGCATTCTCATCTCTATGCCCTGAAAATTCAAGCTGTGTATTTTCCCCATCTCCTTTTTACATTCTATGTGATTTATACAGCTCCTACCAACTATGCTGTAATCAGTACACTCACCTCTTTGCCACTTTCCCTCCCCTGTTTTCTAGGCTTTTCTATAACTGCTTTTAACTCACAATTCTAATTTTAAAAACTGTCACTCTTGATCTATTCTGGTCTTGCTTAGCAATGCGGGATTGTTGCTAGTTCTGAGGCTACTGTTCACCTGAATTTGAATTACCGTTACAATCATACTCCCTATGTCCTCAATTAACTTATCATTTCACATAAGGACGTACCTTTAAGACTGAGTAGAATAGCTTCAAGCAGAAACTCCTTTCCCCTTCTTTATGTGTCACAGTTCCATGTATACTACCTTTTGCACTGTTCAGACTTCAGTAGCTTTGACTTTGCTCTCCTCAATCTGCTGCCTCTTCTTCAATAGAAATCTCAAGGGTCTTCTCTTGAAATATTTTTCTTATCTCTATCTTCATGTAGACTGCATGCTTCTGACACCTTGCTTTTGTGGTGAGAATAGCTTGTTTGTGTCTATTACTTGGTTTTCTAGGTTGTGGGAGCAAGCAGTGATCCTGTGCTCTTAGCTTTCAGAGGTCGAGCATATTTAAACAAAGGTTTAGTTGATGAAGCTTCAAAGGTTAGTGCTTTTTGGTCCTCTCTCTTTATTAAATAGAACTCTTAATGTCATACAGAAATAACCAGGAAAGAGTGACATATTTTGCAGATTTCACAAGAGCTTCTGTTGTCACATCCTGATGTAGCTGAAGCCCATGCTCTTGAGGGTTTCATCCATTATTCTCAGAAGAAATATGAGCAGGCAGAAAGAAGGTAAACCTTTTTCTCTCTCCACTGTAACAGGCTGTAGGGGAGAATAAAATACAATGGTTTTCAAGTTTGATCTGATCTCTGTTCTTTTTGTTTAGTTTTCAAAATGCTATTGAAAGAAGGGCTGAAATTGCTGAGTATCATCAGTATCTGGGGCTCACTTATTGGTTCATGAGTGATGAGACAAAAAAAGATAAAGGAAAAGCACTCACTCATTTCTTGAAGGTAAAAGGTTCTTTATTCATTTAAATCAACATTTCTCTATATTGGAAGCATGAAGTACTCTAGCTGGAATGAGAAACTTGAATATTGTGCTTGTTACCATTCACAGGTCTCCAGAGCCTGTAAACCAATTTCAGCTGTGAACAAATTCACTATGGGGAGCTGTAGTTAACTGAAATCTTCTAGCTTTTTTTTTTAACCACCTGTTCAGCTAATTATTGAGATCTTTGTGAAGGCAAATGAGGTGGTGATTTGTTGATTCTCTCAATCCTCTGTCCTGAGAGCTATAAACTTGGGACTTTAGATGGGCATTGTGTAGAGCTTCCAAGACAGAGCTTCCAAAATGTCTTGAAATGCAGAGGGCAGTATTCAAAATGCAAAGAAACAAAGAGGGTGGAAAAAATGTGTTCTTAGAGTTTCAGTGTGTATCCACAGATGTAATCCTGCAAAGCCCCTGTAGTTTATGTGCATTTTTTTTAGTGCTTGTGGATTTCTCCATGTATAGATCAGAATCTGATCCAAGGGATTTAATCTGATGTCATTTTGGGGAGCGTAGAAGCTTTGCTCCCAAAAATAGGAATCTGAGTTTCTTGAACTCACTGTATGCATTTATAGCAAGTGTTACTGCTCCCACTTCAGTAGCAGCAGTGCAGTGTATTTTAAATGAATATTTTAAATACTCTTAACAATTTTTATAAGCTTTTTTAAAAAAAATTGTCAGAGCTGTTGATATGCTGCTTTGGGGGTATTGTTTCTCACATATAAACAAGTGTGTCAAATGTACACAAAATTAACTCAAACCTTTGAAAATGTAGGAGTTAATTGTGGTATAAGATTTGACTGTAAGTGTAATGGTTGAATTTTGAGTAGAATTTTAAAGTGATGATATTGTGAAGTGAAGGAATGTTTGTTGCTAACACATTTATCTGGTTATTATTTCCATACAAAATGCTTTTGTGTCATGAACTTTGTGGATGGTTCTGCAAGTATTTAAAGCTGAAGTAGCCTTTGAAATATTGAATGCTTAGATGTAGCACAGAAGAAGCTGAAATAAGTCAATAAATGGAGACTGTATAAGTAGTTACCACTGGACCTATCCACATGCTTGATCCTTCAAAAGGCACTCTTATATTGTGTTTATATTTCCTTATAGGCTGCAAAGTTGGACAGCTACTTGGGAAGTGTCTTTTGTTATTTAGGTAACTACTACAGAGATGTTGCTGGAGACAAAAGTAGAGCTCGTGGTTGCTATAAAAAGGCTTTTGAACTGGATGGAACTGATGAAGAATCTGGAACAGCAGCTGTAGACTTAAGTGTGGAGCTTGGAGACACGGTATTGCACATTCAAGGCCCTGGGTTATGGTTATTTGGCTTTTCTATTAATCTTAATAATCTTTGAGGAATCACCTCTGGTTTCTTTGGTATTTGAGAGTAAGATCTGAAAATAGATGTTCTGTCATTGCCTGGCAGTTTTCACAGCTGGACTTGCTTCAATTTTATGCTTCAGTTCTGAATTAAACCTACCTGGGGAGGGTGCTGGGGTAAGCAAGTATAACGTTATTGTCATCCCATGTGGTGCAGAGGGGAAGATTTTTTTTTTTTTCAGTAGAAACTTCTAGAAAAAGTAAGTTTACTTCTCATATTTAACTTCTGCCATTTTTTTTTTTCCATTCTCCCCTTGTTCCTTTTGGAAATAGCATATAAAGTTATTAGAATGTTTTTAAGAAAGTATTTCTTATGTAGCGTTGTATAAAAAGTTCTTAGTCTGATATTAGCAAGAAAGTAGCTCACACTTTGACAGACTCCATTTGAACATCTGCAGAATAAGATTAAGTATCTGACTCACCGCAAAGACTTGTGCTTTTCTAGTTAAAAAATAGATCTATCACTGCAGAACTGCAGGAATCTACTGTCTTTTTGCAAAGACATACAGAAGATGTGATAATATCCTCCTGTATTCTGCCACTCAGTTTGCCAACTTTTAAAAGCTCCTGTAATGTTACTTCTTTACAAGAACAAGAAATCAGACCGTTTAATGGTGTGCCGAAATTGGAATATTCTTCTTAATAATTTTGTTCTTTGCATCCAAATGTATATTAACGTGGTATTTTTGGTTTTTTATTAGGACACTGCTCTATCCATCTTGAATGAAGTAACTGAAAAAGCAAATGCTGGTGCAGCAAAATGGGCTTGGCTTCATCGTGGACTTTACTACCTCAGAACTGGTCAGCCGTCAAAAGCAGTGGCTGAGTAAGAGAACTAGTGATTTGTTTAAACCATTTTCTATAAATCCTGCTAATTGATCTTCCAAGGTTTTGAAATTAAGTTAGCTGATCACAAGGCAGCCAGTACTAAACTGGGAAGTGGATCTGAGTGATTCTGAAATTAGCATAATGCAGTCTTCTCATGATAGCAGTGATCTCTGCTAACAAGCCAGATAATGAGGCTTCTTGTAGACAAGGAGGTTGTAACACTGAATAAAAGCCAAAAATAGGTTCAATAGCTAAGCTTGCTTAATTTGTTCTGTGAAGAATTAAACACTGTTGTGCCATTTCTAAAAGTTCTGTATAATTGTCTGCTTGTGTTCTGAGATTATGTAATTTAAGGAAATAATTTGTTTTTGTTAATTTATGCCATGTTTAATTTAAGTCTAAATCTTGATATTTGCAGTTTGCAGGCAGCTCTCAGGGCTGACCGAATGGATCCCAACTGCTGGGAGTCTCTAGGGGAGGCTTATGTGAGCAGAGGTAGCTATGCAGCAGCTCTAAAATCCTTCAGGAAGGCCAGTGAGCTGAACCCAGACCATGTGTACAGCATTTACAGAGCTGCAGCAGTTGAGCAGATTCTAGGCAAATATGAAAATGCTATAGCTACCTATCAGCAGATCTTAGAGAAGACAGAAGAGTATGTACCTGCACTTAAAGGTAATATGTCTGTATTTTCAATTTTAGATCTTTTTCTCTCTCTAACTCTGTAGTACTTCAGTTTTATGGAGAGGTTCTTGATAACTGGTATAGGTAGGCCTGCCTACATGAAAGAGTATTTTTGGATGTTCAGAATGCTGTGATCCACTTGCATGAAAGCCAGCATGTAGTAGCCTGCAAATACTTGAGGTGCTCTTAATATCACTATCCAAAGGAGCAATTATAAAGGTAACTATTCCTGTGTAACTATGAGGACAGAGGAATTTAAAATTTATGTAGGAAGCCAGCTAATAATGCTGCAGTTTCACCTGAGCAGTCGCACCATGTATGACTAAAAAGGCAGTGGAGTCAGTCAGCCTTGTCCAAGGGGTGGGCTGTACTCGTTTTCTGCTGCCATTGACCATGTCTTTATCAGGTTTTGTGAACTTAGTTGTTGGAAGCACAGTATCATAGCAGATAAAAGAATTAACTATACTGATCTGCTTTAATGTGTCTTTTATATGCATTCCAGTTTTGTGTTATTGAATACTAAGTTTATTCTACCTCTGCTCCAGTATCTGTTTTAAACGTATAACTTTTGGAAATAAAATGAGTTCTGCTTTTAGATGGCAGCTTTCTTGTACTGGAGCTTATAACCCTGGGACTTGTGTGGTTGAAACAATTACCTAATGTGGGCAGGATAAGAGGCTTGCAAAGCATAATTGCATCAAAGTCATACAGGCTGCATTTGTTCCAGTGTCATAATCCAGAAAGAGAGATGGGTGGCTTGGTGTAGGTAAGGAGTACAATTGCATGATGAAGGCAGCTTCAGAACTGTGAAAAAAATTCTAAGAATCAATGGAACTCGCATCCAATGACTTGTTGCCACTCAGAGTCACAGCCAATACCAGCAAGCGTATAAAACAAATCCTGTCTTGAATTTTCCAGAATTCTAAAAAGTCCAGTGAAGCCTTAGGTGAAGGCTTTTTGATAGTTCAATTTATTTCTACATAATGTAAATTCTTGCTTAAATAGGATTAAGTAATGTTGGTTTCAGTTACCTCAGAGAAAAATTCCCATCCTACCTTGGTATAGTCCTGTTTTGTATTTTGTGTGTGCTTTGATACTGTTCTTGTATTTGTCAAAGGCTAACCAATGCAGAGTAGCTTTCTAGGTGAGTGAGTGTTCTAGTTAATTCCTGAAAACAAACACCAAATTTTGGTGCTATGCTTTATATAAGTAGGTGTATTTTAATATTCAGATTGTGCTACAGTTTGTGCTGATTAGGGAGAGGTAAGAGCAAAGTGTCTCTTATGAGCAGGAGAGTTTTTGTAGGTTTTTGTGCTTTGGCTTAGTACATGCAGGAAATAAAGCTGAACACTGAGCAGGCTTTCTCCTATACCACCCCACCTCTTCTAGCAAGCAGTGTCGGGCAAGCATCTTTCATAAAGGATAACTTTGTCTTACTTTTAGGACTTGGAGAATGCTATCTCATGCTGGCAAGATCAGCCCTTGAGAAGTACCTTGATATGAGGGCTGTGGGTTACATAGAGCAGGCTCTTGAATTTTTTACAAGGTGAGTACTAAGTATTTAATGTACCAGACTCGTGGTTTGAGAAAAATAAATGTTACATGTTTGAAAACTTTCAGTTAAATAAAATGAATCAGGCCTCTGTTTTAGAAGAAAAAGTATAGAGAAAACGCATTGAACAATGCATTTTGGATTGAGTAAATGGTAAATATAAAATTACTATTATTTTTACCGTATAAAAAATAGAGTCCTTTGGCTTTTTCAGACTTCTGAAGTTGCCTATCGTTCTCTTTAGTTGTCATTGTGTATATATGGAACTTAAGGGAGAAAATATCAATCAAAAATGTGGTTGAGAAAGTGATCTTTCCTTCCATCAATCATACTATTTTACATTTCAATTAAAATGCTTTAGTGGCCTAAATTAAACCTTGGAGTAACTGCTGTTACAGAGTAAAGTCCACTAGGTTTCTGCAGGTGTCTCATGCTATGTAATATATTGGCAAAAATTAGTAGATATATAATGGCTGATTTTTCTGAACATGCTTAGTCCCCACAAAGTTGGGATATTTTGATGTAGTTTCTGATTTATTTTTTACATTTTAAACCTAGAGGTTGAGTGGGAAGAATTCTTAATTAAAAAAAAAAAAAAAAAAAATTACCAAAAAAATAATTTTTTAATTAAATTGAGTTTGTGCCACTCTTCAGAGTGGCAAACTTTCTGAAAAACGTATTGTGATGCCTGAATGGTTGTTTTGTGGGTTTTCTTAATTACTAAATTACAGGGCAACAAAGAACCGACCTGATATATCTTCCCTTTGGAAACTGCTTGGCGATACCTGTACTAGTGTGCATGTTATTTCACCAGCCAAAGTGAATGTTCGAGTTCTAGGATCGCTTCTGGGTAAAAATGAAGGCAAACAGATGCTGAAGAAAACTGAGCTGCTGAGACTGGGTGGAAGGTAATTATTTATTTATTTATTCATTACTGTTAAGTACTTCTACACATCTGTACACGCTGTAGAGTCTCAAATATTCTAGACTATGTTAATTTTAGAAAAGAAAATACATGATGGTCTTCTGACACATGAATATTCAGTGAAGACCAAAGAAAAAGCAAATTCTCATGATTCTTCTGAATTACACCGCTTATTTCAGAGAATGCTCCCTGGGTTACCACAATGGCTCTCAGTGCATCATCTAGCACCTGCTATTTTCTGTGCTTCCTTCTGCCTCCAGAGCGTGGCTGTATTGTGCCTGTTATTCAGTCATTTATTCAACTTCAAATTAAGTGATTGCAGTGGTTGTTACCCAGTTCTCTCAGGACTACTAATGTCCAAGATAAAACTCTAAGCTTTGTGACTGTAATTAGTTTTATAAAACTGCCATTAATTTGAGCCCCACATATGTGATCTAAATTATATTGGAAGAGGGAATTCCTTTTTCCTGGCCCTGGAATCTCATGATAAAAAATATTTGTGCTTTCCTCATAGCACCTTCTGTGCTGCTAGTAAGTTAAGGTGGGCTGAAAATGCTGCTGCTTAGTAAATTTTAACCATTGTGTGTAGTTAAGTACTTCCTAGGGAAGTCTGATTAACTTTAGAAATGGCTGATGTTTGTTATAATTAAAACATTCATGTTGCACCTGAGGTCACTTTGATTGATTACACGTATATCATTTCATAAGTGATGGATAAGGCAAACCAAGATAGATTCTATAAAGATAACTGTGTTATTCAGTTGTCACTGGGTTTCCATTCTTGCCTGGTTTTGTTTGTATTTATGCATATTTGATGGTTTGGGTTTTTAAGCACTTTTGAGCATCTTTCATGTGGAAAGGCTTGGGATAATACTTCTGTGATTCATGTTTCTGTAGGTGTTATGGCAGAGCTTTAAAATTGATTCCTTTGCCTAACATATGGTGTGATCTTGGAATAAATTATTATCGACAAGCTGAGCACCTCACAGCAGTAGGCACGGACCTAAATGAGATCAGTGAACTACTAGAGAAGTCTTTACAGGTATTGCCTGTTATTCTGTTGTGTTCTTTAAAATCTACCTTGATGCTTGTCTGCCTAACTTCTGTCTCTAAATCTCAGTAATCTCAGCACATGATGTCTTAACTTTTGCTATTCTATTGATATAATTTGCATTCGATTTTCTTCCAGTGTCTCAAAAAAGCTGTGAGGCTTGACAACAAAAATCACCTTTATTGGAATGCACTTGGTGTGGTTGCTTCCTGTAGTGGTAAGTCTTCAGTGAGATCCCTAGCTGCATAATATTCTACATTAGAAGGCAATGCATGACTAATGCTGTTGACAAAATTTGGTTAGATCTATCTTTCCTTTCATTTTCCCCCTTTTTTTTTTGTCCCCCCAGCTATTGGGAATTATGCTCTTGCTCAACATTCGTTCATCAAATCTGTTCAAGCTGAGGAAATTGTAAGTGCTGTAGGCAGCTATCATCTGTTTCAAGTGGGCATTTTAAACTTTTCTTCCCTTGATGCAGTGTTACTCTTTCAGAACACAGCAATAATATGTAGGTTTTATTTGTTCTGTCTAGAATGTTGTTGCCTGGACGAACCTGGGGGTTTTGTATCTAGCAACTGGAAACATTGAGGTAATTCTTTCCCAATCCTTAAATACAGTTTCCCTTTACAATTTCTTAGGGGAATATGTGGTTGTAGGAGTGTGAGCGAACAGTGAAGAGTGTCTCTCTCAGATTCAAGAAAAATACTTTTTTTGAATGAAAGTTACACAAATTAAGTATTTGTTATGGACTGGATATGGTTAAGTGAACTTAGGCTAAATTGCTGAAGTTGCTTTCCAAATGACTACATAGAATAAAAGCAGTTTGTAAGGATGGAGAAAGTCTGAATCAAATGAATGCACACCAAATTTGACCCAAAAACTCCTTTAGTCACAAACTAAGATTTTGAATTTCCTGCAGGTAGCTACTTTCTGTTTATCAGTATGTCTTATAATTTGCTATAGTTCTTTAGAACTTTCAGCGTCTCTCTGGAGGAAAATTAGAGTACCTGTTAAGTGAAGTTCAGAGTTTTCTTGCAGCTAAAACTACATGCTATCATATTTGCGGGTCAGAATTTTGGCGATTTTATTTAATTTATGAAATGGGATAGTGAGACTGAGAATTATTTTTAGTAAAAGCAACTTGATATTACAAATTCCTTGCTGCTGAGTGTAATAATGCTAGGACTTTGTCTCCCTGTGCCACATTGAGGAAGGAATTCTGAACATATACAGTCATGTCTTTCCTTCAGGATTTATGTAGAGTAATCAGCTTAATAATTTTCAAACCTTTTACATGAAAGAAATGTAAATTTCAAAATCTGGATCCTCCAGGTGTCTAAATTTAAAATATTAATTGTTCTAGCAATTAATGTAGCTTCTTCCTCAAAACAACAAAACAGTTAATCTAGTTGAGAAGTAAGTGTTTTTGGAAGGAAGGGGGACTTTTGATGTTTTAAATAGTTTTTACAATTATTTTTATTTTTAAGAAGTCTAAGCTGCTTTATTTTTCCAGTTAGCAAGTTATTCTGTATGGCACGGAACTAGTAATGACTTAATTTCATTCGTGAAAAGCTCTTTCAGTACTACTGCATGACAATACCTGTGTATATCAAAAGTGTATGCAAGAATTTGATAGCTGTGTTATCTTTGGTTCTACAGCAAGCTCATGAAGCCTTCAAAGTAGCCCAGTCTCTGGAACCTTCTTACCTTATGTGTTGGATTGGGCAGGTAAGATGTGAAAAAAACATCAAACTGTGCTTTGTTAGAAAAAAGAGGATTTGGACTTCCTCATAATTGGTGCTTACGCATGTACCTGTAGGAGTAGAGGAAGCTGCTACTTCCCCTGGGGGTGGATAAGACAACACAGTGGTGTATAGAGGAAATCTATATTCAGCAGTTATCTTCATGTAAATGTTTTTGTGACTGATGTAATTGTAAGATGTATAAGAAACTAGCTATTAAAAAACAATCACTGCTCTTCTCGAAGCTCGTTATCTAGTGCTCTTAAAGTACCATCTTCATAAGGTGGCAGCTATTTCCGTTTTTGCTGTATGACTAGTTCATTAAATGGCACTCCTAACTCTCTTCTCAGCTGCCCTCTCTTCCAGCTTACTGTTAAAAACAGTAAGTCTTTCATGTACAAATTCAGCTCTTACTTCCTGGGAGGTTGCTTTTTCCACCTACCACTGAGGGCTGGATAGGCTCCCACTGGTACTTAGGTCATCTGTGAATATCACAAAATCCTTGTGACTCATGTTTGTGATTGCTGTAGGTGCACTCCATGATCCCATGCTGTTGATCTGCTAATAATATCTGATTTGAAGCTGGATGCTAAATAAGGACTAGTGCCATTGTGTGTCAAAACTTCCCATTTTATATCATTGTACTGAGGAATGTGAAGTAGCAGCAAAAGTTCTTGAGTTTCAAATTGCAGTTGAACAGAGACTACTTATTCTACTTTTAAAGTGTTTGATTTATTCTTAGAACCACAGAATAGCTTGGGTTGGAGTGGAGCATAAAACCCACCCAGATCCAGCCTCCTGCTGTGGGCAGGGTTGCCACCTGCTAGATCAGGCTGCCCAGGGCCCCATCCAACCTGTCTTAAGCACCTTCAGGGATGGGGCAGGCGTACCTTCTCTGGGCAGCTGTGCCAGGGCCTCACTGCTTTCTAAATAAAGAATTTCCTCCTAACATCTAATCTGAATCTTCCCTCTTTTAGTATAAAGAAATTTCTCCTTATCCTATCATAACGTTCTGTTGTAGTAAATCTCTCCCCAGTGTTTCAGTAGCCCTGGCTTAGGTACTGAAAGGATGCTGCGGGCTGTCCATGGAACCTTCTGTTCTTCAGGCTGTACAGCACCAGCTCTCTCAGACTTCCTTCACAGGAGAAGAGTAGCAAGCCCTCTGAGCATCCTTGTGGCCTATCTTTGCACTCACTCCAGCTAGTCCATACTCTTCATGTGCTAGAGGTCCCAGATTTGAATGCAGTGCTATAAGTGGGGTCTCATGAGATTGGAGTGGAGTTTCTTTGACAGCATAAGAAAATAAAATATTTTCATGTTAAATACCTAGGGTATGGCTGAAAATAATCTGTGTTGAGTTTCTTCTCATTTTGAAGTACCTGACTGTAACAACTTATGTTTCTCTGAAGGCTCTTGTTGCAGAGGCAGTAGGCAGCTTTGATGCTATGGATCTCTTCAGGCACACAACTGAACTTGCTATGCATGTAAGTATAGCAGATAGGTACTTAATGTTTAGTCTCTCTATTTATATAACCTAACTTTTAAAGAACAGCTGTATCTTCAACAGTGGAACAGCTAGGCTCCTTTTCCAAATGAGATTGCCTGAATTCACTGTTGCTGTTCTGGACCCACTGAATAGCAGGCGCTCATTTTATTGAATGCTTCAGTCCCAGTAGACAAAGAAGCTTTCTTCGTAAGTTGTGAAAAAACATTGTGATGTTCTACAGAATTGGACAAAGGCATAAACTGAAGACATAAACAGGAAAGAGCAAGGATACTGCAGTAATCCTGGATTCTAAGGAAGCGGAAGACTAGATTCTCTTAGAACTTTTCTCATTTGTGATTTCTGCATGAGTGCCATCAGTGATATGATAATGTGAGAATTCTTTCTGCCTAAAGGACTGAGTGTTTACAGCATATCAGATTAGTGTTTTATTCTGCTTAACTATGATTCAGATTTTTATCCTAGACTCTGCCTTAAAACAGAGAATTATTACCGTCTCTAAGTATTTCAGTGTTATTTGGGCAGATTTAATGATCCTTAATTTACATTTTTTTGTTTGTTTTTAATTATTTCCTGAGACTGAGGGAGCAAAAGGCTATGCCCACTGGGTGTGTTCAACACTGCAAGATAAAAGCAACAGAGATACTGAGCAGTATCAGTACAACATTGTTGAAATGAATGCTATTCCAGCAGCCCAAGTGGTTATGAGCAAGTATACAGGTAGGTAGCTGAAATACCTCATTGAATTGCAAGCCTGACTAAGTGATGTCTCTACTAGGTTTGGCAAAGACTGTTTAGACCGGACCGGGGAAAGGCTTTTGTGTTGTAAAATAAGCAGACAAAGTAGAACAAAGGGACTTTTTTATTAATTGATTATTATTGTTATCACACTGGATGAAATAGGTATGAACAAATACCTGGTGTAGGGAACCTGCTTTGGCAGAGGGGTTGGACTCGATGATCTCTCGAGGTCCCTTCCAACCCCTACAATTCTGTGAATTCTGTCATTGTACAAGAGTTCATTTCAGATGCTGAGCGAAGTAAGAAACTGTGCCTTGTTACGTCTGCCACCTGGTGTCTGATATCAGACATCCTTTGAGTATATCTGTATGGTACAAATAGATGCTAGCTTTTGTGCCTGTGTTCCATGTGTTTGAGCATAAGGCTGTTTTTGGATTTTGCTCACCTTCACAATATAAAGCACACAGTAGTATTAAACTTCAGTAAGAGAAAAAACATTTTCTTGAGCATGGTTCCTAGTCACTGTGGCCTTTATGCAGTTTTATGCAGTGGTAGGCTTGTATATATCTAGCCCAGAAGATGAATAGAGCAAGTGTGGATTTTCTTTAAACTAGTTCCTTGATATTGTAATCTGTTGCTATTTTTTTTTTTTTTTTTTTAAAGATCTACAAAACAAGTTGCAAACATTTAAAATAAGAAATGTAAGGAGATATTTATCTGTAAAATATACAGATTGCAGGAAGGGTCTATGTTCCCCTTTCTGGTCTGAGGTGAGATGGCAGGTAACTTTAGCAGTTGATGTGCATTTCAAAGCTATAATATTGAAAATTAGTTAAAGTAATATTAAAACTAGTAAGGTTCTACTAGCATTTTACTAGAGTCAGTACAGACAAAACAGTTTCATCTTTTGTTACAAAAAAAAAAAAAGCCTCATAACTCCTAACCACTGCAAGCCAAAAAACTTAGAATTCAGTGTGTCAGTACTTTATCGTAAGATTTGAAACATTTTTGAGCTAGCCTGATGTCATGTTGCAGTCTTAGTATCCTTTATTTGCTTGCAGCCTGTCTAGCTGATTCCAGTGAGGAGTTGACAGAAGCACTTGGCAAAGTGCTTTTTTATACATGCATACACTGTAGCATCAATGTAGCAATGTTTTTCTAATGCTTTTTCACAACTCTTTCTGATTATGTTCTCTAAGTTGTGAATTCTGATTTTCTAGAAAGAAATCCAGATGATGCATCTGCTTTCACAATGCTTGGTTACTTGAATGACTATCTGGAACTAAAAAGACAGGCAAAAGATGCTTATGAAAGGTAAATTATACATGCTGGAATGCTTACTGACAGAAGTTCCTTGTCCTCATTTTCTGTGCACCAGCTGAAAAGCTTAAGGTTTATCTTTTCCTGCAGTAAGCCTTATTCTCAGTTAAGCAGTACATTTCAACTAATTGTACTATACATAGTGTGTGGGAATTTTCTTATGCAAGTTTGGAAATGCAGAACACAAGTAACAAGGGAAGTAAAGGCATTCCACAGCTACACTCAGCTAGTTCACTGTGTGGGAGTTAAGTGAAGCTTCAGGATTTGTTTTTTTGGTTATTGGTGTTCTTTTTAAAGTATGATTCTCTATAGTAATTAATATACTTTTTTTTCTTGGTATGAGGTAGAGGAATGATAGAGGGAGGTGATGGAGGAAAATACATGCTTGGAGGGCATGTTTACCAATACATTAAACTCTGCAAAAGTAGCTCTATTTATGTTTAATGTGTTTATGCACAGAAGGATTTTTGCATAAAAAACTTGCCTATTCTACTATGAGAATTAATGTAAAAATATGTTAATTATTCTCAATTGTGATCACTTTAAGGGCTGCTACATTACTAAAAAACTCTGAGGATACTGAGAAATATAACATAGCAATGCAAAACTACGGCAGATCTCTGTGGTAAGTGTCTATTGATATATTATCCCAGCCCCTAACTTCGGATGTAGTGAATGTAGTGGTGTAAAACTTAGTTAAGGCTCAGGGGTGAAAGTTAGCGATAGAAAATTTATTAAATGTCATTCTTTGGAGCCAGACTTATCATAGAATCATCAAGGTTGGTAATGACCTCTAAGGACATTCAGACCAACCATCCACCTATCACCAGTATTTCCCACTGAACCATGTCCCTCAATACAACATCTAAATGTTTCTTGAACACCTGCAGAGACTAGGCAGCCCATTCCACCACCTGACAGCTCTCTCAGAGAAGAAGTATTTCCTGATGTCCAACCTTTATCTCCCCTGGCACAATTTGAGGCAATTTCTTCCAGTCTTCTCATTACTCGCATGAGAGAAGAGGCTGACCCTCACCTCCTTTCAGGTAGTTGTAGAGAACGATAAGGTCTCTTCTGAGTTTTCTCTTCTTCAGACTGAACAATCTCAGCTCCCTCAAGCCTCTCCTCGTAGGACTCCTCAGCTGCTGCAGACCTCTCTTAGCTTCATTGCTTTTCTCTGGACACACTCCAAGGCCTCGGTATCATTTTGTAGTGAAGAGCCCTATACTGAACACAGTACTCGAGGTACAGCCTCACCAGGGCTGAGAATAGAGGGATGATCACTTCCCTGCCCCTGCTGGCAACACTGTTTCTGATACAAACCAGGTTGCTATTGGCCTTCTTGGTCATCTGGACATGGCACATATTCAGCCTGGCATTGACCAGTACCCCCAGGTCCATTTCCTATACAGAGTCTCACAGTCACTCTGCTCCAAGACTGTAGCATTGGCTGGGGTTGTGGCCAACATGCAAGACCTTGCACTTGGACTTTCTGAACTTCATCCCATTGGCCTCACCCAACGATCTAGCCTGTTCAGATCTTTCTGTAGGGTCTTTCTACCCCAAGGCAGATTGACATCTCCTGACAGGTTGGTGTAGTCTGAAAAACTTACCGAGGATACACTCATTGCCCTCATCCAGGTTATCAGTAAAGATACTGAACAGGTCAGGCCCCAGTACCAACCCCTGGGGAACACCACTTGTGACCTGTCGCCAGCTGGACATGACTGCACTTATCACTAGTCTCTGGGCCGAGCCCTGCAGACAGTTCTTTACCCAGCAAAGAGTGTACCTGTCCAAGCCATGGGCTGCCAGCTTCTCCAATAGAATACTGTAGGAGACTAGGTAGGCTATGTCAGTGGCCTTTCCCTCATGCATCAGGCGGGTCATTTGGTCATAGAAGGAGATCAGGTTGGTCAAGCAGGACCTGCCTTTCATGAACCCATGCTGGCTAGGCCTGATCACCTGGTTGTCCCACATGTCCTGTGTGATCTCCCTCAAGATGGTCTGCTCCATAACTTTTCTTGGCACTGAGGTCAAGCTGACAAGCCTGTAGTTCCCCAGATCCTCTTTACAGACCTTCTTGTAGATGGGTCACATTGGCAAGTTTCTAGTCCTCTGGGACCAGGAATGCTTATAGATGATGGAAAGCAGCTTGGCAACCATCTCCGCTAGCTCCCTCAGTACCCTAGGGTGCATCCCACCCACCCCCCTGGACTTGTGGCAGTCCAGGTGAAGCAGTAGGTCTCTGACAGTTTCCACGTGTAAACAGAGTATTCAACTGTATGGACATCTTCTCTCAACCGTAGCACTGTTGCTACATCCTTCCTATTAATGATGGTTTTTGGTTTTTTTTACAGTGCCATTGGTGAGTGTGATAAAGCCATTGAGGTTTATACATCAATACCGCTTACTGAGTTTGATGCCATTGTGGGGATAGCACTAGCCTACTTCAAGAAAGGACTCTTAAAAGAAAGTATTCAAGGTGAGCATATTCCTAATTCAAAGCACTACAGGGCAGTTCTTAAGATGACTCTTACCCAGATTTGTTCATCTAACCAAGGTAACTAGTTCAGATTATTTCAGTCTTTCAGTATACATGTGGGTAGCTATTTCATCATTCATCTATTCATAAAAGTGCTAGAACTATTCAAATTTAAGGAAAGCTACATTTCTTTGAGAGTTTCATTCTTGTCTGTTCAGCTTTTGTATTCTTAGCTTTCCTTGCTATCATGAAATGGCTTTTCTGGAAAAATTGCTCTTGGGTAGGAGGTTAATGTGATGTTCAAAGCACTTCAGCTTTAGTGATTAATGTAAGTGCTTTAAGTGTTGTTATGTTCTGTGTTACTGAGATGGGAGACTGACAGAAAGGTGTGAGTAAAAATTGTCACCGTAGAAGCCTAAGCACTCACAGTACAACAGCTGGCTCAACATTTGAAATAACCCTATTTTTAATGGGAGTTGTGCGTGTTTATCTGAAACATTATTTCTTAAGTATGTTATCACATGGAAATCTTTATTTTCATTTCTCTTTTTAGATATCCCAATACTACTTGCCAGACTGGTTTACACTTGGTACAACTATGTAGGCTGTAAACGTTCCTACAAATCAGACATTTCCTAGCATATAGCTGCTTTCTAAGGTCTTAGTCAAACTTTCTTTTGTCTTTTACAATATGATTTCAGGTGTGAAAATGTAGTGAACCTGAAACAGTAGTAATATTGTACTACTGTGGTACCTTTCCTGAGGCCTTATAAACATGAGGTTTTTCTTCTCCCACCTACTTCAATTCTGAATCTTTATTTATTTTTCACTAGCCTATGAGAAAGCCTTGTCTGTTGCGGAATCTGAACAAGATAAAACACATATCCTGACTGCCTTGGCAATAATAGAGTATAATAGAAACAAAGTGGATGCTGCAAAGACACTGCTGTTTAAATGGTGAGTGGAGGGAATGCAATGTTCCATTGTCCTACTTAATTTTCAGTTGATTCTTGAGGGGTGTCTCTCAAATGAATGCTGCCAGCTGCAGCAATAGATACCCAGAGCTAGGAAAGGGAACAGAGGACAGTGGGAGAAAAATGTCATTCATTGTATCCAGTATTCCCCAATAAATGCGAGAATACTATTGTTATAAGGTTAAGCTGCCTCTTATAATTGAGTGTGGAATAGTGGAATTGGCTCTGGTATTATAACTAACAGATGGTGGAAACTATATACAAACTACCTGAAGTTGGAATATAGACAGAAGTTGATATAGACTTCTGTCTATATTCCAACTTCATTTGGGGAGGAATAATTGCATGCATGGGTATAGGTTGGAGGATGACCTGAGAGAGGAGCTCTGCGGAGAGGGACCTGGGTGTCCTGGTGGATGACAGGTTGGCCATGACCCAGCAGTGTGCCCTCATGGCCAAAAAGGTCAATGGCATTCTGGGATGCATTAAAAAGACCGTGGCCAGCAGGTCGAAGGAGGTGATCCTCCCCCTCTACTCTGCCCTGGTAAGGCCTCATCTGGAGTACTTTGTCCAGTTCTGGGCTTCCCAGTACAAAAAAAGAGAGGGATCTCTTGGAAAGAGTCCAGCAGAGGGCCACAAAGATGGTGAGGGGCCTGGAGCATCTCTCCTATGAGGAAAGGCTGAGTGAACTGGGTCTGTTTGGCCTTGAGAAAGGAAGACTGAGAGGGGACCTGACCCAGGTCTACAAATATCTAAGGTGTGGGGGACAGAGTGGCGATGCTGGACTCTTTTCAGCAGTGTTTGGAGACAGGACAAGGGGAAACAGCCAGAAACTGCAGCATAGGAAGTTCTGCACAAATGTGTGCAAGAACTTCTTTATGGTGAGGTGACGGAGCACTGGAACAGGCTGCACAGGGAGCTTGTGGAGTCTCCTTCTCTGGAGATGTTCAAGACCCGACTGGACATCCACTTGTGTAACATGGTGTAGGGGACCTGCTTTGGCAGGGGGGTTGGACTCGATGATCTCTGGAGGTCCCTTCCGACCCCTACAAGTCTGTGATTCTGTGGTAGGCAGTATTTAATCACTCAGAACAGCCTAATTCTGAGGCTGAAAGAGCAGTTCTTCTCAGCAGCCCTGTTTCTGGCTTTTTTTCTTCCTGGATTTCTGTTGCAAAGTTGGAAACAGGCACAGTGTTACTGATGTCTGACTTGATTTAGAAATGCAGGTATGTTCAAGGAAAGCAAGCAATTTTCTGCATTACGCATTGTACTTTGCCATTTATTTTATGGCTGCTAATGAAGAGCAGCAAATGTATTGGGAGTCTTTCCAAGTAGTTCCAGTTTTGAGATGGTACATAACCACTGCAGTATTCCATATCCTGAGGTCTCAAGTCTACAGTTCTAAGCCTGATCCAAAATCCCATAATGATAGTCTGCTAAGTCAGCATATTGTAGATGATGTGTTGAAGAAAGAGGACTCAAAATATTGTAATATTAAATGTGAGTTTAATTTGTTCTCCAAAATAATGTCTCCTTTCTCCCTCTGATTCAACAGCTCATTAAAGGAACCTAGTACAGAAAGTCTGAAGGCTTTGTGCACACTAGGACTGGTAAAGCAGGATGTTACGCTTGCAACAGCAGCCCTAAAGGAGTTACTGAAACATGAGAAAGGGAGTGATGGGATTTATGAAAGGTGCCTTATTGCATCTGCTGTTTATGCACTACAAGGCAGAAACCTGGGGATCCAGAGAGAAGTCTCCAAAGCAATACACAGGTGTGTATTTTGTTATTGTTCTAGATTTCATTATAAATTTCTTGCAGCATTCTTTTTTTAGAAAAAGGTAAAAATAAAATCAAGCATGAAGATCGTTATGATTTTTGGAATCAGTGGGAAGAAATCTGTTGTCTCTGATCTATGGGATCAAGTGGCAAAATTTTCATGGCTTTTAAGTGTTTTTCTGTTTTTTTATTGGTGACTTCTTAGATCTGTTCATTATACACACCAGAGCTTTCAACTTAAAGATCTTCAGGACGTTTATTTAGTGTCAAACAACCTCTGAAGCAGTTCATTCTGTTAGCTAAATGCCAATATTTAAATGTGTTTTGAGTGTTGTATGTGTTATAGGGAGTGGAAATTTTAATCAGCGCCTTTATCAAGCCACATCATACCTTCCTTCCACATGTTTTCAGAAACAGTGCATTTCTCAAAATTGCATTTAAAGTTCCTTGCTCCTCAGACTATGAGGGCAAGACCTGGAGTCCTAGAGTTTGCCTTTTTTCTTCCTGTGATTATTGATATATATATATAAATACAAAAAAAAAAAAAAAACAAACATAAACATATATGTATCTTTCACCTTATTTATTTAGGCAGTGATATAACTTCAGTGTTGTGTTGATTGTTTTCAATTATTCGCCATGTCTATTTATAACTGTACTGGGTTCTCTTTCTAATAGAAGATCCATCTGCTATTTATAGAAACTGGTTACAAGAGTTATGAAGGACCAGATACATTTCTAAACCAAAATGCTTGATATACTTGTTCTTCTTGCAGTTACCCTGGTAATCCTGCCCTTTGGTCTCTTCTGTCTCGACTAGTTCCATTGTATACACCACAGAAGGCAAAAGTAAGGGCATTGTTTTAAGAACTGCTTGCATGCTGAGTATAGTGTCTGTGTTGTTTCTTAACTGAAAATAAAAACTGATACCATGCTTTAGTATGTGCACATTCACTATTTAATATGATTTTTTTATGTAAGAAAGTACATTCTGAGTCATATATCCAATTATTTGCGTCCTCCATAGGCCAGTGGTTCTTCATATTTTTTATCTTCTTGAAATCTAGTAGAAATGTTCCAATAAGCAAAAGCTAGATTATATGTAAATAATTTATTTATATGAGGTTTTAGATATATATGCAAAATTGAGGTGAAAGATTCTATCTGGCTTGAATTTGCTTAGTCCAGTCAGCTTTACTTATTGCATTATGCACTATTTTTTTGCTGCTTTTAGTACTAATAGTACTTACTATTAGCTCTTCTCCAAATAGAGACTCCAAATACATACTCTAAAAAGTACAAATAAATGTATGGAAATCGTTTCTATATGTAGCTGAAATTTTAAGAAGTTGTGGATATATTCAGATCTTGAATGTCTCTTGTAATTGTTTGCGAGAGATTTTTAGTGTTTTCCTTTCCTACAGAACAAAGTACATTATGCAAAGTTTGTATATCTGGTTAATGTATATTGGGGGGAAAAAAAAAAAAAAGATTTGCCTTACATTTTTTGTAAAAATCTGTGAATTAGTCATATAGCCAATTCTTTTTTTCAATCTTACAGGGGGGAGCTGTGGCAGGAAACATTGCACATGCGCTTGATTTAAGACATGGAAAGGTTTGACTCGCTCTTAACTTGTAGATTTTACAATTTCTTAAACAATCCTTAAGTGAATTCCATCTGATCATTTAGATTACAGTGCTGTCATTTGTCTTCTATTTTATAGGATGTCCTACTGAATGTTGCAGTTAATCAATTGGCAGCAGGATGTCACATGTTAGAAGATGAGAGAAACAATCCTCTAAAAAATATTCAGAAGGCAATACTCATCTGTCCCGGTACACAAATGCATTAGTGATATTTTACTGATCAGACACAAAACTGTTGTGATAATGAAATACCTGCTTTTGTTTGATTGTTGTTATTTTTCTTTGTCCATATTTATTTTTCGGAGAATGTTTAAAAACAGAAATTTAAACTTCTGATGCAAGTTTAGTCTTTGTGAATTCAATTAGATAAAGAAAAAAATCCCTGAGTTTTAAGAATTAATCTGAAAACCTGGGCAATTTATTACTCCCACAATGGAAGAAGAGGAAAGTATTATTTTGTATGTGAGATAAAAAGGAAAATCACATTTTCCCACAGTGTTAGTATGTCACACTAAGCAGAAGAGATTTATTCGTCTAGCTTGAGAATATTTTGGATATTTGCTTGGATTTGCTTGGATATTTTCTATTACATCATGCTGGTTATGAACTGTAGGCAGCTGTTCACCTATTGTTAAGTGGCCATCTTCAATATGTTTATAAGGTGGTGGGGCTTTCAGGATACTGCAAAGAGTATCTCTTGGAAATGATAATAATACATAAGACACACAGTACACATCAGTGTGGCCTCAAGTTAAAATAAATAAATAAATAAATAAAATTAATTACTTTCCCCCAAGTATACTCAAGACTATTATGGCTATTCATAGGCATTATACTTTGCTTTTTACTTTAGTAAAGTAAAATCTTCAAGCTGTCTTTTTTTTCCTTGACAAATTTAATCATTTCTGGGCTGAAAACTTAGCTGAATTTCATAGTTAATCTCTGTCTGATTCAGTACATAGGCTGAACTCTACTAGTCAAACAAAGGTGCTCTTTACTGGTCTAAGTCAGAGTAATGCAGAATTAGCTGACCCAAAAAGTAGGAACATATCTGCGATTGCCATAGGTTAACTTGCATGCCAGTGGCTGAACTGTATAAAGTCCACATGACTAAAAGCTGAAGAAAATATCTTGGGATTTTTCCTGCCACATTATTTATCATTAGAAGATACTCAGGTTTAGTCTGTGTAGTTGGAATCAAGCTGGCATACCAAAGTTTATACAAAAAATGTATTAGTTGGTTTTAGAAACCACGTTTCTGTCTTAAGTTTTGAGGAAGCTCATTTGTTAGAGGCAAATACTTTTCTGCTGCCTTGGGCTGAGCTGCTGTAAGTATCTGATTGCAGAAATTCAATTGCCTTCTTGTTACCTCTTACTTAATAGTGTACCATTTCATTGATGGCTGCGTCTTTATGCTTAATCTGGAAAAGACCATTGTACATGGACTGCCAGACATCTAGAATGGGCATGAGTTGCTTGTAAACATTGTTTTCTTCTAGATAATCCTTCTGCCTGGACAGTGCTAATGGCAGCCTGTCATGCTGAAAACACTGCTGGCTGTCTTAACAACACTCAACCAAAGCGAACAGATCTAGAGATGACACTTGTATCTACAATTTCAGCCAAAAGTAAGATATAAAACGTTAAATTAAAAGAAAATGAAATAAAATGGCAGTGTTCTAAGCTTGTAATACTGTTATGAATTTCAGAAGCCTGTTTATGAGAATTGCTTAGTAATAATTTGATCTCATAAAAATCCACATCCTAGTGCAGAGGTTGGGTTAATTATTTAATTGTAGCTTGTGTTTCCACCCAGAGCCTCAGATGCATTTTTTAAATAGCACTTCTTTATTCTGATACCTAAATGAGTAGATCATCATATTATAAGGGGGCACTGCTGACAAGAAAAGGCTAAAGTGCTCCATAACTTCTCCTGTAAATAACTAACCTTGATCAATAGGTGTGCGTTGCGTGATGTCTGTGGCATTTTGAAATGCAGACTTAAAATTCATTGTTTGATCAGTTATTCTCAAACTATTAACTCGAATAGTGGATTACTTTTTCCGTCTTCTTGTTTTTAATCTTGTCATCTCTTCATGTTCCTACTAATGAAAAAAGCCACGTCACACTGATACTCCAAAAAAAGTTCTTACTTGCCAGGTCTGGAGTATGTAACATGGTGTGTCACTACAGCATACACAGTTATCTGGTATTAGTATTTTATCTTCTTTTGCAGCTGGAGAAAATGACCTTCCTCATAATTACATCCAAACTCTTGAAGACTGGTCTCTTTGTCAAGCTATCACCAGTCTAGAGGAGAATGGTAGAATCTCAGAAGCTGAAGCACTTTGTACCAAGGTATGACAACAGCAAATGGGCAGAATTCTATGGAAATTTTGTGTGCATTTTAGGAACTTGGATACTACACTATAACTTTCTGAACAGTTTAAGCAAGCAGTGTAATGCATCACAAGACTACTTCTTCTTTTCTTGCTTTTTTATATTAACCTAGAGTTAAGCAAAGCATTACAGAAATTTGAGGCAAGAAATCCTAGCAGGGGGACTTCCAGGGGACTTAACCACCTTTGGGTCTGTTGCAGTGATACCTGTTTCAGATCTACAAGTAGAAGCCACAGATTTGATCGTTAAAAGGAAACGTCTTGATGCAACACATTTGGGAAACTGGACTGTAGTGTTGATATGCTTCAAGTGTGTGTGTTTGGTTGTCTTCATAAACAAAAGGCTAAGCAAAAGATAAGCAAAGTAGCAGTTGTATGCACCCTTGACTTTCAAGTAGGAAATTGGCAAACTCTAGGCAGATGTGCTCCTTGCCTAAGGTGTTTGTATATTAGCTGAAATGAACTAAATCTTAAAGATGAGATTAAGCAAACATGCTATTTTTTTGGGGAAGGTACTTTCCTGTCTCTTGGTTTGCTTGGGGGAAGGGATGTTTCCCATTTCTGATGACCTGTCTTACATTAGAAAGTACTGGAGACTTCTACAAATACAAGCTGCTATTTGGAGCAGGGAGGGATTATGGTGTTGTTTGCTTGCTTTTTTTTTTTTTTTTTTTTTCATTAGTTACGTAGTCTGGATAAAGGACTCAGTTCCCACAACTTGTGCAGAAACCAGAATAAAAGTGTCTGTTACAACTAACTCTCACTGAGAATTATGGAACTTAAGATTCCCAGTTGTTGTAACTGGCAATGATGGGTCAGATCCTGCACTCCTTGAATTCCACACTTGCTAACAGGGAAGATTAGCACAAATGCCAACAGCTTCTATTCTGTTTCATTAAGTCTCTGCATGTATGTGCATTGTTCAAAGATAAAGCTTATTAAGGACTTGCTGTTTACACACTTTGCATTTCTTAAAAATGGGTGAAATGCGCAAACGCTGTTTCTTAGAACAGATCTGGTTTGAGTTAGGATTTTTGGATATGTCATGACTTAAACAGGTAGAAATACCACATGATGTAACTTGGAGAATTTTCTTTCTCGTGAGATGGATAAAGCAGCAGTTTTCTGTCATTCTTTAATGTGATTTTTTTTACAGGAAATGCTTAGTTAACTTCTATTCCAGTATGCTCACTGAAAGAACTGAAACTGCTTGGATCATTCTTCAGATAACCAGTGTAGGTTTTTGGGGTGGCTTTCTTTTTTTTTTTTTTTCCTCACACTTGTAAAAACCGACAACCAGAAGACAGCCATTTTATCTGTCTTTCAGAAATCTTTGGTGGTAGGACAGGTACAAAATTTAAGATGGATAGGAGAGAAAGAAAAATATTACCTATTTCCATATGTCAATTTCTGGAACACTTCATTGTGCAGAGCAGGGAGAGATGCCATCTTGCAAGCACTCTGAGTATGTTTGCACTGCTATTTTCCATAAAGATCCAATGGGGAAAAAGAACAGTATCCTTCGAGATTTGTAATTGACAATTCTGATATAATGTGGTTTTAGGGTTTAAAGAACTGCCCCGAGCACCCAGCTCTGTTTTTGCTTCTGAGACAAATTCAATGTAAGCAACTGTTACAGTCTCACAAAGAGCTTCCAGATACCATCCTGAAGGAGCTTCACAAAACAGTCATGACCAGTTCATCTTCCATTGGAGCCTGGCAAGTAAGTGTGTATTCTCTCTCTAATTGTGATATAGCACCAGTTACAGTGAGTTCTGAGCAGAGAATATGTGCTGTATGAAAATTTTTCACTGATTGCCTTTATTTGTCGACTCACAGCAAATGACAGACATCAGCTGATTTTCGGTTCTTCATAAAACTGTAATATTCTGTTAATTTTCTTTTAATTTGTGAAATAATAATTGTTTGTAAAGTCAAGCAGATGTGGACGTAGAAATAACAATTAGAGATTAAAACCTGGCACCTGCATCTTTAGGGTTATATGACTTGGCAGCGTGATGTGAGTTGAAACAGAGAAATATGTATATAATCTTTATATCCCATAAGAAAAGGTGGAGGTAAGTTGTGTACAGTTCCTTATTCAGGATATGAAATCCTGAATAAATCTCTTCTATGTTTCATAATTTTCTGACATCAAGTGTCACCATTCTTTTCCCTTGGGACTGGGAAAAGTCCCAGTTTGGGACTGGGGAAAAGAAGAATCCTTCTCAGTAGTAGTGTTCAGAAGATAATTTTTTAGTTAAAATGAAGAGGCTGTAATTTGGTTTGTGTATGGTGAGACAATCTGAGGAACTGGCTCAGGCATGTCAATACACCTTTCTGGTGATGCAGCATGTGTGTGTGTGTGTATATATATATACATATATATATATATAATATATATAATTTTTATTTTTTAACTGCTGCTTTTGGTTACAGTTACTGGCTTCCTTTACAAATGTTAGCGTGTTTAGAAAAATTCTGCAAACTTCCAGTGTTCTTCATGTAGTTGAAGGAAATACAGTGCTCTCTTTGCCTGCTGACCACATAAATATCTCTTTCCAGCAAGTTTCTCTTAAAGGTGGTTTCAGTCCTAAAAGATAAGAGAGAGATTGCCATAAATATCAGTAGTTATGTCCATTGTTACAAGGCTGCAGGTTGTCT
Organism: Centrocercus urophasianus; assembly: GCF_019232065.1. Taxonomy (NCBI): domain Eukaryota; kingdom Metazoa; phylum Chordata; class Aves; order Galliformes; family Phasianidae; genus Centrocercus; species Centrocercus urophasianus. Next base: position 7,535,487 of record NW_024884767.1, on the reverse strand, counting down.
TCTCTTTTGGAACAGTGAAGTATAGAAGTAATACAGAAGTAATATTTCTGGAGCAGTGCTTTTTTGGGTATGTCTTTCATGGAATCGTAAGATTTCATGTTCCTGAACTGCAGAACTCATTCAGGCTGCTGGATTTGTAAAACATGGGGATATTTGAGCCATGATTCTACCCTCTACTAATTTAATAATAATTAATGGAAGATGGAATTAAATCTTGTATGTTCTTCATGCATCTGTTGCATAACCAAGTGCCATCTGCTTACAGACAGGGAAAGGGAATGAACTAAAAGAATGTGGGTTTTGTTTTGTTTTAGTTTAGGCCATAGATAAGATGCCTCTGGATAAAATCTCTTCAGTCTTCGGTTAGAAAAGATACTTATCAGGGCTTTGGTAATGATCTGGAAAAGCTTCTTGGCTGCTACAGCTGTTCCTAATGAATAATAGCTCTTTGTTTTGCGTTTTCAGACTTCCTAAAAGTTTGATAGATGTTTTTTCTTACTAAAAAGCATATGTCATGATACCGTAGAGTTTCACTTAATTACAATGGCAGTTAGCATAGCTTTCTGCTATTAAGTTTTTGGTGCATGTCTGAAATTTTCAACAGGATTTAGGAGTTCTGCTGACTGTTCTGCTTTTTTGTGCTGTGACTCACCAGGGAGACAATAAAATTGTGCACCTGTATGGATGTCCTGTTGTACAAATCAGTCTTGCAGCTTGATGTTAAGATGCACAGTCTCATCGGTACTGAAAGAAGGGGCATGCTGGAACGTCTATTCACAGATGGTCTCAGTGCATCAGAAAAGCTCAAGAATCTTGTCCTTTCTTACTCTAGGCAGTTGTTAGCTAGAAAAAGTCTTGTTTTTTAAAGGGAATTACCTTGCTTTAAAACAAAGAAGTTGCTTTGGTTGCTGGGAGATCCAGCAAATAATACGTCTAAACGCTTAGGCATTTTGGTGCTTATCATGCACATTTCAGGAATTTGCAAACCTGTGGCTGTATCTCCTTTTAAGAATGTGATATGGCTACACAATTAAAGAGGGAGAAGTTAGAATCCTTTTCCTTCAATTTGTGGGTGAATTCAGAGCTGATGGAGCTTGTAGCAGGAGCAAGGAACTCTCCTCAGGACCCATGATCTACTTTTTGTCCCACATAGCTCTTCCACGTGATTGTGGTGTGTAATGAAAATGTAGCCCAAGTTATGCACTCCTCACTGAGCTGAGACTCACATGGGAAGATCTTTCATGTTCCTGAAAATGCTCACTTGTGTGGAAAAAACTTTGTTCCAGGGGAAGAGCTGCAACAAGTGAGGCACCACATAATGCTCTTCTGGTCTGGAGAATGACTCTCACAATGCCAGTTGTAATATCTATTCACTTATGAGCAATCTCCAGATTAAAACAGCTCTCGGACAATTGGATGGGTGTCAACTAAACTATGAAATACGTTGCTGTGATGAGATGTACTTCTGGCTGTGCAATCAGTGGAATACATTTTCCTGCAGGACAATGCATTATGTTGTTGGAGTGAGGGTCGGGTGGGCAGTGATGTTTTAGCCAATAACTATACCATAGAACTCTTACAAATTTAACTAAATTATCTGAAGGGATGTGTGTTTTGTTGGTTCCATAACTGATTTTGTTGTCTATTTTCAGTGGTTGGCAAAAGTGTATCAGTCTCAAGGAATGATGGTTGGAGCAGAGATGTGTTACAGAAGGAGCTTGCAGTTGGCATCACAGCAGGGCAGCTGGAGTGGGAAGTTTTCCAGTCTGCTCAGACTGGCTATGCTTGCACTGGAAATCTGCATGGTAAGATAATCAAAATTATATAACTTCATGATGTAACAGGAGTCCATGTAATGTTGGGCTTCTGCAGTCTTTCTCTGAAATTCCTGCTTAAATGACTTTGCATTTTATGAATGACAAATTGATTAATGAATAAAACAGGATTTCAAGGGGTTATTTTTAGAATGTCCTTTTGTAAGTGGATGCTGTGAAATAATCATGTAGAATCACTGTATACATAAAAAGGATAACTTGTTTGATAAGGATTGTTCCTCTAATTGATTCAGTTTGATCATCAAAATTGCAGTGTCCTTCAAGTCTCTGTCCCCTTGCTCAGATTACTGTCTTTAATAAATGTTTTGCCTATACTGCTATCTGGAAGCTTCAGTCAGGTTTCAAGTAACTTTGTACTATATATGGTCACTTCTAGATCTGCTGCCTTGCTTTAAAGTATAAAGATAATATAAGGGAAGCATACATTGTGATGTAAAGAAAATATCTGACTTCTACTTTGCATTGAGGAGCCAGGTGAACATAACTCAAATTCTTGGAAAGCATCTGTTCTCTTTAGGCACTCTTACTCTAGAAATTGGAAGTGCTCTTGTGGGCTTCTTTAAAGGTGATAATAAGAGGTAGATATTGGTTAATCCTGGTTTACGCTTTGACATGTATTTTAAGAGGCTGCCAAGCCAGCAGGTACATCCAAATTCAGGCAAAGGAACTCCACACATCATAAGTGCTAATATAAGAAAGATCCTCAGTTTTACTGAGGTTAAACTGCAAAACTTGCTTCTCGTAGGGGGAAAAAAAAAAAAGAATCCCCTGAGTGAAGACAAATTCACATTCTGTGTGCTTCAAACAGCAGAATTCATCAAGTGACAGGATTATTTCCTTCCATGATTTTTCCCAGTAGTCATTTTCCCAGTAATATGCATTGAATTTCTTAAATATCCTCAGTATCTGCACAGCTCTCAAGGTACTCTTTAACTGAGTTGATACTATTTCTTCAGATGGTGGCCTGAATTATGTAAGGCTATTTGACTTTGTTTTAAAAATAGAATAAATGTAATTATCTTCTTTCTGCTTTTGAACAGAAACAGTTATGAACAGGACAGTTTATACATGGATTTCTGTTAGGCCTTTGATTAGCTCTGACTTAATTAATTAATATGCAAAAGGCTGGTCAAAACCTTGGCACCCCTTGAAGCAAAACATTATGTCTACTGTCCAAACAATAGCAAGGTTATGTTCTAACTTGTCACTCCAAAAGTAATGCCTCCTACTTATTTTCTCTGCAACAGCTGCAAAGGGCAGAACAGCACTCTGGTAGAGCAAATTCTCAGCTACACAACACTCTTTATTTTAAAACAGTCATCACCATTAGCTATGTGTTTTTGCCAGTGATGAACAAGAGCCAGCATGATGCTCTTATAAAAAAATCTCCACCAGTGGATGTGACATGTTGCCACCACTGCTGAATTGCACCACCCACCACCTCACTGTGCTGACAATGAAATGTGATGCAATATTGGCAGGAAGGCTCAGCTTCTGCTACTGCTGTACCACCAACATGTGCCTCTGACATCATGGGCCAGCGTGACAAAATAGGAGGCATTACTTTCAGAGCAGCCCTCCTAATAACCATTTTGTTGCCTTTATTTTCATAGGCTAATATCTCAAATGAGCACTGGCCATCCTTGGTTCAGGAGGCAACAACTGAAGCTTTGAAACTCTCTTCCTGTCCCTTGGCAGTTCTCCTGCAAGCGCTTCTACAGTACATTCGCAAAATGGGAGCAAGGTATGCAGTCTGGATCACGTTGTCTAAAAGTATTTACTTGTCAGAATTAAAAATGTCCAAGTGGCCACGATGGTTGTATCTAACTCCTAGACCGAAAAGAAAACTGAAAACAAGAGTTCTTGGAATAGCATGACAGTTAAAAGGGAGAGCAGAGAGAAAGGGTTAGTAGTTAGTAGTGGGGAATAAGAAGCAGCAGAATCTCACTCCTCTTCTGAAAAAAAAATTGTAATGACCTGCATACTGTAAGTACTGGAAGGCCACAATGAGTTCTTCCCAACACCTGGAAAATCAGATTATTTATGAAGGGCAGAACTCGTGAAACAAGAGCCAAAGCTGTTTGCACCACTGAATGAATACCATATCCTTAAACTTATTTGTGAAGTTTTGCCAAATTTCTAATAGTACAGTGAAGTTGGAAAGGGTCTCAATTGGGTAGTAGCTGGCAGTTTTAGAAAGTAGTATCAGATAAATAGATTTGAGACCTTCTGTTACTCTAGTCTTAGTTCTATGTTTCGGAGAAACTGCTCTGAGTTTTGGATTAAATATGTTTGTATATAATATTCAGTTCTGTTGAATTGTTAAAACTCATCGTAATAAGTGCTGCTTGCTGGAGCAAATGTCTCCTGAAAGATTTATTTTATATAGAAAATATCTGTTGTATTTGAGATCTGAGGTTGTGCTGAGTTCACAGACACCAGATACAGTTTTTATCTCAGGTGCAGTTCTTTTCATGTTATGTGTAGCAGTTATAAAATCTGCTATTTCGGTCTGTGTAGTTACTAGTTAAAGCAGTAATATGAATATACTAAGTGAAATACTAAGTAAAGTAATGATGGCAATGTTCCTTAGCATTCCAACTGACAAGTAGATTTCCAGATAAAACTATGTAGGAAACAAGCAAACACATTTCTGCTTCCTCGCTGGTATTTCCATAAAGGACTTCCTTTTATATTACTTCTGGTTATTATTGCTTACAGTTGGATATTGGTGTGTTGCACCTAGTTAATGGAATTTTGCAGTTGATGTGGATTGTTTTCCATTATGCTTCTAGAGAGACTCGTCGAATGTTGGAGAGAGTGGTTTACCAACCAGGGAATCCAGAAACCATTGTGTCTGTGGCTCGTTGGTACCTCATGCAACACCTATATGCCAAAGATGATTATGAATTAATAGATGTAAGACAATTCATTCTACATAGAAATGCAATCGATTTTCATTTTATTTTGTGGCTGTAACTTCTAAGAGGAGTAGGGAGAGATTAGGGAAGTGATGACTCTTCTGGCAGAATACAGTATTTAAGGATTCCATGCTGACAAAACATACCTCTGTTTGTATCCTGCTGACTTGAAAGTCTTCAATTCCTACATGTGATACTAAAGAAAATCAAACAGTAAAATCTCTCTGTAACCCAAAATCATAATTTTTGTACTTGTGATTTTTATTGTATTTGTGATGATGCGTTATTTTTCATTCTTAATAAATGGTGCATGATTTTATGTGCCTAGCACTATACAAATTGATTTGGTCAAATTTGCAAATCCACAAAGTTCTTGAATATGATGGGAGGTGATTCACTTTGGCTTGTAATTAGAATCACTTTGCTACTTGGATTCTGAATATGCAAATAGAAGGTGTGGAAAGTAAATGGAGAAAAGTTAAATTTAAGTGGGGAAGGCGAAAGGAAACCTTGGCAGTTTTAAGGAGATAGAATGCTTCTTTTTGACTAATTTAGATTTATACAGATGTATTGTAAGGAGGAAAGTGTGCAGTGACAGGGAGATAGGTCTCACCTAGACCTGTTGATGTCATTGCCAGCAGGGAACTTTTTTATACTCAGCTTCTAATGACAAATGATGCTGCTGTAGTGCACTGCAAGTGACTACAAGCTCAGTAGGAGGCTAGAGTGCTTTTTCTAATTAAATATGTAATGCTTTAAGTGAGCTATTGTGTCACATTGAATATTTCTTATTTCAGTCTGGACTTGCTTGTTACTTAAACTTTTAAGAAAATTGGATAGTAGAAATTAATATGAATAAATTTGAATTAATATGAATTTGATTTCCGTTAAATACTAACATTAAACGTAAGAAATTCTCAGTGCTTCTTTGCTTGATTTTTCTCCAGGTACTTGTAGAAAACGCCAAAGCTAATGGGGATATTAGAGCTCTGGATCTACACAAGAAATTATCAGCAAGTGCCTAGTATGGACTGTCTGAAGTGGAACGTCTTCCATTCACGCAACTTAATTGGGCCATCCTTCAGGAGTTCTGTGTGGTCTGGGCTTTTCTGTTTTTTGTCTGGCTTTATTTCTTCTTGTGTCAGCAGCAACTTTTTTTGAGCAAAAGTAGGTTGTTCTTTTGTTGATGTAAGTCCCATCATAAAATACACTTCATTTGAAAGAAAAAATAGCTGATTTTTTTGTTTGTTTGTTTTCTTCTTCTCTGAAGCCTCAGTACTGTTTGCAGTAGAGATTTATCATCTTTCCTTGTTGGCCACTCACAAAGAAATACAATGTTGACTGCATTGGCAGTGATGAAAGCTTCAAGAGGTTTCAGTTTGGCTTTTTTTCCTGTAGCAGTCTTACTAGTTAATTGACAGCAAACTTTTCTTTCCTCCCAGAAATTGTAAAACATGCAGAAATTTAAAATGTTTTGCATTTGTTTTGCAACCAAGAACCAAATCCACTTAGAATTTCATGTGTGGTGTCATTTTATACACTTCATGTTTTTTGTTAGCTAATCTTTACTGCAGCAGTGTGTCTTGTCCCACCAATGAGGAGGGGGGAGTGAGCAAGATTCACTGAAGGGCTGAATTGCTGTGGAGCATGTTGGTGGATCATAGAGTTTGGTTACTCTGGTTCACTTTTCTCATGCAAAAGTCACAGTTATCTGTGAAGTAAGCATGTTTTCTCAGTAGATAATAGTTCTGTCACACATGTCTAGGTTTAAACCCTGGTACCAGAAAGTCCCAACAGTTGCATGTCTTGAATCAAAGGTTCACAAATATGGGATATACCATATTTTTGTGGGGTTCCACATGAGTGTTTTGCAACTAATTGTCCATGAACTGTTCATTAGTGGGGATTACCTCTTGGGGTTGGGAGTTTACTTTTGTTCTTTTATTATACTATCTGGATTGGACAAAAAATACTTAAGGGACCAAACACTTTCCTAACAAGAGAGATCACAGTGAGGTTAGCCACCCCATTCATTAGTAACTTGATAGAGATAAACAGAGCATAAAAGAACAGTATATTCATGTTGTAAGGGTTCACAATGAGGTAAGGAATTTCAACAGTGTTTGTGTAAACAAGATTACACAGGATCTCTGTTTCTCAGGGATAGCACTTCTGCTTTCGATACTGCCTTCTTACAAGGCATCTCTGCACTGTGCCCCTCAAATGCCCACTGTTTTCAGGCTGCAAGTGAGGCATTTGTAGTTCAAATGCAGAGCTCTTGCTTCCAACACATAACATACTGTGTCTTTTGAGGTTGTATCAACTAGAAAATAATAGGTAACTAGAGAGGGTATGTAGCAATATAGCTATACTCCTGAAATGGGAATGAGTAACCCCCTTCCTTCCCCTCCTCCCCCCAGAGATTTATATTTCTGCATGTATTTTGAATACACTTCTGGTTCAATGTTGCTGTCTTTTGACTTAGATAATATGTGAGAAGTTTAACCAAATAATGGCAAATTTAAGGCCTGCAGCTGTTGAGATGTCTAGACAAAGGCCTTGTTCTGTTTGATTCCAGATTTGGATAAAACCAGTGATAATTGTGCCCATGCCAGGTTGACTGGCTTATTCACATTCCCAGTTTACTGAGATAAGATTATATTCTTACTATGTGGATATATAAACTTCTCCTCTGTGTGCCCATCATCTTCCTCATGGGGTTAATGCGTGCTGCAAATGGTCTTGTAGTCGATCTGTACATGGTTTCAAGGAATCAGGCAGGCTTCAGATTAGGGGATTTGTTCTGTTGGGGTTAGCAATTAAAGATTGCACTGGGGAAGGCAGTTGACAGACTGAGTTTCTATTATGCATTAACTCAAGGCAAGCATCCTTCCATAAACTCTCTCATTTTCTTGAGCTAACCTGCTGTATTTTTCCAGGACTTTAGACATTTTGGCTGCCAAGAATGGCACCATCTAGGCAACCTGCCTGTCCTCATCCTGGCCAATTATCAATGGTCTCCATCTTAATTACTGGCTTTGTTCTTGGGGTAAAGTATTTTAGGCTACTTTCCAATTCCTTAGTTGTGTACAAGGTGCTTAAGCCCGGTTTCTTGATCAGCTGTGCCAACCTTGTAAATGGCAGCTGACTATCCAGAACAGAGTCAAGGTCTGACCAATCAGGAGAGCTTGTCCTTCATCCTCTAATTCAGACTATAACATTTTCTCTCAGTCTGATGTATTGGACAGAGCCATGAGGAGTTGCTGAGTGATACTACATTTGGCAGTTAGCTGGCTTTGCAGGGTTTTCATTTGTTCCTGCAAGAATTTAACCGTTTTATCACTGGTTTCTTTAACTAGGTGCCTCTTCTGTGCCATCACTAGTGCTGCTCCCAGCACAGCATATACGATGGCTTTTCCTTTCCACAGACATGCTTTTCATTCTTTTGTAAATGTTGCAGTCATGTTTGTTACAGCGTTTGGATCATACCAACTAACACAGGCTCATGCCATCCCTGATGGGATGGGGCATGCCTTACATTCCTTAAGCTTTTCAACAAGAGGAGAGCAGTCAAGCATCAGCATTTTCCAGGCAGCCATGGGTTGCCACAGAGAAACCTATCTTGGCGTATAGCTTAGAGGTCACTTTCCAGTGCTTCCTCAGTACAGTCACTCTGGGACCAGTCCCTTATGCAGTATATCCCTCTGACTGTGGGCTGTAGTAAATGTTCTCATCAAGACAAACTTGTGATCACTGGGGACAGGGTCATATTTATACTGTGCGTAACAGGCTCTATTTATGTCTTGGTGATGCTTAATTGAATGAATCATGACGGTGGTTCTTAATACATGATGTTATTTTGCCTTTCTGTACATGACAATAAAAAATAAATCAGTTATTCTAATCTGTTAGTGTTATCACTAGTGATTTTCAAGCTGTTGACTTTAGAGTTGTGATACCTGTCCATTCCTGGTGTACAGTTTCTAAAAGCTTCTGCACATCCAGAAGCATCTTATGATGGTTGGCATCTCATGCTAGACACTTCCCAGGCTTGCAGTGCACTGCTGCCATAGTAGGACTGGACTGAAGGCACAGTTGGCTTCAGTACCACTTGCACCTGGCTTAAATAAAGCAGGATGCTGAGCTGTGATGGAGGAAAACCATGGGGCCTATCCACTAGCACATCTTGGCTACCAGCCATGCACAGTGATTGGTAGAAAGTAGGTGCAATCCACAGGCTATCACTGTCATTTTAAACATTAACACTAGGCTCAGTAGGATGGATTTTCTGTTCTGTGGAGGTGAACACTGAATATCAAGAACCCCTTCTTGTCTCCCATCCATCTCAATACCTTACTTTAAAAAGACTTTTTCTGATAAATTTAGATGGATGGTGGTTGTCTTCACAGCCTGCTGTCACATAGGCCTGAGCTATCAGTAACTGCATGTATTAAAAGGGAATGTTGCAGAAGCCAGACTCGTGACTCTCAAGACTAACTGTAACTTTTTTTAGCCTGCTGCTATTAATAGTCTTGAAAAGTGTGTACAGCCCATAGTTCCTATCCTCAGATATGGCTTTGGTATTTATGCCTCCTACTGTAGTGGTGGGAGAACCATCATAGCCAGCTTGGTGACAGCATGCTAAGTGGCTGCCAGTCCTTGTTTTTAGGGCATTAAAGAGAAGTTCTTCCACTTGAGTATTATCCTATGCTTCATCCAGCATCAAACCCTTCTAACAGCTAGGACAACAAAGGACCCAGGCTACAGAGGCCAACGTAACTAACCACCAACAGTGAATATTCTGTGTATTTTTTAAAAAAGTCCAGTGTTCTCTCTCTTCAGAAGGCCTAGAAGTTAATAACTTTTACTGTGATCAATAATGAACTCCTTGAACACGATAATTACACAGCCCAAAATCATATTATGTACCCTTAGAAAAAAAAACCAAAAGCATCTATCTACCACCTACACAGTGAAGAGTCTTCTGGGATCATGAGTTTAAGTGTCTGTAAAATCAAACAATAACTTGTTCTCATCATTAATGTACAGCCTCTAAAAAATCAGAACTTATAAAATCACTACTGAAAAAAATTGTGAATTCATGCAGGTGGAGACAGCCCTATAATTTATATTATCGTAGAGCTCAGCTTTGGAAATCAAAGTGCTACACAAAGGCACGTGAGCATCACTGAGATGGAGGACTGAGACGTGGTTATGGATTTCACTGACTGGAAAGTTGTACATTTGGTTGCTATCAATGTAAAATAAAAGGAATAAAAGAAGGAAATAAAAGAAGCTCCGATTATATTTTGTTGTATTATGTTGTCTTACATAAAGCAGAATGGAATGCGATCTAATAATCTCAAGGTAGAGCATCTGATTACATCAGATATGAAGGATTTTATATGCTGCTTACAAGCACGAGAAAATGGCTTCCTTCTGAGAAGCCATCTAGTTGGGCCATGCATGTTTGTGACCATTCATTCTATTGTCTGTATTTCTCCTGCCCTGGATTTCTGTTCAGATGGTACCATGTAGTGCTGCAATTACACTGATTTAGGTGTTCTTGCCTGACCTTAGACTTTAACAAAGCTACAAGTATTTAGTTATGTCTCTCACATAGTTTTGTTTGATACAGAAGTTTGGTTTATATCAGCACCTTTTATGTCTGAGAAAACATAAATGTTTTAATTCACAGATATAAAATTGGAGAACTATTTTAGTGATTCACAAATCTGACTTTGCAAGGATAATTTACATGCATAATCATTTACATGCATAGCCCATTGGAACTTAGTTCTGAATGTATAGAATCCAACTTTTCTCCCAGACAATAGACAAATTAATTCTTTGTCTATTGAGTTAACTGGACAGCTGACAGTTAAATAACTTTTTAATTTAGTGGGATCATTTCAAGATTTCAAGTCTGATCACAGTGAGCAGTGATAAATATTGACATAACTGCATTACGCAATGAAGTCATTCAAACGGCAGCAATGCTCCAAATATATATTTATGTGTGATCTTACTTCCTAATTGGGCCCTCAAGCCCTTCCAGTATAACCACACAAACCCGTACTAATATAAAGCAATTTTTGTCTGTGGCCTACTACCATATAGAAAGAATTGATAAATAGGAAATACACTGTAATATTTTTGTCCTTTCCTCTGTCCCAGGGATAGACTCTGAAAATTGTCCATCTTTTTTTTCTGCTTACTTTTGGCACCATATACCTTCAGGAGGGCATTCATCAATAATCTTGCTTTTCCTCTTTTTCTGCTACTCATATACAAAGAACATTGGCAGCCATGGTGCTCAGTGGGGAGGTAGATACACCATGTCACATCAACTACTGTTTCACTGGCAGCAAAAACATGGGCAAAAAATGTCTGGAGTGGCTAGAACAAGCCAGAGAAAGACAAGCAGTGTGGCTGCCAATGGAACACCTCTCCTACAAGGACAGGCTGAGAGCTGGGGCTGTTCGGCCTGGAGAAGAGAAGGCTCTGGGAAGACAAGAAAGCATCCTTTCAGTATATAAAGAGGGGCTGCAAGAAAGAAGGGAACAGATTCTTAAGCAGGGTCTGTTGTGATAGAGCAAGGGGAAATGGGTTCAAACTAAATTAGATTGGATATAAGGGGGAAGTTTTTACAATAAGGGTGTGAAGCACTGGCACAGAGAGGTGCCCAGACAGGTGGTGGATGCTTTGTAGGCACTCACAGTCTTGGTGGGGCTCAGCACAGGAGAGTTAGACTCAATGGCCTTTAAAGGTCCATTCCAGATCAAATGGGTCTGTGCTATCCTGCCCTGTCACTGCATTGACAGATGTTAAGACACCACTCACAGTCAGTAGTGATGTCTGCAACGAACAGAACAAGAAGCACACCAGAGCATGGATTCAGAATATCTCAAACTGCTGCACATTACAGAGATTTATTTCAGTGCTACTGGTTACCCAACGCATGTAAAAATCTTGATAAATGCGGAGCCAACCTGAAAGAGGCAATCAAGATTAAGAGAGCTTGGCAACAATCAAGATGCAGGAAGATTGTGACTTTGGTTACAGTTGGTTCTTCTGTCTTTTCAAGAAGCCAGCATTTCCTAGGACTTCACTCCAGATTATTCACTGGAGAAACTCTAACATACTCAGTTGCTTCCTGCAGTGGGAACATGACTAATTGCTGAGTGGAGTTCCCTGCTGACAGCCTGAGTTTGGTTTCACCAGTTGTGCTGTGCACAACTCAGCTTCTTAGAGAAGCTACCTGGAACCCATGGTGGCTTCTCTCCGTACCTCTTTTGCTGTAGAACAAGAAGCACGCAAGACTTGAAACAGAAAGGTAATCTCAGTCTTTTGAATGCCTTCCCTGGGAGATGGATCGTCTTAGGCCTTCTGAACACAGACATTATACTCTGGAAACTCAGATTTCTTTTGCAAATTGTGACCACCTTATTTTGCCACCCTGCTAAAGAACTCTCACTAGCCTCTGGTGTGAAATCATACTGATGTTCCTTTGTCTCTGCTTCCAGAGTTTTTCCCTTATTTCCCTTATTTGATTGTTGTGTGTTAGTTGAGGTTTTTTTGGGGGGGCGTGGGAGGGGTGGGGAGGAGAGGGTCGAGTGGAAGGAGTTGCTTAAGTACAACAAAGCCCACTGCCAATTACAGTTTTGAGCACTACATTGCTAATCAGCAACAACTTTCTTCAGTAAGACAGAGGTGAGTAATAAACCTTAATAATGTTTCTGCTAATAATTAACTTGCATTTTAGCATTTGTACCCAACTTACAAGCTACTTTTAATGATTGAGTAACTTCTTATAAGCAGTCCAAGTCATTCCACTTTTCATAACGCTTTTACTACCTACACATCCTGTGGAGCTGAAGGAGTCTTTTCAGCCTGATTTCAGTATTTACAGCAATCTAAGACATAGCTTCCAGCAGAACTGGGCTAACACTGCTTAAACATTGAGTGGTAAATTCATGAAGTCCTTTAAGTAGTATGAATACTTCTGTATGAAATCTGCTTTCAATATTCTAAGTCCATCTTTATTTAAAGCTTTTCTTTGTGTACTTTTAATTGTGAATTTGAAAATGGCTGCAGGTGTAGCAGAGCTGTTATTTTTGTGGCTGTCCAATTTCACAAGCCACAAGAACGTCCTACAGTGACAGGGGAAAACAAAGGTGAGCATGTTTGCACCAATGCTGCTTTTATTGGAGAGAGCATCTGAGTGTGTTTATAAGGGTTTGCTTTTGCAGTTCAGTCTCATGGAAAGTCTCTTGCTTTGTATGTGTATTTCTCAGTTTTCTTCTTTTCAAGTTTCAGCTTTGTGTTCTGTATTTGTTTGAGCAGCTCCAGAGACTCGTGAATGGATTGAAATCCTGGTAGAAAAATAACAACAATTAATTAAATTGTGGTTGTTTTTAATACTAAGAGATTCTTCTTTTTTTTTTCCTCAAATACTTCTGACCCACATGTAAATCAGAGCACATTAAACCTAATCTATTTATTTCTTCTTTTCACTGAATACCATAAACATGAAATATCAGCTTATGTTGCCAACTCCTTGCTGTAGGAGTCATATTTTCCAATGCACTGGACAGGCAGGAATCTCAAGAGCCCCCACTAAAAACTGGAATCTTTTATTCTGAAATTTATTATCCTAGCATTCTTCTGCTTTCAGTCCTTCATGCCTCAAGCTCCTTCCTGTATGAAGATTTTGCTAATTTAGAACTTCATTTGTTAATATCTCTGGAGTAGACCTTGTGGGTTGCAAATAATGAAGGAATTGGAACTGAAGTAAGTAGCTGTGGTCCTAGACCTAGAAGATGAGAACGTATCAGATGTGAAGAACTTGTGTAGTGTTTTCAGGCATCTGTTCCCTTGGAGTGTTGGCTGAGTGATCTTTTTGCATTAACTAGTGTTTCCATTTTGTTTCCATTATCTGCTGCAAGTTTGGCAATAGCATACTTTACAGTGAGCAAAATCGTCCTTTCCAAAGCGTTGTGCTTTGTGCAAGATGAATTGCTGTTGGTAGTTGAACAGCCAGAATTGGCTCAGGCAGTTAATGAGTCCATGCTCTGGGAATTACGCTCAGCCTGATTGTACCCATAAGAAGCATCTAGTGTGTGTTCAGCAATGTTATCTAAATGCTTCTGTATTCATCTATCCTATGGTCTGGGTAGGGTAGCTATTTAACAACTGGGTGCCTCTTTCTCAATCTCCTGTTAGTGGAGAATGGGGAATAAAGGCTGTAAAAAATATAAAGCAATCAAACATGATCAGCAGGACCTGAGGCAAAAGGCAAAAATGTTCACCTCTCAATTCCGGTTAGTGACCTTGTGAGCAGAAGAAAGATGTACTCAGAGAAATTTGGAAAGTGGATTGTGAAATTGCCCTTTAGATCATCTTACCATCAGACCCTTAGGAAGAGAAAGCAATCTGTGTGTGAATATGCTGTTGGTGCTGGTAAGGACAGATGGGCTAACCCAGATGCCTAGAAATGACACCTGTGAAACCAAAGTGTGGAAGAGAGGAACAGTCTTGTGAAGGTCTTGTCTCATTACTGGAAAATATTTTCTGCAGCAGTAATTTACTGTACAAATATACTGACAGATAATTGCATGAAATTCTCACCTGATCTGTATTCATTCTGGATTTCCTCAAGCTCCTTCCAAATCTGTCTTTCAAACCTGGTGATTCTTGCATGCAGATTTTTTTCATCACTCTTCATTTGGTTCAACTGCCTTTTGTATTTCTCTGGGTTGTCTGATTGCTCTAGCTGTAGTGACAGAAGTAGAAGCTTCTCTTCTATTTTCTTTTCTGCTGCTTCCTTTAAAAACATGGCAGAAGGTAATGGTAAGATGCTTTAAATATGCCCACCATTATACTCCATCCTAGCAACCCTGAAATTAATCAGTTATGCTTCCCAATCCCAAGAATAAGAGCACTGCAGAAATGCAGTTAGGTCTGGTACCGTGGAGGGGTGTCAATCCTCTTTTCTTCAACTAACTGGATTAACTGGTGAAGAGGCTGGGGCAGGCCAGAGGGGCTTTCTTTATTATTATTTTTATCATTTATTTCAACTCCAGTTGTTCTCTCTGTTGCATTCTCTCTAACAACAGCCTGGGAATTTAAACAACTTATTTCAGGCTGCTTTCATGCACTTACCTCAAACACAAGTTTATGAGCCAAGGGGAGAAGAAATGAAGGGTGTACCCAGCTGCCCATCAGTATGGGCAGTTAGCCCCTAACAGCTGCTCTTTGGAGCCCAGTGTCACTCCTAAGGGTCACTGCACCTCCTCAGGGATGTGGCTCCTCATGGCTCATATCCAAGTCATGCTGCTGCCCATTCCTTTCTTGCTCTCCAAGTTGCACAGAGTCCTCTGCTAAGATCCTAGCTTGATCATCAACATGTTCAAAATCCCTCACCCTCTGCAGTCCCAGTGGCACAGAGAATTCAGGCAACGCTGGGGTCTGTCTCTCAGGGAAAATATTTTGCAAACCTGACAGAGTTTTTTGAGCCTAAACTGAATTTATGGTGATGCTGAAAAGGCATTCTGTGTTTACAAACATTGCCATGCTGTGCAGGTGGCTGGTGGAGTGAGTCAGCTCCAGGAATAACCAAACTGCTGCTTCGTACTCCCAACACAGCTCCAGCTTCAGCACAGAACACATCCACCAGCCCTCTTATCCATCTGACTTCAGCCATGTCAAAAAGGTGACCAACAGGACCTTTAACAGATTTTTTACATGGTCTGATAGTGATAGGACAGTGGGAATGGTTTTATACTAAAAGAGGGGAGATTTAGGTTAGATCTTAGGAGGATGCTCTTTACTCAGAGGGCAATGAGCCCCTGGCACAGCTGCCCAGGGAAGCTGTGGTGCCCCATCCCTGGAGGCGAGGTTGGATGGGGCCCTGGGCAGCTGAGCTGGTGGGGAGCAGCCCTGCCCAGGGTACAGGTTGGGGCTGGATGGGCTTTGAGGGCCCTTCCAACTCAAACCATTCTGCAATCCTATGTTTGATCCTGAAAACAGCTGGCTGTGCTGCTTAGGCCCATGTCTGAGCAGGGTTGGTGTACTCCAAGTGGGTTTCACTTCACACTGCTCCCATCTCCAACAGAGTGTTGAAGTTTACCTCAGCCCTCAGGGGCTGAGCTGTGTTTTCCCTGAGAAGACACCCAGCTGTTGTAGGGAACTGCTTTAGCATGAATGATCTCTGGAGGTCCCTTCCAACCCATTCTGTGATTCTGTGACACCAGTAGCCCTGTGCACACTTGTATGCGTATACACAAGAATAAAGGCACACCTGATAACTTAATCTATTAGAAGGCTACTTACAACTCTTTAAGTCCTGTTAAAGTTGCACTGCTTGACACTGCAGCTCTCCCCAAGAAGAGCTTAACTACGTATTTTGGTTTGTTTTCTCAAAAATAATCACAAACCCTGCAGTAGCAGGGTAGCTGTGAGACAATGCCTGAGGGGTCAGAAACACTTCTGTACCTGCCTGGTTGCACCAAATGTTTGGTATTGACAACTAGAGATTGTGAAGCAGAATAAGAGGAAATTAAAGTTCTATTGTGTTTTAGTTCCCTTTTGAGTAATTTTTCTGTGTGGTTTTGTTTAGCAGTCTTCATTCTGGTTGTAAGACTTGGCAGGTGTGTTTCAATTGGTTTTGAACTCTGAATCTGAGTGACCTACATGCAGCAAAGGGGGAAAAGCTTTTAGAGTTGTGAAGGAATTGATTAAAAGATACTGGCCCTGTGCCAAGCACTGACTGCTGCAATGGAATCTAAGCTCACTGCGTATTAATATACCAACCACAATAAGGTGATGGCATGTCTACATTTGAAACCAGTAAGAATTTGCATTGAAGATTCCTCACTATTCTGAGCCTGTCAATGAATGAAAAAAAAAAGCCCTTATGATGACCCATCAGTGATGGCACTGATGCTCATTCTGGGACAGGTCACCACTATTGGGTAAACTAGGGTTTCACAAATGCTCAGTTCGTATTGGTTGCCCAGAGGGTTGTGGGATCTCCATCCTCAGAAGCGCTTAAAAGTCACCTGGAGGAGACCAGCCACCAGCCTTTGTTGCTGGTCCTGTTCGAGTGAGGAGCTGTATCCCTGGACTTCCAGATACTCCTTTGAAATAAATTATTCTACAGTCATATGTTTTTCATAATTCAATTGGCCATCCCACAAGGCACCAGAGCAATTCCATTTTTGTGTGCAATCTCATGGTGTCTGTAACTTGCTGTGTGGGAAGCCTTACCAGCCTTTCCTTCATTGCACTGAGCTGCTGGTGCTGGTACTGGGCTCGATCTTCAGATTGTGTCAGCTGCGCCTCCGTCCACTTCCGCTGATTCTGAATCTGATCTTTGAAGTCATTTAGAATGCTTGTCAACCTGAAATTAAGATAGGGTTTTTTTAGTAACAAGACTTAAGCTTTAGTCAGCATTGTGGGGGAGTCTTGAGTCATTACACTAAATTATTTAAGTTACTTCGGATCTCCTCAGTAGTTTCCTAAGGAGACCAAGCTCCATTATTTTATTAATCCTTATCTTGAGACTGCATATACATTACAAAATGTGATTTCTCCAGTGCAATCTAATTTGAGAAAATACCAGAGGGCTAAAAAATGCTGTTTTGCAATTGGAATTATCTTTGTTTAAAGTGAATGAAGAAGCTACACTATCCCATTGAACATCAGCTGTGCTGCTGGACATTACAGTGGGCACCAGAATCACCTGAAGTTTGAAAAAGCTCATAAGGATGAAAGAGATTTTTACGTAATGGTTTACAAATGCAGAGAAAACATGCATGTGCTTATAAAGCACCAGCTGGACAGAAATGTGAAAGCCCTCCCTGGAGACACAAAAGGACAGTAGCTAAAAGGATGCCACACAGACCGAACTTGCAAACTCCTGAGCTGGAGAGCAGCGTGCTTTTCTTACGCTGCAGCAGGTAATTGATAATATGAGCCATGAAGAGACATAAGCATATGTCCAAATTCTAGTCACACATTTAAATTTCCATTCTCATGCAGGTTGCCAGACTTCCAGAGAAAATTTGAGTGTAACTGTATTAATTCCTAAGGCATACTTGAATGCAAAGAGTGACAACTGAAATTTGTTTGGTTCTCAGCCAGCTTACAAACCAGCAAGGAAGGAGCAGGGTTTTATAACTACATGCTTAAAGCACTTGTAACACTTACGTCACTTTCCAAAAGAATGTCTGAGAGAAACTGTTTTTTAAAACCAAGTGATTTATAACAATTTTGTATCTGCCTAATGAAGTGATAATTGCCATCCAATGTAATGTAATTACTAATGTAATGTGAGAAACAAATTAACATTAACAGAATTTCTGTAAGTGACATATTATTGCTGTTTACTTACTGTAGACAGTGCCTTACCAAGGCACTGTACGGCTGTGAGGTCAGTTTATCATTATTACTCATTTTACTAGTTCTAGGATTATTTTAACAATAACATGGGTTTGGGGCTAGGTGAGCTTTGAGATTCCTTCCAGCCCAAGCCACTCTGTGATTCTGTGAATTACTATCCCTTCTGCAAGGACCTAACAAAAAAGAGATCTATAGTGAGCCGGGCTGCAGAGACAGATGAGTTGCCATAGTCTTGGACCACATAGTCCCTGAAATATTAATGACATACTTGTGGCTATTTAATAAGTGCATCCTCTAAGTAGTGCTGCAATAAACGTGCGTGCAGAACTATTGACAAGTGATCTGCCTCTGTGCAGTTGAATACAGCTATCTGCCAGCTAACCGGCCCTGAGAGACAAGTACCCAATCCCCCACCTGTGAAGGCCAATGCTATCTAGCAAAGCAATACTTCCTCTGAAGTCCTGAAGTAGTTTAAAAATTCATCAGGTTTTCAGTAACTGTATATAGAAGTATCAGCTTGCATTTTCACAATACAACTGCCAGATCAGAAAAACTGCTGGTTACCAGACAGTTTCATGCCATTTGAAGAGGTAACTGGGCTTTAAAACCAAATTAAACATGCTAGTTCATAAGCAGAAACTCCAGTCTGTCCTACCAAAAGAAGTTACATTTTGCTTCACATTAAAAGACACAGTTCTGGTGCATCTCAAAGCCTTGGAAGCCTCCTATTTCTATTGGAAGTTTCAGTAAGGCCTAATTGACTTATGAGAAACTCAGCATTTTCTTAAATTGTGATATTTCCCTCTTTTCTGGCATTTTTCCTTTTTTTTTTTTCCTCTTTTATTTTGGTATTTGGGGGGTTGGACTTGATGATCTCTGGAGGTCCCTTCCAACCCCTAAAATTCTGTGATTCTTGTTAATCTCACATTATTCTCTTCATCCTTTACTCTCTGTCTTTCTGTTACTCCTTTTTTCCTCACTTTAATTCATTCCCCTTTTTAGTTGTTATTTCAGTATTCATCCCTACTCCTTTTCTTGTTTTCTTGATGTGAATATTTTCTGTTTAAATAGCATATTTTTAACTCTGAATGCAACTCAGATAAATTTAATTCAAATGCTCCAACATGATAAGAAGTGGAAATGCTGCCTTTGAAATATTGTTGCAGTATTAATATAATTAGATTTCAAATTACTTGTGCTGGCTTTGCTGTTTAATGCTTGGCTGTTTAGCATTGTTCTGCATATGGATGCCATACACTTTCATTCACTGTGTAATCACTGGAGCTCCTACCTCTGTAAAACTCATCAAGATTAAAAGGATGCTCTAAAAGTACTTTTGCATCCAGAGCAGGAGAAATATTGGTTGGAGAAAGAAACAATAAATTACAAATCCAAGGACATGTGAAACAGTACAGCTTCACTCCTCAGCTCCATTCCTGTCCTGCCCCTGCCCACCTCCCTCAACCAGCACTTCCCCATTCCAGCTGCTCTCCCAACTGAACAGACAGAGCAAACCTTTCAAGAAAATGTCACCTGCACTTTAGGCAAGTCACAAGTTAGACCTACACTGTTAGACTACAGTGGTAAATAGTACCTTTCTACTCAGTGCTTTTTTTTTAGCTATGGAAGGGTAATTGCTTTTGTACCTTCTTACAGGATGGTATTTTGTGCCTCATTTTAACAACTAGCTTATAAGACAACGTATTTTCATCATGTATTTTCATTATTTTATAGCATGGATCTTCATTAACCTTTTCTTTATGTTTTGAATAGATGTTAACTAATGGGCTTGTTTGGCTGTTTCATGACAACCTGTTCATCATACTGAAGTATCTAAGGTGAATTATCATAATGAAAACCCTTCATCACCTACTTGAAATCCAGAAGTTGCAATTCGTGACGTTGATCTCCCTGGACTGTCTTTAAATTTGAGCTTTGATCAGAGTTGGAAGTCTCTATCTTGCCTAATAGCTGCATTGCCTAATGAGAATTAACAGAGAATGCCTTTATGAGCCAGAAGGTGAGCACTTATCTTTAAATATGTATTATGATTGCAAGAGTGAAAAAAACAACTGACTCAAAGGTACAACATTGAATTTCTCTCACAAATGATTTCATTCAGCGAGGACTTGAGCTCAGGGTCACTCAGACTATAAGAACCACTTAGTGAAAGTTTTTTTGGACACAAGCTTTGTAATTAAATTCACAGATAATGAAGACTTTTTATTTCAAGACATTGTGCACAACTAAAACTTCCCTGAAGATGTTAGAACCCAAGGGGTAATATTCCTTGACAGAAAATGTTCATCAAACACCTGTTGGACTCCCAACATCAGTGAAAGGAGGAGACAGTCACTCACAGATCAATCCCTCATCTGCCCCATCCATGCTGAAATGAACATACAGGCTCTCTAGCCTGGGTTCCTGCACTCTGAGGCATTTTTGGCTGGAGCTGTCCCTATTCTATGTGGCCATTCCCTTTAGGGGAGCAGGATGAGAGAGTGCCTCAGGAACCAGGGCTGTGGTTTCTGGACCCTCAGGCAAACCATAAAATCATAGAATCATCAAATCGATTCAGTTGGAAAGGGCGCTTAAGGTTCATCCAGTCCAATTCCCTTACAATGAACAGAGAAACCTACAGCTTGAGCAGGTGCTCAGAGCCCCCTCTAGCCTGACCTTAACTGTCTCCAGGGACAGGGCATCCACCACATCTCTGGGTGACCTGTGTCAGTGCCTCACCAACCTTATTGTAAAAAACTTCTTTATTTCCAATCTGAATCTCCCCTCTTTTAGTTTGAACCCATTTTGCCATTTCCTATCACAACGGATCCTGCTAAAGAGCCTGTCCCCTTCATTTGTATAGCCCCCTTTAGTACTGAAAGACTGCCCTGGTAAGAAAATGCCTTCATCTGGTTGATAGCTGTGGCACATGTATACCAACAGGGAGCAGCTAAAGGCTCATTACATAGTTTTGATAGCTGAATACACACGCACAAAAAAAAACTTCATTTTGGAAATTCTCATTTGCTTCTTTGCCAGAAATGCAATAGTATAGTTTTCCCCTCCTTACCTGAGAATTGTTCTGCTTCCTGCTTCATATCTATGACAGCTTATTTTTACCTGCTACTGATTCAAATGACCTGACGCACCTTCATTTCCCATTCTCAGGCAAAGAGGAACATCTTCATAGGAATTGAAAAAGACAGGTGTCCAAATAGTGTCTTATAGCAGAACTCCAGGTAAAATACTTTCATTTGAATTGTCATGAGTAATTTTTCTTTGTAGGAGAGGATATCTGGGTACAAAATGACTGGAACTCTGCCTTGTACAGCAGAAGATGCAGTTAAAATGTGGTGATGAGTTTTTAATCAATATCAAGGATAGGAGAAGGTGAATGTCCCATATCTCCTCCCAAGCTCAATTGTAATGCATACAGACAACACCCAGTTTGAATCAGGAGCAGAAAGCTGTCTTGCTGCAGGTTTACAAACCAAACATATCAGTAGGCTGTACTTGTGAATCATCATTGCTAATGCTCTTGAACCTGTGTAAGGTTCTAAAACAGCTATTGAACACAATGAACCTCTCACAAGACCAGCGATAAGGAATCATAAGCAGTAACAGTTGTTATTTGTTGTTTCTCTCTATGGAAAGAAAAAAAAAAAAAAAGAGAAAATACCATTTTTCAGAATATTTTCAGTGCTACAGTTTCAAATATTTTTGAAATATTGCCAGCTTTCATAGGATGTGCTACTAGATATCTCCTTGCAACCACCTTAAAATTGAAGAAAAAAGAGTGGATGTATAAACTATTTTTCAGCTCCAGAATTAATGTAACTGAATTTTCCAGATGCACTAAAGGCAGAATTGTGCTTTTATTTAAGGGTCTTTTAAACCATACTGAGAAAACAACTGTGATGGATCATTCACGATCTTAGTATTGCCAATACTTTTGTTAACTGTTTTTAGACTACATCTATTAGAAAGGCCACTACCATTCTACACCATCAAAGAAAACTTAATTTTTATTTAAAAAAATCCTGAGATGTTTTATAAATGGTGCATCCATCATTAATGTTGATCAACACATAGGAGAGTAAGCACTCTATGTGTGCCTTATCATCACTCATCAGGTGTTGCGAATTTCTGTACTCACCATCTTCTCAAAACTGCCAGTATGATTTTTGAGGAGAGAGCGAAGGCTGTAGATCTCCTTATTGATGTTCTGGACCTCGTGCCTGATAACACGGATGTCTCCTGATAGCTGTGCAATACTTGCCTCACATCTGCAAAAGAACCAGAGACAAGAGAACTTCTGCATGGACATATATAAGGGTGGAGCTGAAGGTGAGGAAGTGGAAGGCGCTGAGCATTTGACCAGCAATCCCTTAGCTGCAGTGACAAAACATTTGGTGTCCATACATTGCAAACCTCCTTGTGGCTATCGGTTTGAGATGACCTGAAACAGTTCACAGCTCACCCTGCTGGGCCATTTCCTACTCAGTTTCCTGCTGTCTAATCTTAAGGTGAGCTAATTTAAATCTCAAATGCAAATTGAGAGGTTACTCAGCCATTCCAGCTGCCTGCAGTTTTTGGATGCCTATCCAGAGTGTAGGAGAGCCCAGACGGCAGCATCCTCTGGCTGGAAGCAGATGTGGAGGATGATCAGGTTTGGAATAGCAACAGGCAAAAAAAATACGATGTTTTATAGGGAGCACTTGTCATTTTCTATTTAAACTCTCTCAGTTGCATTCACTAAAATATCTTGTCACATTTCAAATGGGCAAAGAGATTATATGAGAATGATGGCATTAATTGAATAATATTTACCAGCTTACCTCCAGGTAATATATGCATCCAATTTCTTCCTGTCTTTACTGTACCTATACACAATGTGTAATATATGTGTATACATTTACATAAACACATTTTTTTTTTTTTTCCACAGGAGGAAGATGATTTGTTTTAGTGTATATGTAAATACTTGTATAACATCATAAATACATCCAACATGAGCTAAAAGACAGAGACTTCTGCTCCTGCACCCTTCCCTGAAGAGTGGAGGATGACAGAGAATTACCTCCACATCTGCCCCTCAGGAGTAACCACCTACTCCCATCAAAGGCACTTGAAACAATATTGAGGAAACAAATATCTTACCTTGTGCAGTGTGTGCACAGCATAAAGCACTGCAGCATTTAGTATACATAGTAGATTAGAAGTTGAGTAAAGAAAACAGATGAGTTTTAAAATGCCAGAGAAATTATCTTCCAAAGCACTAAAGGTTAGAGCCAGTGCTGTTGTCAGACAAAGGAACTAAAGAGAGGCTGTGACAGTTTAAATAGACCAGCCTTTTGTCGTCTCTTGATAATGCAGAAATATTGAGATACACCTACAGAGCATTCACATCAGGGAAATGAAAAAATTTTCTGCAGATAATAGAGGCTTCGTGCAAAGGCCAGTACATTGATTTCACAGCCTCTCTTAAGATCATATGTCGCTATATATTTTATTCATCTGGAAAACAAATTACAAAATAGCTCAAAAGGCGAA
>NW_024884767.1:7506349-7511674 GCF_019232065.1 Centrocercus urophasianus | reverse complement strand
TGGAAAACAAATTACAAAATAGCTCAAAAGGCGAACACAGCTCTTAAGAGGGCAGGGGGTGTGAGGTGGTGCCTGCTGCACAGCTTTTACCAGTCAAACCTCAAACACCAGCATGGAGCTGGCAAGGGATGATGCTCCAGGGACTGCGAGCTTCATGGGGATAAGGGACACCGAGCACTATACCGGGATGGAAGAGCTCATTTGTATGTAACAGCAATGAGTCTGTGGCCAAGATGCGATTATGGGGTGACAGCAGCCTCTCCACAGCCGGAGCAGTGGGGATGCTCTCAGAGGTATGCTTCATGGATCATATGTACCTACACACAGTACTGGTGCTTTGTGCAGCGTAGAATGGTTGCAGTTTGAAAGACTTAGTCCTGAAGAGAATGGACTTGTGACTTTAAAAATCCTGCACCAAATCAGTGTAGGAGATCCTCAACAGACTGTGGTGAGATCATTGTTTTTCAGTCACATACACAGAATTTGGGAGTAAGAGACAAACAGCAGGATGGATATGGAAAAGTGCAGGAAATATGCTCCTTGTTAGATATGCATATAAATTACATAGCAAAAAGAAATAGCCTCTAAGGATTGTACAGGAGGATTTAATTATTACCCTATAAAGACATGGAAAGAGCATATATTCAACAAAGGACTACTTAATTTGGCAAAGTTTGCATATTCTGAAGGGTGGAATAACTTCATGGGCATGCATCACTGGCTTTGGTAGTCTAGCACTACACTGGATTTTTCCTTTGAGCAACAAGGAAAAAAAAATCTCAAGAAAAAAATTGTAATGCAGACATCTGTGTAAAATGCAGTGATTATTCAGTCTTCTTGCCAGTGTGTGTGAAGAGACAGGTCAATATTTATGAAAAGTATTGTTTCTTCTTACAGTTGATTACCTAAATTTTAGTACTCTAAAATCATAGAATCATAGAATCACAGAATCACAAGGTTGGAAACAATCTATAAGATCATCCAGTCCAACCGTCTCCTCATCACCATTGCCACCACTAGCACTAAGCCATATCATGCAGCACGTCATTCAGACACCTCTTGAACACTGCCAGGGATGGCAACTCCACCACCTCCCTGGGCAGGCCATAAATATGGATCCCAAGCCCAAAAGAATTCTTGCTTCAATTTCTTTTAAGAATTAGAACACTAATCTAAAATACTGCTAATTTTAGACACTGGCTGCTGATGTTGAAGGCTGTTTTTACTGTCACTGCTATTTGAAACACAAATGTTTGTGTGGTATAGATATGGGGTCAAAAGGTCCCAGAATTAATGGGTGTCCACGCCTGTATTCAACAAGAGTGCTCTGTATTTCAGGGGAAGACACAGCTACAGAAAAGAAAGACACAAATTGAATTACAAGAGTTAATCCACATTAATCCTTCACACATGGCAGAATATAGGAGGATGAATCATCTGCTCTGAGAAAGAGCAGAGCACCATTAAGGTTTACTTCAATCTTTGATTGAGGTCATGCTGCAAGTCAACAGCAAAACTTTCATTGCAAGTTTGCACTGGGAAGATTTCTATTCACTCAAAATATGTAAATTATATGAACTCCTGAGTTTATCTCCAGCTACTCTGGGCCATACTTTACACAGCTTTGAGCTGAGACTCAAAGTCAAAAGAACATGAGGAAGCAAGCATTAATCATCTCTGTTGCAATGATCCTGCTGGTCAGTTCTGGCCCACTTCAGGGCACTGTGCTGAGGACATTTTTGCCAGTGAGAGAAATGAGAATGTGCTGAAAAATCATGAATCACACCAAACTGGACTATGCTTCAGTGTGTACTGTCATGGGTGCCTGACCTCCATTATTCTGCGTGGATTTTCATTGTGTGTATGGAAGTGGATCGGACTTTTTTTTTTTAACCCTCAGCATTTTCTTATGCGTTTTCTGCTTTCCCCAGTGTGTTTGGTTTCCTTTGCTGCAGGCCAGTGCTCCAGTACAGCAAATGGGAACAAGACTCACTGCAGCTGGCAAAAGTGAGCTGTATGCCTGGAGAAACACTGGGAAAAAATAACAGGACACATTGCCCATTAAACGTTATGACTTTGCAGAAAGCATGTCATCTGGAAATTCTGCCCATACAAATTTGAGAACACCAAGAGAAAAATGTATTGTATGATCACCTCTTGCGTTCTTTCAATGCTGATCAGCTGCAAGATTTAAAAAATGTATCTTTCTCCTGCCAAGTTTAAATGTACTGGCTTCACCATCTAGTTTTGAATTCTTGGACTTTTCTTCAGTAGTTTGGAGTCCTTCAGTACACTGTGATTTTCTTTTTCTGCCTCTCTCTCAGTACCTATACCTGGAAGTGAAGAAATCTCAGGATATTTTTTTTTAGAAGCTATACATAGACGCGTACTTCTCTCAGCCAGAAATTTTCCTCATCTCATCACCACATTCCTGGCTGTTCTAACAACATATCAAGCTTTTCACTTCAGAAAGGGAATTCTGGACTCAGTTCAGTATTCTGAATGTTCAGTATTCTGAGAATGGAGCTACCTGGTCCCTGTTCACCAGTCCTCCACAGTTCTGGTCCAGTCTTAGCATTTCTGATACTGTGTATTTCTGGGAGCCCACTGTCAGTTATTCATCTACCATATTCCCTACACTTTTCCTAGAGAATTCAGCAACAGAGCAGTTCCTCACAGGGGTTATAAAGAACTTCTTTTCAGTGGCCCAAGTACATTCTTTCACTACACCAATCATATTTTCGTTATCCACAGATATCAATAGCAATAATTTTATATGGAAAACATAAGACTGGCCTCCAGAGAAAAACAAACAAGGAAACATTGGAAGCAGGCCAGCTCAAGGAGTTTTTTTCCTTAAAGACTACTTTTTTTCAGTGTACTGATCAGTTCAGACATTTCTTAATCCAAATACTCTCTTGATATATAACACATTAGAGTTTCATTTCTTCTTTAAGTCATAACATTAGCTGTTTATAAATGCCTCACAGAAGTTCATTATCAAAGGAAGAAATCATGTTGTTCTTTCCATTTTCCAAGAGAGGAGGTGAAGAACAACAGGACAAGCTTAAGCTACTTCAGCTGAAGTCAGTCCAGACTGGGAAACAAAAGAATTTAAGTATGTTGTGAAGAACAAGACAGGGAAAAAAAGGTATTTTTTCCTGGTTTGATAATTTTATTAATATGTAGAATGCAAAGCACAGATCTATCACAAAAAAATGGAGATATAAAATGAGTGCAAAGTATGTTTGTGCCACCTCTGAGCTTGCTTTGCCTAAATTGGAAAAGAGGGCCATCGTATATTCCTTACCTCACCACTCTTCCACGCAGGTCTCCAAGACTCTGGATATATTTATGGTCCAGACTTTGAATAGCAAAATTGGTTTGCACTGTGCAACCATCTCTTGTTCTTATTTGTCTCTCCAAAACCTGTGAATTCAAAATATTTAATGCGGTGTTGGTTTCCCACATTATTTATTTATATTGTTCAAAAAAATGAGTTGAAGCACCATTTTCAGAATAAGGCCCAAACGCTTATTTTACTCTCAAGAAAGAAGTAAATAGCATATTTTTCTTTCAGAAATCTACACCTGTATAAATCAGCGCTCAGTGCCAGATAGTGTAGGGCTTTGGGCAGCCTATGGTAGTAGGAGATCTCCTTGCCCATGGCAAGGGAGTTGGATTAAATTGGTTTTTAGGGTCTTCTCCAATATGAATGTGAATGTGAATGAATATGAATGTGAAATTATGTGTCTACCTCTCCCTTAAGATTGTGCTTTATGTTGAAAAGTCCAGCTTTCAAAAACAGGGAAATGTTACATCCACCTAATCCCAAACTGGCATGAGTGTCAGTATGAGCTAGTCAGTATCTTCTTTTGCTCTTTTTGTCTGTTTTATTGCACAGTAATAACTGTCTGATCTAAAGACAGAAGGAGCAACCACCCTGAAGGCTTTTTGGCAGTGGCCCATGCTGATCATATCTGTATGTGTCACAATAATTAATTTTAGGAAGCTTTTTGGAGCTACCATGACCTTTAACAAACACAAAGCTGAGAGAGGGAGAGATATTCCAGATGCCCCAGCTTTAGGACTAGGGTTGAGAGCAAAGGTCCTGAGCTGACATTAAAGTGTTGCCACAGCAACATGGCTGGAAAAAAGATGAGAGGCACTTCTCACCTCTGCAACTAAGCTTCTAACACAGATGTCTCCATCATGCAACTTGTAGTCTCTTCATAGAATCATGGATAGGGAATTAATCAGGGTTGTAGCACTACTTGTGTTGAGGCTGTTAGTTCAGCTTATGCAGTTTTGCAACTGCGTCAGAATTTCATCATCTGCATCTTCACTCCCTGGAGAGTCTTTCCCAGAACAAAGTATCCTTTTTAGGGCATTCTTCATGTTCTCAGAGTATGGAAGCCACAAATCCAGGTGAATCCCTTTGTTCTTTTTAAAATGCTTTAAAATGATTATTGCTCAACTGCTCTAATTCACTGTGTGCCAGGAGCAGTTCTCCAAACTGTATTCTCTGATGTCTCTCACTGTGCTGCTTTGCATGCTGTTGGTCCTTCACCTCAGAAATCCTCACAGCCAAAGCATAGAAAGTGAGCAAACACTTAAGACTAGGACACAAAGTAGAGTCATTTAACACCAAGGAAAAAGTTTGGGCTTAGAAAACTCACAGCATCTTGGGCATTTTTCTAGTAAAATAATCCTGATTTCAGGTGAGTCATTATTTCAAATTTGTTATAATAAACACATAAAATCTATAGTATTTCCCCAGTTACATAAGAAGCAAAATTTTGAATTTACTGGCACTTGGAAGACATTCAGCACATGAAAAGATAACACAAATCTCTTTGGAAGTCTGTTTTTTGTACTGTACATTTTTGTCCAAAAAGAAAATCAAGGAGTTGGTGAATTTAACATATAAATTTGACAAATAACAGCAAAGAATTAAAGATCTTTAGCCAGAACAGGGTACCCCATGAACTTTCAGTACAGAATCATCAGTCATCTCAGATAAAGTGTGACCTGAACATTCATTCCAGTTTAAACTGAACTTCATGAAGACTTTCAATGTTCAGTTATGTTTTCATACAGAAATTGTGTGAATTAGAACATCTACAACTAGAAAACTAAGGAAAAAGATTGATTTTTCATGTTATTTTAGAAAAAAAATGAAGTTTACTCATTTCTCTCGAATTCTATCTCCCACGCTCCAACAAAAATTAAAGCAAATAGGATGTGAATCTTCCAGGTAATAGAAAATAACACAAAAACTTGTTTGTCTGCTTCCCTTCCCTTCTGTTTCCCTTGCCTTGCCTT
>NW_024884767.1:7467730-7505906 GCF_019232065.1 Centrocercus urophasianus | reverse complement strand
CTTTCCCTTTCCCTTTCCCTTTCCCTTTCCCTTTCCCTTTCCCTTTCTCTTTCTCTTTCCCTGCTCTCTTCCCTTCTTTTTTCACAAGGAATTGCAAGTGCCACTACATAAGAATATCAGAATTTACCTAAAATATACTGCTCATTATAAGGACTTTTCTACCCCAAGAACCACACAAATGTTGAGTTGATCATGGGCTAGTGCTGTGATAGGGGGAAATTGCCGTTGCCATTTCTTACCTGAATGTCCTGGCTGAGCTTTTCAACTATGCCTATTATGGTCTGTATATGGTTCTGCAGTAGTTGCCGAGCAGCAGTCTCTCTGTGCTGAAAGCCTGTAGTTTCCTGGAGGTAGGAGACAATGTCATTCTTGATTCGGAAGGCCTGATGGAGGAGGAAGGCTGTGGTCCTCTCCTGGCTGGAAAGCCACCCCTCCAGCAGATGTGCCTTGTCTCCAGGACCAGGAGCAGGGGATGGGTCTCTCCTGCGAACAGCCAAAACCCCTGGTGTTGTGGCAACCATGGAAAGAAAACCAAGGGAATTGCATGGAGCTATGTCAGGGGAGGTCAGGCTGGCTCCTAGGAAAAGGTTCTTTTCTGTGAACATTTTCTGTGATCTTTTGTGGTCACAGCCCTTAGCTGCCAGAGTTCCAGCAGCCACACACAGCAGTGCTCATGTTCGGTTTCCCTTCGCATTACTTACACCTACCAACTGGGAAGAAATTTGCAAAACTAATGGTTTTCTTACAACCATCCCAGACTTGAATATAACCAGTGCAACTGCACATAAATATAGAAGGAAGGGAAAGAGGAAAGATGTTGCACAGAACTGAAATTGGCAGGTACAGAACAAAACTTAATTTAGACAGGAACAATCTGGAGCTTGAAGAAAACTGGAATTTTGAGCTACTTCTGACTAAAAAGGCAGAGAGAAATTTAATTTCTGTAGAACCTCAAGTTTCTGTGTTATCCCAAAATTCTTTTTTTCTTTTTTTTTTTTTCTTAATTTAACCTATATGTCATATTTATGCTTTCAATGCTGTATGAAATATCCTGATATCAATTTATTTAACATTTGTAGCCTAGCAATGAATAAAAATATTCAGCCTTTTCAGAATCAAACCATGCATCTTATTCAGCAACAATAAAGACATCCTAGAATGTATTTGCCTTGTTGCACTCCTACGCTGCAATATCTTAGCGAAACAGGCATTTGGAGTGCTACCAGGTCTAGGATCAACAGATAAACTAAATTTTACCTTGGGGGGTCCTGGGTGGTGCAAAGAGTTGGTTTTTATGTACCTTATGGATCCCTTCCAATTCAGGATATGATTCTACAGCTCCATGTTTTCTCTGACTGGCAGCTCTTAGACTGCTATAAATAAAAGCTTAAATGTAAAAATAATTTTTGAAAAGAAAGGAGAGGAGAATTCAGCTGCCATACTCAATCAATGCACAAAATGCAAAGATGACAGTTTAATGATTGAAATGTGCCCAAGGATACTCTGCAATAAATTTTACAGCCATATGGGTGACTGTAATAACATTCTGCAGCTGGCTTATGTCTGCATGCACCAGGAGTGGCTTTACATTTGTCTGTGCAATTCGAACTTTAAAATAAAAATTACCTTTGGCAGCCCTGAAGCACCAATAAGATCTGAACAATTATTTATGTACCGTCTTGGTAAGAGCTCTAAAAACCAAATTGAAGTTTTGTGTGCTTAGGCAATTTTCAAAAGCATCACATTTGTTAAAAAAACACCATAGAGAAAGGAAAAGGAAAAAGAGAATGTTCTGTTGGTCAATAACTGTGTGAGAATGTAAGTTCAGTGAAGCCTATTGATGAGCAGCTGACCCTCCAAGGCTAATCTCAAGAGTCAGGCTCAGGGTCTGGTTATGACATGCGCATGATTGCAGCCTCTAGCATATATGGAGCCTAAAATAAGTCTAAGTTGCAGGGGTTTTTTGCTTAAGAACATGCAAAGAACCAGCTTTGTGCATAACGGCTCAGCTGCTGTAAAGTAACCCACCAAGAAATTGCAGTAATCTGATTTGAGCCCAAGCAGGAGCTGCTAAAGGCTTTAATGTGTGATCCCTGAAGCTCCAGTCCCCTAAGGCTCTTTTTCTTCTTGTCTGACTTGCAGATGTTTTCCTGCTGAGGAGTCCCAGGGAATTCCCCTTAGACAGAGCATGTTGAATTTCAGCTTCTTTGCCAGTCATAGTTCCACATTCAGCTTAATGCAGCTTACACGCACACTCCTGGGTAAGTGCTTGTCTGTGTGTGGTCTGGCTTTTCTTGCAGTTCTGCTGGATCTCTTCATCCACTGCATCCTGACTTCCCTGCTGTGCAAGGGCAAACCAGCCCGCTTGCTGCTGTGACTCACAGCTTAATATTTGTCTAGGCTCGTGTTTCCTGAACCTAGCCTGCTACAGACAAGTCATACTCATATGAGAAGAACTCCCATTCTTGCAGTTTACAAATGAAATTCCAATTAAATCTCCAAACAGAATTGTACCACAGAACCAATAGGGACCAGGTACAACGAGCTGGTATACAACTGGGTGTGCACAGCCCTCCCTGCACAGGTTGCTGAGCTGGTTCAGTGACTGCTGTGGTCACAAAGGAAGGGCCTTGCTGTTTCTCCCTTCTTTCTTGCTCATTCATTTGCTCCTTTCCTTGCTCTCAGTCTCCTGGTCCCATTTTTGCGTTTTTTGCATACTTTAAGATGGCCATTGTGCCTACTAGGCATTCTTGGGTTAACTACACTTGTTTATACAGTGGAATATTGTCCCTTTTTGGTTTTTGCTTATTGGCTAAATTGCTCTTATCATCAAGTCAGCGTGTCAGACTTGCTTCCAGTGGGTTCCAGACCAGCATGAGGGGAAGAGCTGAGGAGGCAGTGAATGAAAGAGAAAGAAATCTCTTGAAAAATAGTGGTGAGCCAACAAGCTAATGAGAAGTCTTGCTGCCACAGTCAATGTCCCAGGTGCCTCGTGAGAGGCCTGAGGATGCCTGTCACAGCAGCACCCAAATGATGAGGGATTTGGGCCATTACTATCAATGACCTAGGAGCACCAGCTGCCCCACCCCAAGGAAGCTGTCAACAGCTTTGAGTGATCTCTCAGTGCCAGCATCTGGAAGCATGGGATGGAAAATTCACGTGATCTTCCATAAATATCTTCCTCCTTGTTACGGGACTTTGATTATAATCTGTCACTTTGCATCATTTTGAATGCTTGTACGCATGAGAGCAATAAAATACTCTCAGTTCTCTGTCCATTTGGGCAGATTTGCCAAAGATTTAGATCCATTATTAAATCAACTTCTGCTACAAACCTAGTTGGCCTTTTAATTTAAATTTAAAACATTAGCTTTGCTTTTATTTTGCTTCTGTAG
This sequence comes from Centrocercus urophasianus, assembly GCF_019232065.1. NCBI lineage: Eukaryota > Metazoa > Chordata > Aves > Galliformes > Phasianidae > Centrocercus > Centrocercus urophasianus. The sequence goes on along the minus strand of NW_024884767.1, from coordinate 7,502,511 downwards.
AATGAAAATAGAGTTAAGAAGTCCAAGACACTTGGATTTGTTAATGACCTCCCTCAGAAAAGCTGCATGTGTGCATGCTGCAAACTAACCTTGCAAGGTCTGAGTATGTCATTTATTATTATCAACCATAATTAACCATTGGGAGGAGAAGCCAGGACTTTCAGTTTTCTTACCTTACAAGCACTACCACCATTGCTCCTGCACAGACTGGGATGCTTTCTGTAGGCTGAGCTATCTCCTGTGGAACTCAGAGCCAAATCATATGCTTTGCAGCATATGTAGGCTGAGGATGCTGGGCTTGTTCAGCTTGGAGAAGAGAAGACTACAGGGTGACCTCATTGCAGCCTTTCAGTGCTTAAAGGGAGCTACAGACAGGAGGGAGTCAATTCTTTACAAGGGTAGATAATGACAGGACAAGGGGAAATTGTTTTATGTTGAAAGAGGGAAGATTTAGCTTGGATATCAGGGGGAAGTTCTTTACTCTGAGTGTGGTGAGGTGCTGGAACAGGCTGCCCAGAGAGGTTGGGGATGCCCTGTCCCTAGAGGTGCTCAAGGCCAGGTTGTATGGGGCCCTGGGTAGGCATGTCTAGTATTAAATTTGGAGGTCAGTGGCCCAGAGGGTTTGGTGCTTGATGATCCTTGAGGTCCCTTCCAACCAAGCCATTCTATGATTCTGTGATTCTATGATTTGCAATGCTCTCATCTATAGGTGAATTGCTTACAGGCTAAAGGCCTGAAGAAGCCAGCAGAGATGCTGTGAGGAAACACTGAAAGACAACTGATTAAGAGCTCCCTGATCCTGGATGAGCTCTGAACAGTGTGTTGTACTGTGTGTTCCTGCAAGCCTGAAAAGCCACAGGGAACTGTCTGTGTCAGAGGACATCCTCAACCCAGAACCCACGGAATGAATGTTCAAAGGAAAGAAGGGAACTAAGTGGGGACACAGAACCAGTTGAGTTAGACTGGGCCTGAGGAGTAACAGGAGCAGAAAGTGATAGGAGAGGTGCCCTGTGTCCTGCTGCTCTCCTTGCATTGAGAAGAAGGATTAAAGCAACCCCATATCACAACTCCAGCCTCTCCTCTGCCTTTGATGAGCATCACTGAGAGATATAGATATATATGTAGTCCCCGTGCAAAGAGTCTTCTCTCTTTGGGAGAGAGAAAACCAGGGCATACCATTGTTTTGCCACAGGCTGTTGGAGGCCATGCTCTAACTTCTGGTAGAAGTCCACTCAAAAAGCTGCCCTGTGAACAGGCTTCCCAAAGCCAGGTGTCACACACACACACTGAAGTAACCCCTATTCCTTTCCACATTTCCTGCCATCTTTCACAAGCCTCCATCCTTGCCTCCAGCTCCACCATCCCCTGTGAAGCTTCCCTCTCCTGCCATTACCCAGATGTAAAACCCCATTGCCACTTGCACAGATGGCAAGTTTTTGTGCTCCTGCTTACTGCTGCTCAGGAGACCAAAATAGAATAAAATACATAATAAAATAAAGAAAAATAAATGACCCTTTCTTCACACCAAAACCAGAAGTAGCATTTAACTTTAGCTCTACATGGCTACTGATTCTCTTGAAATCTGCAGGAAAATCAAACCTCTGAACTCTAAGACTCCAGAAGATCTATCTGAAGTGCCTGAGGAATTCAAAAATCATAAAATGAACAAAGAGGGAGAAGTGGAACAGCCTCACACACTTCATTGTTCTGTGGAATCAGGTTAACTGCAGTGCGGAGGCACTTGTAGGGAAACACTGCACATCAGCAAGGAAAAATTCAAATCACAGAGTCATGTAGAGTTCCTTCAGTTGGAAGGGACCATTAGAGGTCATCTAGTCCAACCCCCTGCAATGAACTTCTAGATCAGGTGCTCAGAGCCCCGTCCAGCCTGCCCTTTGATGTCTCAGGTACAGGGCATCCATTGCCTCTCTGAGAAACCTGTGCCAGTGCCTCACCAGCAGAACTGAAAAAACCTTGCTTATACCCAGTCTAAATCTCCCCTCTTTTAGTTTGAACCCATTTCCCCCTATTCTATCACAACAGATCCTGCATAAGAATGTCCCCTTCTTTCTTACAGTCCCCCTTCAGATACTGAAAGGCCACTCTCAGGTCTCCGCACAGCCTTCTCTTCTCCAGACCAAACAGCCCCAGCTACCTCAGCCTGAGGGACCCTCACAGTTCCATCTCTCCAACCATTTTTGTGCTCCTCCTCTGAACATGTTCCAGAAAGTACATGTCTCTAAGGCAAGTAATGAAAATGCCTCCAGATGTTGTATTTTCTGATTATCTTTGTTTATTTTTGTTACTCCAGAGAACGATAAAACTTTAAAAAATAATAAAGGAAGGTATTTCACCAATAGTATAAAATCCTTGTTCCATCATTGAGACACTGAACATTTCCTAACAGAATTTTCCAAAAGCAAAGCTGCAATTCTAACTTAGGGAAACCAGACTTAAACATGTAGTATGCAGGGTTAAAGAGACAGTAAGAAAACATCACAAAAATTCGGAGAAAGAATGTGTAAAATGTGACATCAAGGGCAGTTAATCAGTTTGCTTTTATTCAAAGTCATTTCCTCAGTTTTGCAAAAGAAGAGTAATCTAGCATGATGGCACTTCATGGCTGTGAGTAATCAATGTGCATCTTCAAATTATATGAACCTGCAATGTTCTTGTTGGAAGCAAATAAATCCTCATTCCTTTCACACTTTGAGGGGCTGTGGCTTGGAGAGAATATGGACTTTTTCTGGCCAACAGGGACTTTGGAGAAAATAATACAACCATGATCTAAGAGAAAAATCCACCTCTTGTGTGTTGTTCCAGGAAAGTGCCACCATTCCTGGCTTAGAGACCTCAGCAGCATGTCTGCCCCCAGCATGCCTGTGCAATGCCAGAAATCAACTGCAGCATAATGCTTACTGGTTGAATCAGAGCAGGGCTGAGAAAGCAAAGTTGTTCCTCACAGATGTAAAATAGCTCCTGTACAGAAGGAGCTGTTGCATGACTGAGATCATTAATTTGAGTATTTCCTAAGTCACTTATTTTGTTTGGCTTTTGGAAATCAGTATCCAAGCAGGAATTTCAGTAATAACTGATCAGCAATTTGCAACTGACCGTCCATCCTGTTAATTTTCAGTTATTGGGAGTGATATAGGTCACTCTGCCCTTCACTGCAGCATCAAAGAGAATCCTTCCTTCCTAGGAATCCAGATGCACATTTTTCCATCCTCTCTAACAGTCAAGAAGCTCTGTTGAAATAAAAAAAAACAAAGGCTAATTCTAAGAACTATGTGAAACGTACAAAAAATTTGGCTGTTTAGAATGTGAAGTTTTTGTTGTTGGCTTTTTTTTTTTTTTTTAAACAGAGATCTTGAAAAAGCCCACGGATATTTACTGAGTAACATTACAAATTACATGCAGCAGTGCTGCAATATACACAAATCTGAAAGTTCACTAGTTCACTGCTAGCTCTAAATCTAGCTTTAATCTAAACATATCCTACCTCAGCATGGGAAAATATGTCTATACATGAAAGCTCAAAGTTGGACATATAATTACTTTTCTTCTATCAGCAGCAGTGACCTATAGCATTCTCTGTGCTTGCAGTTCCAAACCCATTTAGGAGTAGGAAAACCGGCAAGCTGTTAGATTCTCCTGCTCTTCACCTTGAATAGTCATTAAAGCTAATAGCTTAATGCTACATGCTTTGTCCAGTAAGAAAAAGCAGAGGGGAAAAAAAAAAAGTACTAAAATCTTAAGAAGAGTTCTTAATCTCCACTAGCTAGTGAAATGTTGAGATATAGGCTTGTGTTATTTCATATGCAGAAGTCATGTCATGCCAAAGAGAGGGCATTTTGGTCTAACCATAACTGATCTCTGATGACAGTGATGGGGCCAAGAGAACAGCATGCAGCTGTGTTAGGGGAGGGGCAGCTGGGGGTCAGGGACAGGATCTGCACCAGAGGGTGGTGGGCATGGAATGGGATGCACAGTGCAGTGAGCCTCAGTGCTGGAATTCAAGGAGTGTTTGGACACCACTCTTAGGCATGGGGTTTGATTTTGGGTGATGCTGTGTAGAGTCAGGAGTTGGACTATCTGGGAGCTCAAAATTTAAAAAGAATTATTATATTGATCGTCTATGAAACACACTCACAGTATGCTTGTGGGGTGACTGGAGACTGGCAGCAAACATGTATGGCTCAGCAAGAGGAAATCAGGAGCTTCATGCACCCCACAGATCTCCAAACTAACTTTCCAAGTCAGTCCCTGCCCAGATAACAGGAGTCATAAAGATCTTATTTCAGAAAAATTCTCCCAGCTGCTTCCATCCAAGAGTGCATAGGGCCTGGAGGCAGCCAGCATGAGCAGCTCAGGAAGAAGTAGTGAGGTTTGGAGCACACTTTCATCAGAAGAACAAAGCCCATCTGTAGAACAATGCAGCCATAATAGTGTGGCGCAGCTGCTGCCATTCATAGCCTCAATGTGGAACTCCAGAGGAGCAGTAAATGTTCTGAGAAAATGCATTACTGGGCTGCAGTCTCACAATACATCTGCACAAATCATTCAGTTCCTATTTGCTGTTTTCTGCCATGCAGAGGATGCCCCAGAAATCAGCTGTCTGACACAAATGCTCTTCTACACTGAGCAGCACTCCTTCCCACGCGGAGTGGGACTCATTGCACAAGGCAGTATGGCCTCATACTTCATAATTATGGTCCAACAGCCAAGGTTACCCCTGGAGAGACTCTAACTCGGGATTCAGTGAGTTTTGCAAGATGGTGAGTTCAATTTATTTACCTTGTTCTCTAAGCAATCTGCCAAATAAAATGGCCAGTGATGTGACTCATCTCTTAGTATCTATATGAATACAGATGTAAATAGTGATGTATGTTCAAGGGTACTGAATTTAAGGACACTTCTCTGAAATTATTATCCTTTGTAGCTACAAACAAGCCAAGGTCAAATATGTCAAGTAGTTTATTTTTAGGTATTATTTATTTATAAAACCCATGAATTATTAGCTGATTTTTATATTATATGCTGCAGAGCACTTACCTCAATGCTACTGTTGATCAAATAAATCATTACTAAGTCTTCTGCATGAAGAGAAATGAGACTATAAAATAGGCATGTAATTACATAGCTGTTGAATAGTGTCTTCAATAATCAACACACAACAGACATGTATACAACTCCCCACAGAATAAAATGTACAGCAAAATAATGGGGTATGTAGCATTGTAAGTAGCAGCTCAATGTGGTTTATAATCTGTGTAAAGCACACAGATGTGCTGATGGCTTTCTGGACTGTAGATCTGTCACACAAGATGATCTGAAATCCTGTAGGAGCCCATCCAACACCATACCACAGTAATCACAAGGGCTTTGAGTGGTGGGTGGGAGGCCAAAACCTTGTTCCTCAAAACTGTTTCAGAAGAAGCGGCAGAACATGGACTGCAAAGCAGTGGGCAAAGGACAGGCAGCTGAAAATGGTTGTAAAGTAGAAAGTATTTGATGAATTTAACCCCAGCCATGTTCCTTGCTTAAGCCAATAATAAAGGTTTTGTAGTATATCCACAGATATTATTTGTCAGCATTGCCTAACTGCTTGTCATTAATTAAATAACCCTGATGCTCTCATTATCAATTCTTTGATAACATCTGCTGAAAAGGAGTTTTTACGCAATGATAAAGATCTAAGGAGTTCAGCAAATGGTTCCATCAGACCACTGCTGTGCCCAGGATCTGTCTCCTGCATTTTTATTTAAATGAAGTTGAAACATGAGCTACTTTTTCCCATACCCAAGCAAGCAGTTAATCTGGCATGCTTCACAGAGCTCTGCTTAGACTTGTTGAGTATGTTATTTGGTACTCATCAAGCACACCATTTAACAGCAGGGGAAACAAGCACTAATGAGTACTTTCTGGGAAAATCACTCACATTTTGGTGCTAACGGCAGTACCTGCCATTAAGCTAAAAGCTGTACTCCTGGCATGCGGGCAGCTGCACGTTAGCTGAGGTTCCTGTTATGACCATGCAAGCTGAACAGGAGACTCAGTGTTATGGGAAACACCAACATTATAGTGGTTTGGGGACATGAGCGTCAGGGTAGGACAAGCCAGCCTTTTCTCCTTGGCTGCGCCGTCAGTGCATCCCTTAGCTTGATTACTTCAGCTTCTGTAGGTAGCAAAACCCTGAGGGCTCTCATCTGGCTGGACTTACCATACGACATATTTCATCAAGTAATCTTCCAGCAGCTAAACACAGGACACAACCTTCAGCAATTGGTCCCAGTGTGTGTTTTGACAAGGGATCAAATCTCAAAAACTGGAGCGGGAACCTTACCTTTTATTGCATTTCCACCATGTGCAAAATCTCAAGATTAGTGATACAATTTTCTTCACATTCTTATCACCACAGCAAACCGGTGACATAAATGTATAATGCTGTAAAAGCAGACATATCAAATGGTCACAGAGCACTTTAAATTAGAAAGTAATTTGAGAGAAGCCAGTCTGCTATACTGTACAGTTCATGGATTTAGCTTGCACAAAACTGTGTAATTGCAGTAGTTTTTCCCCTTTTACTCGGGAAGCTTCAGTCTTGTTTGCAAAGACAGATAAACACTAGCTTACTGTTTGAAGCTTAAAAAGCCTCTCAAAATGAAGGTGCAAGTAAGGATAACCAAAAAGGCTAGGCAAAGCAAATCTGAGAGAAGTCAAGAAGTTCTGTGTATTTAGAGTCCAGACTTGAACATTCATCTGTATAGAGTACCAGGAAACGTTTTTGTCATGGCTGCTGCTCTGTCCACTGCTGCCTGAAGCCCAAAGCTCACCCTTTGCTGCGTGCAGCAGAAGGCTGGTGCTCAGGTGACAGATCCAGCAGCTTCTGGTGGGCTTTAATGATGCCCTCAATCCATTTTAGACATTTTTCAGAGTAGTATGTTGTCTCTGCTCAGATACATTTATGTTCCTGTGACTTAATAAAACTGCCAGAACCATGGAGGGGAACTGGGGCCTATTTCCCAGAGAAAAGTCTGATTTCAAGCCCAGGATCAAAGATTCTGCTCTTTTCTGGCTGAATAGTCTCCATGAAGAGGATGTTAGCAGCAATGGCCACAGCTGCAGGGCCATGCCTGACATGGAAATGAGAACTGAGTCCCTGGCTCCCTATGCTGCCAGTCCAGCAGACATGTTTGCTTTAAGCCCAGAAAGCTAATTATACCCTGGGCTGCATGAAAAGAAGCATGGCCAGCAGGCTGAGAGAGGTGATCCTGCCCCTCTACTCTGCACTGGTAAGACATCACCTGCAGCACTATGTCCAGGTGCGGAGTCCCCAGTACAGGAGAGACAGGAGAGATGTGGACCTTTTGGAGCCACAAAAATGAAACAAAGGATGGAATATCTCTTCTATGAAGATAGACTGAGAGAGCTGAGGCTGTTCAGCTTGGAGAAGCAAAGGCGCTCAGATCATCTGAGAGCGGGGGGCCATAAAAAAGAAGGGCACAGACACTTTCTGTGTCTGTGATGACAGGACAAGGGGAAGTGGGTTTAAACTAGAAGGGGGAGATTTAGAGTGGATATAAGGAAGAAGTCAGAGCATTGAGGAACTGGCCAGACTGCCCAGAGAAGTGGATGTCCTGCCTGGAGATATTCAAGGTCATGCTGGATGGGGCCCTGAGGACCTGATGGAGCTGTAGGTATCCCTATTTAGTGCAGGGGAGTTGAATTTGATGGCTTTTATGTGTCCCTTCCAACTCAACTCTATTACTCCATGATACTATGGTCTTCAAAGAAAAGCTGTGGAAGGTTTTGTTAGCATAAACATGGCAAATCAAGGCATGTCAAGTGAGAGTATTCGGACTGAAACACATAGCCAAAAAATCTTGTTTACCAGGAGGAAAATTGACTCTTAGTGTGTCAAATAAAACCTCCTCCAAGTTAGTATGCTTATGTCAGTGTTGTTAAAAACAGCAATTTGGGTCCAAAAATGTCTAAAGTGTCTTCAATACTGTAACAACTTTTACAGCTGAAAAATAAGAACTGATTATGAATGAGAAATCTGAATAAATAAACAACATACTGTGTCTATCTGTAGGGTATCATCTCCATTTTCCCATATGAAAAACAGCGGTAAAGGGCTTCAGGAATTCTGAAGCTGAAGTTGGTGCTACATGGGCAGCACATGTTTAGGCAAGCGCAGTTTAGCATATAAACCTCCTAGTTCAAAAAACAGACCTTAAATTCATAGAGACTAACAGAACTTCAGAGTGGGACTTCTTGTGACGCAGTCATACCAAACTGTACACCGAAAGACTGAAAGTCTGAGGGAAGCCATGGCCTGAACACTACTGAAAGACAATACTGTAGCCTGAAATTGGTAGTTTCTTCTCCCTTTTTCTTTTTAAACATGTATGTTAAACCTGCACAGCCAGAGCTCCAGAAAGAAATTGCCAAGGAAACCAGGGTAACAGCAAACCCAACCTCCCTAGCAGTTGGCAGCCACTTTGCAATAAATCCAGCAGAAAGTAAATCACAGACACACCTGCCTCTAAACTCACATAAGTCCTATCTCTTGGCAGTGGGCAAAATCTCTCACGTGAAAGGCACACAGACTTGCCTTCGTAGCATGTTGCATCAGGAGCAGGAGGGCAGCAGGATCACCGTCCCGGCTCGGCGCTGGCTACTGCTGCCGGTGCACTGTGTTTGCTGTGGTCTCTAGGAAACCTGTTCCAAGGAGGAGGTGAGATGAGAGCCTGGGCTGTTTCTGCATATCCCATCCAAACCACACTGCTCAAGCAGTGTGTGGAGTCTGTGTGGTGAGCTTGCAAGGAATGCAGAGAGATGCAAAGTGCAAAGGCAGGGCTGTGCACATGGCCTATCTCCTGGAGTGTAGAGGTGGGTTAGATAGGAATAGATCTCAGCAACAATGATCAGATAATTGTATCTGGCAGCTCTCTACGTATCAGTGAAATCATCTGGTGTTTTGCTTGTGTTATGCAGTGCGTATGTGCAGGATGCAAAACAGGACTGATCGTGTCAGGATGCAAAACGCAAAACGACAGTCGCTTCCTTTTTGTTGATGCTTTTGCAAATAGGAAGTGACTGTGATTTTTTACAAACATATGTCAAAAGCAAGATCTGAATATGTAAGAAGCTCAAGGACCCTTGAGGAAATATTCCTGTACACTGGCAATAGTTTAGATCAGTTTAAACCCTTTCTTGACGTTCAAAAGCATCATACAGCAACAGCTGGGTGATTTCAGCAGGGCAGCCAAGGCAGTTCTGCAGCTCCCCTATGAGTAAAGGCTGAGAGATCTAGGGCTGCTCAGTCTGGAGAAAAGAAAACTGAGAGGGGATCTCATCAATGCTTATAAATATCTAATGGAGTAGTAGGTAGGGCCAAGCTCTTTTTGGTGGTGCTCAGTGACAGGACAGCAATAGTCACAATCTGGAACACATCAATTTCCATCTGAACATGAGGAAACAAGTCTTTACTGTGAGGGTGATAGAACTCAGAACAGGCTGCCTAGAGAGACTGTGGAGTCTCTTTCTCTGGAAATATTCAAAGCCCTCCGAGATGCTTTCCTGTGCAACCTTCTGTGGGGAACCTTCTTTAGCAAGAGATTGGACTTGGTGATCTCCAGACCTTCCAACCCCTACAATTCCTGGATTCAAACTTGTCCTATGTTGTCTCGTGGAGCTCCTTTCCTTCATGCAAAACACAACCTTCCAGAAGTCCAGAAGGAGAGCTCCACATGCTCTTTATGTGTTGCTGAAGGAAAGGAACATCCTAGAGGTGTGGATATTGCCTAATTTACCAAGAAAACTGAAGGTCAGCTGTTATCACAAACTCAGATTCACTGAGTACCAAAACTTGCAGTAGGAGTTGTTGAACAGAAAATATGGCAGAAAGCTGAATTAATCACCAATTTAAAATAAATAAAGTATGTCATACTTTAGGTGTTTACAAGGTGTTAAAATTACTTTCCAATACACATTTATGGACTTTTTGTGCACCTAGACAGCTAATAGAAGGCTAACACATTTCTCAGACAGGAAATATACATATGTATGTATATATATATATATATATACACATATACATATATAGGTTCCCTTCACAGTAACATCACCCTGCAGGGGCATAATAAGAACAGTCAGTAGTGAGATAAGATTGACAAGAGAAAGGCCCTTAGAGCAGTCATCTTCTAAAGTAGGTAGAAGAATAGAAATTCCTAATTTCAATCAGTGGCTCACATTTGATTTCTTAGCACATCTAATTTCTTTGCCTCTTAGACAAGTAGAAAGTGGAGTTTTTTTCCCTTTTTCTTTTCCTATCTTTTCATGAGCTTTATTACCAGCCCTGAGAAAATCTATCTTGGTAGCAAAACAACAAAGCTTCAACAAAATAAAATCACCAATCAGAGAAAACTAGGCAAAAAGATTTCTGGAGGGGATTTCTTTCTTTCTATCTTTTTTTTTTTTTTTAAATACATAACAGAATCATTGAGCATATTTACAAAATGTGGCAACAACTGTTGTTTTTTCGATTCTGGTCAGGGAATGAGCTTGAGAAGTATTAGCTGATCTACAAACACAAAAATATTAAACTGAAAGGCCAGTGAATTATATTGAAAATATAGATGAAGTGTTATCTCTCTTAACTGACTTGTAAGTAGCTGTAAATATACTGCTGTTGTTAGTTGTTAAAATATATTGTTACTAAAACACCATCTTGTAAAAACAGAAAAAAAAAACAAACAGTCTTCTACTAAAGATTTTTCATAGCCCCTCCCGAGAAGGCACAGAATGTACTGTAACAAATATTTAATTTAAATTTATATACATCCGTAAATATTTAAATTCTTCAGTGTTAACTATCAATATCTGGATATTATGTAGATCAGTCTATCCTGAAGCAGGTAAGATAAAAGACAAAGGTGCAGAGTCTTTGATATCTTAATGTAGAGACAAAACCCATTGGCAGATTGGCACCTGAAGTGTGGGTTGGATAGGCATTTCCCTGTGCTTCCTGCAGACCAGCCATGCATGCTGACCTTCAAAAAGGCAAAAGTTGAGATCCATAGATACGGGACTGATGCAGAAAAGTAGCTTGTGACATGGCATTTAAAATCTTACAAAGCTCTTACTACCAATCCTTTGTTGCAACTCTGGATACCTCGACTCACCTCTTCGCAGCGGATAGAAAGAAACAAAAGGGCAATAGAAGCCCAGCAGTACTGTTTATAGCAGTGATATATGACAAGCAGCCAGTGGGTTAGTGGGCCTGCCCACAGCCTGCCCACAGGTTTGATTTGCTGTCAGCCTAGGGAGCATGTGAGCAATGGGCTTCTCATGTCTGCCCATACAGTCCTCCTGCAGAGCAGCCGTTGTTTTCTCTCAACCTAGCACTGAGATGAGGAGTGATTGTCATGGAGCATGCAACAAGATATGTGTGCAGACAGATGGGCTCCCACATATTTTGTACCCCAGACAGCTCCCAAGACCAGAAAGCATGCACAATAGCCATGTACTCCTTGAGACAGCCCCTCAGGGCTATGTTTAGTATCGGGACGAGCAGATGGGCTGCTCACCCTGCATGTGGATACACTGAGTTCCCTCAGTGAGAAAATAAAGCATAATTTGTCTAGACAGGGTTTATGTGGAAGCAGGGAAGATCCTTCTGAAAGAGTTGCTTGGGCTTACACATTTTGTATTTCTGTAGAGGAGAGGGAGAGGGAAGGGGAGGGGAGAAGGGAAGAGGACTCTGCTGGTGGCAACTGGCTGTGTCCCAGTGAGTGACTGTGAACTGCTTCAGCCCCATGCTTCCACTGTCAGCAGGAACCCATCAACATCAGTGCTAGCAGTGGTGGTAAGGACCCTGGAGTAACCTTAGGAGGAAAGATCAGAGAGAATCACATGAGAACCACTGGAGTACAGACTGCAATCCCTTCAGTTAGGGGCTGGAGCTACAAAATCTTTCAGATTGTTCCTTTCATTTTTTAAATCAAAAGTACTACTTGCATCTGAATAGCATCAAGCTTTCAACGGTTCCAAAGGAAGAAGCTGCTTTTTTTTTTTTCACATACTGAATGCAGTTAAAATAAATGCTGTTTTTGTCTCAAGGTAAAGCATGACAATTCTTGCTTTTTTAAGCAAAAGACATTTTATTATAACTGAACATGCTGAGCTAAGCAGATGTAGATGCATATAACAAGAATACAAAAGTGGAGCGTGTCAGAGGTAGAAAAGATGATACTATAGCAGATTTCGTGTGTGTGTGTACATATTTGGACTTTAAAATGCAAAATTGTGAAGTGTTAAGCACTAAAACCTTTACAGGACAAAGATAATAACAGTATTCCCATGCATAAGATTATAGGTCAAGTGATGGATTGTTTTATGATTTTTTGTTTGTTGAATGATTATACTGTTATTCCATTTAGATTTTAGGAATGGTTACCTGAAGGATATTATTAGGTCTGTATAAGTAGGAGAAGTAGGAAGCTTCAATTATGTTTGCTGGACATGTGGTGATAATATTTTCCAATGATGAGCACTACAGAAATATTTATTAAATTCAGTGAGTTAGATTAAACAAAGTAGCACCCCTAACACAGTGCAATAATTAAATAGGCTCTATTACAAAAGACTCTTGGAAAGATATAACCATTTCATCTGATGATTAAATTATGTAGATACTACCATCACATATAAAATGTGGTAAAGTCCAGCTTTCATTACACACAGTATAATGTAACAAGCAGATCAAATTCTTCTAATGCTTTTTGTCTTTGCTAGGATTAAAGTGCACTTTGTAAGCAATATAAGCAACTTGACTTCATAACTGTGCTTGGGTCACCTGCCTGACTCCTCCAAGGGGGGTAGGTTGCCTCAGATAGTTTACACGTTATTGTCAAGGAGATATCTTTATACATTTCCATTTATTTATATATACCTGCATAGCTTCATTGGGACTGTGTCCTTTTGCAGACATCAGTAATTTATTTTCTTCTGCTTTCTCTGTGTACATTTTTCTCCTCTTTCTTTCAGTCACTATGAAGGTTTTGTAAATTATCCTTGGCAATATGAAATGTGAGCAAGACCTATTTCTTGGTAGAATGAGTAGAGCCACAAATGTTGAATTTTTTTTTGTAGACATACAAGACTACTAACTAATTAGTTAAGGGTCCCTCTATTTTTAACACTTTTATTTTGATGCTACGTTATTTATTAAAAGATAGCTCAACAATTTTATGTGGCAATCTAAAAAAACAAAAAAAGAGCAAATACATATAGGGGTATGTGTCAAGCCATTAGATAACCTGTGTCTTCTTTTGACTTCTAGGCAATAGTGTTAAGCCTGCTGTAGATAGGCAGGAAAATAATTTCCACACTATTTCTTTCAATTCAGATATCTTCTGTTTGCCATTTGAGATAAAGATAATGAGAAAGAAAATTCCTTTTGCAGAAAGAAAACAAAATACGCTCACTTTTTTTTTTTTTTTTTTGCCTTTGTTGGAGTCTTTCTAAGTATGCTCTTTCAGTAGCATAGACTCTTATACTACAGATATCTTATGGATATGAATGCATTTTCCTAGGTTCATATGTTTCTGCAACAAGATGATGAAAGTGTTTCATATTAGAAGATCAAATGCTGTTGAAACAAAAAATATGTCTGCTGATCCAAAAAGGACAGGGATTGTAGCTATCACTGTGAGTACATACGTGCAGTGAGAAGGACATATTTGCTACAGTGCTGTAAGAGACCTCAAAGTAGACTAATCTGCATATCATCAGCAATCATGAATATATGAATACTCCATGTAAGAAGTAATAAAAGGGTGTTTTCATATTAATGACACAGTAAGGTTGTTAAACATGCTGTGATAAAAACAAGAAGTATTTGACTATTTGAAATGGTTTCAAACCAAAAATTTCATCGGGTGTAAGGAAGAGATTTTTTTACAATAAGAGTAATGAGGCACTAGTGCTGGTTGCCCACAGAGGTGATGGATGCCCTGTCCCTGGAGATATTCAAGGTCAGACTTGATGGAACTCTGAGCATCTAATGGAGTTGCAGGTGTCCCTGTTCTGGGTAGTAAAGTATGACTTTTAAGGCTCCCTTCCAACTTCAACAATTCTGTGATTCTGCAATTTTGTTGTTGTCAGTTATACAAGTTTGATCTCACGGTATAATTTTAGCAATGATTTATCAGTCTCTGTTTAAATGAGTATGATGTTAACACACTCACCTCGAAGTCTAAATTTTAGCAAAATGGTTAAAGCTTATAACAGAAATGGTCACACAACTCAAAATAAGCCATCCTTTCTACAGTCTCCAGTTCCAAATCATGTGTTGTTTCAGCCCATTCTCAGATATGGAAAGTTGAATGGAAAGTATGAAACCAAACCCAGCACAGTGATTTTCTGTTCTTTCAGATAAACAAATTCTTCACCACCTACCTGTCCTCACAGGAGACAATAGCAGATTGGACCAGGAGGGATTACACCAGCCAACCCAAGTGATGGGACATGCTCACGTTTGCATGAGGATCTCCTTGTATCTCCTGGTATCAAGACACTAGTCTAAAATATAAATAATCAACTATAAGATTGTTCTGAATCCTAAACAACTGAAGATTCCATCCTTACTTTTTATTGTTAGAATGCTGCTTAGAAATGTGTAGCTTACAGTGATTGAGTCAGGTTCCCATCTCTGATCAATACTTAAATTTATCTCAGTGTAATTTATTTGAGTAATTCAGTATTTCGTATGTAGAAGTACAAATGCTAATCAGAATAACTCTTGGTAGTCATGTCAGAGAGCAATTAACATAGTTTAAAGCTTGGAGTAACGAAAAAGTCCACAGAAGGGAAGAATGAGACGTAGACATGTTCCTATGAAATGTCTTAAGACTTCCAGGACAACTGTTACAATTTTTATTTTTTATTTGTGGAGAAACAGCAGGAGTTGGCTCTGAGAATCTTGCAAATAATTGGAGAAAACAATTTGGCTTAGAGTTTATAGCAGAAATAAAATACACTTGGTTCAAATATTTTTCAATCAAAAATATGGAATGTTTTGTTGCCAACAGAGTAAACCAAAATTGATGAAAACTGGCACAGGAGACAGGATGAAAAAATGCACAAAGAAAGATGAAAGACAGAAAAACCAAGAAGCACTGCCTAGACCCTAACAATGTGAGAAAGCTGCAAAAGAAAAGGTAATTTACCCATTGCCATGATGTTGGATGGAAATAGGACTGAGACTGCTAAACTCTTCCCTGTTCCAGAAAAATAAAGTACTTGAGTAAGACATGGGTATCCAAAATACCAGCCTTCCTGAAAATTTGAAAATAACTGAATCTTTTAGTAGATGCTGCTGAGTGCATGGATTTCACCTTGCCATACCACTTACAGTTAACTTTTTTAGCTGAACAAAGTGACACTTAACAAGCATTGTTTCATATTTCCCTGAGACTCCTACAAGGCTTTGCTGCCCTTAGAATTATTGCTTCAGAAGGCTTTGTCTTCTTAAACTGATATTGAAATTAATTGAAATCGAAACATCCTGAAGATAAGTGAGTAAGTTAATCTTCTCTATCATAAAACAAAACAAAACAAAACAAAACAAAAACCACCATTATACTAAAGTATATGTAGTAAAGATAATAATATTTAATTATTCTAATGACAGGATACCTCCATTACGTTACTTTGATCATTGAAGTCCTTGTCATTGATAGATCATTGGCTTATGAAAGTGAAAAGGAGCTGTGTAAAGTGTGTGTAGTGAATTCAGATGGATGTGTTTATTACTAATTCTTTCTGATGCTTTGTTAAGGCACTACTAAACAAACATCTCATGAAGACATTTTCCTCAAGCATGGAGAAATCGGTGGTTGATTCCTCCAGACTTTTGGAGGTTGCTGTTCTTGTGTGCTATTCCATCTGTTTCTTTCATGAGGTCAAACAAAGATGTAGCCAGAGGCAGACAGAAATTTCCCTTGCTGTCCACAAAGGACAGATGTATGCTCACCAGTGCCGTTCTGACCTTTCTGTTCACCTACGCAGCATTGGGACAGCTGAAAGAACCTTAATTCCTGATGCAAAATACAACAGAGAAACGTGCTTTATTTTTTTCTACCTGATAGTGACTTCCAAAGCTATGATGATTATAAACTTTTTTTTTTTTTTTTTCCCAAATCAAACATTGATTTATTCCAGGAACAAAATGACTTACAATGCATTTTAGTGTTTTTGCAACTCTTCATCATTTTATATTTATATAGTTTGTACAAGGGATTTGTTTAGGGCTGGACTTGCTCTTTTTATGGCTTCTGTATTCTGCTGCAAGCCACGTGGTGTCAGGCAGTGGTCCACACATTTATACAGACACTGAATATGGTTATCTTTCTGTATCTAGTGAGATAGTGAGCACTGCTGTGCATATTCACAAGGGAAAATAGGTCCTGCATTAAAATGTCATTTATCATAATATTAATTCAGATGAATGCTTGAAGATGTCTAAGAAGGTTTCAGCAGCAGCAGGAAGAGAGAAGACACAGAAAAAATCACCAGAAATTCCTCCAGAAAATTGCTTCTTATACTGTCCTCTAGCTTAGCTTAACCCTGAAGTGCAGGTTGACCTGAATTCAGCTAGGAGAAATGTCATTTTGACTTAGTCCAAACAGAAATCATCCTGCCTGCTACCCACACCCAGCTGAGCTGTGCAGTCTGGAGGTACGGGTGGGTGGCAAACCATGGAGGCCTCTGCAAGGAAGTGGCACTTGCAGATAATCCCTTGTGAATACTCATACAAGAACTGTGGAGTGGTGCTGATGACAGATGTGGACAACGGGCTTTCTCAGCATGTGACAGCCTGTCTGCATTCAGTGAGCCAATCTCCAGCCTTCCCCACACGTACTGCTGATCTCAGCTGAGTGTTGAGGTGCTGTTTTGGGTGGGAGAGGTGTAAATGTGCTGCAGAATGATTTCTGTAGCAGTGAATTTACTAATGCACAGAATAGACTCCTTTTACAACAGTGTACTCAATATTTCTGACAAAATGCTGCCAGTTTCTTGATAGTTGAGCCATCAAGTTTTGGACAAAATAATTGCTGGCAATATTTTGTGATTACTCATTGCTTTCCACCTGCCTCTGAAAGAGTGAATTAATTAAGATTCTCAGCAGCCATGTGAAGTAAGTGTTACATTAATTAAAACATGCATGGCTCTAGAGAACCTACTGTACATCCAAGAAATCATATTTTAGTCAAATAAAATGCAAGTCAGCTTTCTGGTACAGCAGTAAAACCAAATGAGAAATGCATCTGTGTACCAAACTGTTACAGTGCTCAAAATGAAAGGCAGATGAACACATTTTATGGGCTCTGCTCCACATTGTTGTTTTCCATTGGAAATCCATATCAATAACTAGACAATAGAAACAGCAACCCAGATAGGGCTACTGCAAACCACTGAATAATTATGGGGAATAAGGCTTTAGGTCCACATAGGGTTTTCTTTTTGAAACTGATTAATCAGTCTTTCCTAATTTAAGGATAAAAATATATATATGTCACATGGAGAATGAATTTTACAAGATGTCACTTTATTCTTTGGTTTAAAATTATTGTTTCTGCAATAGGTGGACTGATTAGTCTTGGCGATTGTCGGATGAGGGTCATTACAGAGGAGAAGTACTTAAGCAATCTTTGTGACTGTGGATCAGATATCTTTATTAATTTGTATTGCATCCTTGCTAAATGGTGTAAGCCAGCTGAGTAACCTGCCAAGAGAATTCTTCAGAGAGGAAAGATGCTGGTTTATACCACTTTCCTCAGATATTTTGGGTTAGTATCACACTGAGCAGTATTACATGAACCCAACAGATCTGAGATGGAAGATACCATTTACTTAGAGCCCTGTTATTCAGAAGTGTTAGCAGAATATCCATCCAGCCTGGAGCACCAAGAAAGGAAAAGAAAACCAACACAGAGCGTTCCTCTGTCCTGCAGTTATACTGGGACTTTAATGCTGATGATGCTTAGGTGCTTAGTGAAGATGCTGCCACTGCTAATATTGGGAGGCATACACACAAGGTTTTTCTCACGAACACTGACTAGCAGTGTGGTTGCACTTAAGTGGAAGCTGACACAGTCTGTAGGTGTCCCACGTAAACATGGGCATGTTGGTCCATCTTTGTTCTGGACATCCAGAACATCCTGCAGTCTTGAACGGGAGCAGGATCTCCTCGGCCTCCAAAGCTATGTAGCTCATGTAGCTTAGGTTCCTTGGTGTGAAGTCGTTTTTAGTTTTTCTAAAAATCTTCTGGATGATTTCTATATTTGCCAGTGTACAGACAAATGTCTCAAAGTCAGATAATCAGGCACTGCTTTTAGACTTTTCATGTTGGAATTGCTTTCCACCCACTTATGATATCTCTGCACATAATCATGTGTACACTAACTGCAATTCCAACATGAAAAGTCTAAAAAATAAACATTGAAGCAGTTCCATGTGATCCCTACTTGCAGCTATTTGTGCACGTATTTTAAATATAGCTGAAAATTTTCTTAATAAATTTGTTTCACAGACTGCAATCTTCATTTCAGGGATACATTATACATCAACTTATTTCCAGCAATATGAAATTCACATTAATTTTGCTGGAAAAAAAAATATTTTTTCTATGCATAATTATCTCCTTGAGCAGCTGTTGACATTGCTCCTTTGATGAAAAATATATAAATACAGCTCATTACAAATGACAAACCATTCAATCTAATTCTTTATTTGCCACCACTGAGTGGGTTTCTCATGGATACTTTCAAGTCTGAAGAAAAAAATAACAAAGGCAATAAAGAACATTTTGTCACAAATAAGAAACAAATTAAATGCCTTGTGAAAAACTGTCTTTAAATATCTATGTACCATAAGCAAGCAAGGAAATGTGTGTTTCTTAGATAAACTTTACCTTTTTACTCTTCATCATAATACTCCCCAACGTGATTTAACACATTAAACTTTTTAAATCTGCCAGCTAAAATTTGGTATGACAGACTGTAGGCCTGAATCAGACAGAATATTTTATTTCAGTTAAAGTGAAAAGGAAAAGACATCCCTAAAGAAAGCAAACAAGCCAAAAGAAGAGTGAATGAGAGCGCTGAAACAGCACCAAGAAAGGAATAAACAGAGAAAGGTAGAGAGTAATGACTGTGCTTGGAGAGATCAGTGGGAGTGAAATGATGGAGAAGGTACGTGGGCAACCAGAGTTATGTGGATGAGAGCACATGACCAGAGGAGGTTGGTACTCATGGATGGCTTGGTGCTAGCACCCGCTTGCAGAGGTGCTGCTGGCAGACTGTCCAGCACAACCACACATTTTTCTTTCTAACGCCTTGTTTTCCTTTACTCTTTCAAAATCTTTGTTTTCTGTCTGGCAATCTCTTGTTATAACTTTCTAGGCAAAGGGTATTTCTTTAAATATTTCATCAAAATAAAAGGGCTGCTGTGCTCAGGAGACAAGTGTTGGGAATTCTTGCTCTACTGCTGAGTAAGTGATAATAACTTTGTCTTCTGCAGAGAATCAGTTTTTCCACATTGAATTACAAGGCTCATGCTAGATCAGAGGAACAAGCCTTGGAGAACATTCCCTATGAGGAACGACTAAAGGAATTGGGGCTGTTTTGTCTGGGGAAGCGGAGGCTGAGGGGAGACATTATTGCTCTCTTCAAATATCTGAAAAGTGGTTGCCGTGAGAGCCGGGTTGGTCTCTTCTCAGTGACGACAGGTGACAGGATGAAGGGAAATGTCCTCAAGTTGTACCAGAGTACGTTCAGGTTAGATTTTAGGAAACACTTCTTTATGTAAGGGTGGTTTAGCACTGGAATATGCTCCCCAGGGAGGTGGTTGAGTCACCATCCCTGACTGTGTTTAAAAGCCGTTTGGATGCGATGCTTAGGGATGTGATTTAGTGGAGGGTTGTTAGAGTTAGGGGAGGTTGCGGTTGGACTTCATGATCTTTTATGTCTTTTCCAATCTGAACTGTTCTATGATTCTATGATAATACGATAGTTGATCTCTTCACAAACTACCCCGTTTTTTAATACTGTCCTCCCCAGGACCAGGTGAACGTGTAAAATGCTCTGGCATCCCCTTCTGACCTCCTAGCCCACAAGCAATAAACACGGTAACCAAAGGATTGCAATGTTCTGGTTGTATCTCATGTAGTGCATATCTTGGCAACATGAGAGTCCTCCTCTTTGTTTCCTTGCAATTTTGCTGAAAGCAGACTTCCAGAAACAGAGGGAAAGAAGACATTTTTAATCTTTCATTTGCAGTACATCAGCTATTCAGAGATTCTCTGGCTTCTAAAGATTGCATGAATTCTGAAAGGTCGAATTTTTGAAGTAGTTAATAGCTTTGTGTTTGTGTATGCTATGCTTAAAGACTTAAAATCAATAAGGAAAATGCCAGGCTGAGCTGACTCTATCATTTCTACCATCCAGTGCAAGGATTGCACCATTTCCAACAAACAAAACAACTAAAGGCAGCCATGAGTTATTGCACAACAATGTGCCCCAACATCCTCCCGTACATCTGTCCAGCCCAGTGATGCTTTGCCATTTAGTGGATGGAAATGGATCACAAACCATCAGCAATGCCTTCACACTGCTTTCTGGGGCTTTACAGTGTTCCCTGTAAAGAGGATTAAAGAGGATTGAAGAGGACTGGAGAGAATTGTTCAGATAGATGTTAAAATGTTTTTCACATTTATTTTCACAGAGAGTCTATTTCACTTCTACTCCCTGCTGTAAAAAATCTGCCTTCTTAACTGCCTAAGAGGCAAACCTATAGTTTTGGAACCACAGCAGTTCCTTAAATAAAAAGACTTTGATTACGTCTTTGATTGGCACAGAAGAAGAAGTTATCACTGTCTGACAGTGAGTCATCTGTGATCAGTGATGAGACAGATAAGTTGGTTGTGTAAGATAAATTTGTGGTTAACAACTGTATTTTAAGAAGTGGCTGTTTACAGATACTTGCATACCTGCTACCTGAAATAAGCTCACATCAGAACCCAACAAGAACAAACAATGTGCACATTTTACATGTTAGACTACTTAGGTGTAACTAAGATATCATCTCAATTACCCGCAGACCACTTCCGTGCCACAGATAGCACAGATGAGCTGTTCTGCTTGGTGGAAAATGCCATAAGTCATGCCCAAGTTCAGTGAGCTGGTAATGAGGGATTGGGTATAATGGTTGCAATTTCAGCAGTGGCTTCATTTTTTTTCCTCTCAGTACTTTTCTTTCTGGGTTGAATTCTCAGTATGGCCTGTGATTTGTGAGTTAGAACATGTAAATAACTGCATGTGCAGCAAGTGTGTGCAAACCTGACCTGAAATCTTCAGTGCTCAACTAAAAAAATATAAAAAATATAAAAAATAATGTCTAAGTTTCACAGGTTTCTCCAGAATTTATCATATGCAAGCAGGTAACTAGATATCAAGTTACTGTTGCTTGCATCTGTCAATTAAAAAGTTCAAAATGCAAGAGAGATCCCAGAAAATATGACATTGTGCTCACAGCTCTGAAAATCTGCCTGCCAGTGCATGTTGTACTCACCATCTGGCTTCTGTGCTAAAGACGGTTTTGCAAGCCCTCAAGAATCAGTTTTGTTTGGGCTCGTGCAGGATCCTGTGCAGCAGATGGTACTTCCATGGATCTTGGCTCTCAGTGGCCACAAACTGCTGTGCATTTGATCTGTGCTGTAAGAATGCCTGTCATTTAAGGTAGCTCCTGCTTACCTGTACAGTTTTCCCCTCTTGATATGCTAAAGCTCCCTCTGTCATGCATACTGAATAAACGCACATATGAACTTCTAAAAAAGCTGCTGTTAAAAAGTACACCATAAAAGCAACTGAGAAAAATCAAGCAGAAACAGTAAATACATCATAAATCTCATATTGAAGTTATAAATGAAAAGAAAGCAAGGTCAAAATGATCTTAAATATTACTATATATGAGGAAATTTCTTACTGTTCTTAAGTGTCTTTGACAACTCAAGGTATACTGAAAGTATCCTTCATATGGATACTTCATATTCATATCCTTCATAAAACAGAGATAGGGAATAAAATCATCACCCAAAGGAAAAATGTGGTATTGCAGCTGGAAAATCATGGTACAGCAGGACCACAAAACCTTTACTTTCCAGGATTCCAGATAATCACTGGGAAATATTTTCATGTTTCTGTTGACTATTATAGTTTCTCCTTAAGAAAAACTGTTCATGCTACTACTTTACATTCACTGATAGATATTTAATTACTTGTTTACACATCTGAGTTCTGTCAAGATAGCATGGATCTTTAATCATCAAAGCAAAGTGAATGTAGGGATAAATTTTAAAGACTGTCCCCATATCATCTTCATTTCCATTTGGTGTTTTATTTCTTTCTGCTACCATGCACTATGTTCCCAGGGAGTACTGCGGATACAGACTTGGTACAACGCTATCAAAAAAAGTTTCACCTTTTAGTAGCTATAAGTCAAGAGAGGAATAGGTGAGCTCGTGGAATATGATAATAAATGCTCCAGAAGTACATTTCACCTGTTAGACAGAAGTGAGATTGCTTGCATCTTCTCACCTATAGATAGATACAGGCAGCAGCTTTTTAAAGAGAAATTCATGTGAGGCTGAAAATAAGCCCACTGAGCATTGCTAAGTTATCCACCAGCCTAGTCTGGAGTGTTAGAGATCCAAGGTTTGCATATTTCCCAGCGTGTGACATGGACTGTGTGTAGATGTAGTTGCCCAGGAAGAAGGGGCAGTGCCAATCAGAAACTTCTCCATCTGCCTGTGTTGCCAGCTGATGATTGGTTAAGATGGTCTTAGAGGTCTTTTCCAATCTGAATGATTCTATGATTCTATGACCCTGCAGCAGCCGGAGCAAAAGCAGTGCCACTGTCAGTTACCTATTGCTTTCCTATGGTAGCTCTGGTGTTTTAAACATCTGTATTTTATACTACGTTTTCCTAGAAATTCCCTCTACCTACTACCCAATCTCTAACTTCTTTCCCTGCCCTTTTTAATTCCTTATTTGTCAGCTCACCACAGACGCATTACTTTCTAGTTTCATTGCTCTCCACTCTTCTTCATAACACTTATAGCTCTGTTTGATTCTCTCCTCCTCACCTAGAAGAGTAATGATATCTGAAACTGAGCTTCACTGACTGAATCTCAAATTGAGGCAAAAGGCATTTGGCTACTTCATAGCGTGTTGTAAAAGGATTTTTTCACAATCTCTCATTAAAAAAACAAAACCACAAATCATTTCCTGAGACTATTATCTGTCATCCCCAAGCTAATTCAGAAAATGCCTTCTTTTTTAATTCCAATCTGTAAAATGCTCCTGAGGGAACAATGTCCAAAGGCACTGTAGCAGAACAGCCAATGATGAATAAAGGCACTACATTTCATTTCTTGTGATGAGAAGTGGGCTGTCTGACTTTGTTTCAGTGATAAAACAATCTTTAGGCTGCAATGTTTCTTTTATTCTAGAGTTGCATAGGTTAATTTTGAAATATAGAACTTCATGTTTTTCAGTATTATGCCAGTAATCCTCAAAATAATTAACCCATCAATGATAAATTTAAAAATTATCAACAATCAGTACTCATCTAAACATATAGTATAGTTGTGGAGCTGTGCATTACCCTGAAGGCAGTTTTCACTTTCGCTTTGGTAACTCCTTGCTGGAGGTTATGTCAAATTTTTGTGAGAACTGTGGCTCTGAAGAAGAACTGATTTATATGTGAAATATATTTATGTATGTACCTGCTCTCTTATGTTAAAAAAAAAAAGAAGAAAAAAGAGAAAGAAATTTTTTCTACTACTCTGGAGCCCCGCAATGTTGTCACATTCCAGGGAAATTAATATGACTCCTTTTTAACCTTTTCATATGTCATTAGCATAGTGAAACAAAACTCAGTTGTGGCTTACACAAAAATACATTGAGAAATCATGATGAAAACCTTCATTTCCAACATTTCAGACATTTAATGAGTCAGTAACTGTTCTTCTTTCTCAGATCAAATGCCATCCACATGGAGTCAGAGAAATATAAATTATAGAGAAACTTCAAAATAAGAAAGATCTGACATTAAAAAGCTTACTCAAATGCCACAGCACAAAGGCAAAATATCTAAGATGTGCAAGTTCCACAGCAAAGAGAAAGTTCAAAAATCATACCATGCTTACTTAAAGCAACCCACTACAAAACACAGTTTTGTTCCAACTACTCTTCAAGAAAAAAAATCACTTAAAGTTTCTAGTTATGACCTTAGTACCAGCACAGCGGTTTTACTAAATACATGTGCTTCTCTGGGAATATATTGGAAAATCTATTCATTTATAATTGCATTTCCATTCTTAAGGATCCTTTATTGATAATGTCATTTCCGATTTACCTTCTCTAAACTACAACTGCAAGAAGCATGTAACAGTAAGCTGAAATGAATAATGACTGGATTCCCAGGGGGCAGTCACACTGAACACCTCTCAGCAGGTTCAGAAAAGACAGACGAGATGTAACCTTAGCACGTAGAGAAACATGGTCCTGTCATACCACTGAAGGCTTGTCCATCTGCCACATGGTGCTGTCTGATCTCCAAGCAGGAGCTTCTCATTCAGATGTGTTCTGCAATGGAGTTAGCTTTCCCTCTGAATACTCTGCAGCAGTGGGAGTAGCAGCTGCACTGGCCTTCAATCTGCTGCCTCACCACTTACCAGTCTTCTATCAAACCCTTGCTACAACTGGAGAACCTGGGAGTAAAGGATGGGAGGAGCACGAGGTGGGAGTGAAGTGCTCTGAAGTCCCCCATCCCAACCTAAAGGAGGTGTGCACTGAGAAATGAAGAGGCTGAGTTTTCTCAGTACTGAAGTATATGAGAACAGAGAACTTCTTCTTCATCACCCCTAGTGCAGAAAGTGATAGAAAAGTGATAAATATCCTGTGAAACATGGAGTGTGTTTTTGATGGGAGAGCTTCCTTCACAGAATCCTAGGCTGGCTGAGGCCAGAAGCACACCAGAACACCATCAGGCTCAGCCCCTGCTCCTGCAGGGAAACCCAGAGCAGATTGCCCTGGCCTGTCCAGGTGGTTTTTGGAGATCTCCAGTGAGACTCCACAGCCTTTGAGAGATCTTTTCCATTTCTGTCATGGCAAAGGCAGTCTGTTCCTTGAACCTGTCTGCACGCAGCCAGGCGTGTTTCTCCTGGTGACATCAGGCCAGGAGCCACTCATCACATAGCATCTCCCACTGTTGCCTTGTGTCAAGGATAGGCCAAAGCAACTTTACCTTGGGACCTAAGATGAAGGCTCTGACTTCTGCCCTTGCTGATGTACCAGTCACAGATGAGGCAGTTAGCTTTCATGTCACTGTTTGGCAGCAAAGGAAAGGAATAAGAATTATCATTAATTTTGTCTATTCTTGAGGGATAAAAGACAGGCTCAGAGCTATTTCTCCTGTCCACCTCGTGAGGTCAGTGGTTATGCGGTTGAAGGGTACCTGTAAATGTGATGGCTGCCAAGATTCATCTAGCGGCAATAGGCCTTTCCTTCCTGCTTTCTTTCATAAATGTGCTTTAAGTTTGGATGAATGTAATCACAGAAGAAGGGGATCATGGATGCAGAAAAAGAGGAGCAGCAGATGGCCTCGTGGTTTGCTTCTTTATCTGAAATGGAGGTGATTAGCTGTTCTGAGGTATGCAGAGAACACAGAGAGAAGAAAGGTAAACTCAGGAAACTGTACCCAATTGAGGTTCTGTAGATATAGCATGGTCAGTATGAGAATGGTACCAGGTGGGAGTTGCATTGGGAGGTAGAGCAACAGAATAACAAAAAAAAGAAGCTCATAGTAGTGGATGCTTAGAGGTATTAATATAGCTGCAACTAGCAAATGGCAGCTACAAATACAAGTTCTCATACTGAGTAGGATCTCTGAGGCTGGTAAAGATTATTACAGACCTGGAGCATCAGAGACAAATACTGAGACTTCAGGGCCGTGGTGAAAATTTCCTTTATCTAGAGCTGCTGAACGGGACTAAAAGCAAACTGTCTAGACTCCACATGGATCCACAAAGCCAGGAAGGTGGTTGACAAATAAAGTTGCAATGGAAAGGACACAGAAAAATGAAAAATTCATTGAAGGTACATTAAAGTTGCAGAAATTCTTCTGCAACCAGAAAACATTTAAAAATGTTCTAAAACAGCCAAACTGAAAACAAACAAGCACCAATGGATACAGCCAACTATCCTTTTGTTTAGGTAACCATATAATTGGTTATAAGAGAAAGAATGAATTTGCAAAGAACTCAGGCACTAAAAGTCTCTGAAAATTAAGTACAGAGTCATGTTTTAACTTCATAACAGGTAGCTTTTTATGTCCTTAGCCATGAAAACAGCTCAAAAAAATATGACCCAGAGGAGAAATCAGACAGCTATACACAACCAGATTTATAGGTAGCACAAGAACTATAACATTGCTACCAAATCCAGTCTTGCACCAAGGACTTCAAGATATGACAACCCCAGTAGAAAGACAGATGATAATTTTTCTGCAACTAAAATTTTGCAGGAAAAATACACAGGACACTAGCAGTTTTGCTAGGAAACTCTGCATAGCCTCAATAAAGTAGTGAGGTAGTTTAGGAAATAAAAGCAGTAATTAAGTGTTTTGGGAAACTTGAAAAGGACAGATAAACAAGGAAGGTGCAGTATACTGTTGGATCTCAACATGTTCTGACTGAAATGCACTGGAGATGATCAAACAGGGACAAACACTACTGAGCTCACCAAAATCACTTAAGAAGGTGAGGCCAGATGTGTGCTTAAAGTTGATGTCGTTGTGTCTCTAACTAGTATGAAGTCATGAAGTACTGCTCATTAGTTACAATGGATTTAACAGGGCTTATATAAGGCATGACACAGGATTCAACAAAAAAGATATGGAGACGGAAGCACAGAGTACTTGCAATCTATGCCAGGGAGGCAATCTATGCCACTGTGGCCTATGGAGGAATTCTTTCAGGAAAAGACAATCTGTAAAATACATGGATGGAAGTCATCTCTTCAAAACCAGAAAGAGTGATTATATGAGTTTATATAGACTGTTTGCTTTACAATGAATACACTGATAATGGGAGGAAACCAAATAAGCTATTTGTATGAGAAATTATAATGAAAGGAACTTGACATTTTAGTGATTGAAATGACAGAATAAAGTAGTATGATTAATATTTTTTTACATATATACACGTACATACACACATTTGTATGTAAGCTCTAAATGACTTTGCAGTCAGCCTTCTTTCCCATTCCTCCTAATGCTGTTGTTACAGGATGGAGTAGGAAATGGAGGAGACAACACGAGTCCTTCACCACCTCTCCTTTCAGTTGGACTTGAAATTGCTTATTGAGTTGCAGGACTCTGTCAATGGCAAGGGGGCTGAAGACAAATGGTCTGTGAGGTCTCTTCCTATGCAAGCCATTCTGTGATTCTTTGATTCTGTGATCAGAGGATCCAGGAGGCAGTTTTGAATGTGAATAATATTAGCATGGAAAAAAAAAATAAGAAAAAAAGTTAAACTTCTATCTTCTTAACACATAGAGAGGTTATGAAACACCAGGACTGTTTGGAAGGCAGCAGACTTTAAGAAGAGATGACCGGCAAATGAGTAAATGTTTCAGAAAAGAAAATAAAAAATCTTTAGTCTGTCTGACTCAGTGGTAGTTGATGTAGGTGGCATGCATTGACTATAAAGACCAGCAGATTTTAAGTGTTGTGGTATTTGAAATGCTAATTTATGAGCCATGTTGTCAGCCCTGGGGTGTTCCCCATATAACTACACAGGTTCAACAGGAAACACCTGACAGAACAAACAGGAATTAAAAAAAAAAAAAAGTGCTCACTACTGGTGATGCTTGACAGAGGTTTGACAGTTGTCAAGAACTACTACCAGAATGGTTCATTCTGACCATCTGAGCATCCAGATGAATCTACAGAGATGCTTTTTGGATCAGTAAAATACAAAAATACAGAGCAATGAAAAAAGAATAAAATTATCACGAGAAGACTTAAAAGGCACCATGTAAAGAATCCAGGCAGGATCTGAAGGATGAGGTGCTTAGCAACAGAAGAACTATAATAGGATGAATACGGAGAGTATCTACCATGGTAAAATTCATGTGTTTTTTCTTTCTTTTTTTTTTTTTTTAATTGCATTTTGTTTCTAATGTTAAATAAAAGTATTCTCATTCCAAGAAGTCTCAGTGGCTGTTTTACATGCAAAGGAAGGAGATAAAGAATCTTGAACATAATAGCTGGAGATCAGTCCCAGGAGCTGTGTTGGTCCTTCCCACACACGTGGATGGAGAAACCATGTCAGATGTCAGCAGCAGTCATTAGACAAATAGCTAAGTGACATCAGCAGGTCGACAGTATGGTTAACAAACTAGAGGCTGGCAAGAGGAATAAAAATCAATCTCCAGTAAATTGACTCAGCTTCTCATAACAGCACAGCCAATAATCTTCATGACACTTGGCTAATATAGAAAACATTTTGAAGCCAGCATCACCATAGAGTAATGGTTGAACCTGTATTTTTATGGGTACCCCCCAAAAAAATTCAATAGCTAGTTAAAAATATTCAGAACCGCAGCAAGAAGGTGAGAAATTTTGCAGGGCTAAGTTGTGATTGGCTTTGTGAGATGCTATGTTCCATCAAATTAGAAGAGCCATATGTAGCAGAAGCATAACTATCTACAAAATCCAGGAAATTTACTCATTACTATGTACTTGTGGGTGAAGGCAGGTTTTGTAGTACTGCCTATAGCTAAAATTGCCTGAAGCTTAAAATTATATGGCATACTTTCAATGTTTTTTTTTAATTTTAGTAATAATGTTTAAATTTCAAAGCCTTTAACTACTTTGGCTACAATTCTCTATACTGGACTTTTGCTTTGAGCTGCATCCTAATCTGGAAGTTTCAGGTAAAAATACTTTCAGCTATGGACAAGAGTGCTTGCCTGCATAGTATAGAAGTTCTTACAAAAAACTGTGGGGAAATGTAAACCATAAATGTGCCTGAGATACTACTTACTGTGTCTGGACCTCAAATATGTCAGTGGGTTGCCTCTGTCCCATTGCTGCCATGGGAGGAAAACAAAACATAACAAAAACAAAAACAAACAGTCAAGGTCTAATTTAACTGAAAAAAAAAAAAACATTATTGACAAGAACCTTGCCGTTCAAAATACACTCACATGAAAAAAAAAGAGATACAAATTTGTAATAATTCGCTGAAGAAACATAAAGAAACTAGATGACAGCACTGAGAGTGTGCAAATGAGCTTGAAATGCAGTTCCAAACTGAAGCTACTCAGGTTAGGCAAAATGCTTTCATGAGGTCTTTCCTCCACCACAATGGAGTCAGTTAAGTAACTATGGCCAGTAAGTGTGTGTTTAGTCATCAGAATTCGGGTATGAAATGCACCCTAAACCTCTCTGTCATAGCCATGCTGGATCTGGAGCTAGCCATACGGAGAATGAGCGTAGTTTCCAACACAGTGTAAATGAGTGAGAAACTCTCAGAGAGGACAGTCTGGTCTGGTGCAGAGGAAGAGATACAACTTTCCAATTACCACAAGAATGACTTCCTTCCCTAACGCAGGGGTTGTGGTGCATGTTTTTCAGCTTCAAGGAGAATAAAAATAAGACAGTGATGAAAGCAGTGAATGGGACTTTGTAGGAACTATTTCCATGTGTGCAATGAATGTGGTGATATGAGTTGGACTTGATGATCCCTGTGGCTACTCTATGATTCAACACTAATCTATTTTCAGATATACAGAGACATATCAATGATGACATAAATATCAGAATCTACATGGTAACACTTTTTAATGGAATAACCAATACTGAAGAGATTTTTATTTGATCTAAACCAGTAAAGAGACAGAGAGCTTCAGCTCAACCTTTAAGAGTTTAGAAAATACATTTTACAAAAAGCTCAGCATTTAGCATTGAGTAGTACATTTATTTTATGAGTTCTAACTAAACTGATCAGTGTAATGACACAGAGAGAGCAAATACAGTTCTGAGGAGATTGGTAGTTGCTTTCCACGTGAAATGTTCTTCCCTTTGTGACATTTATAATTGATATGTTGGAAATTAAAAAATAAAAAATAAAAAAAATCATTCCTTACTGTGAATCTAGTGTTTCACATTTGAAACACCAGATCGTTCTTTTGTGCGTGTGTGTTTTGTTTTAGCTCATGAAACACTGCAGCAATAGGCATAAAGAAACGCTTTTAGATACCCTTATTTCCAGGGCTAATACAAGGTATTTGTACATTCTGAAATGTGTCATTCCCAGCTGCATGGGTGTTACAACCATATTCTTGTTAAATGTTGAGGTTTCCATCTGAATGTTATGCGACATCTTGCTGTAATCTTTCTGCCAGGTTCAGATTCAACTTCAATAAATGAATATAGCTCAGAGAATTCAGTGTGCAGAATGACTCACTTTATTGCAGAACTGTTTATGGTGACTTGATTTGAATTAATGCTGGAATAATCCCACTTTGCCTATACAGTGCTGCCATATTCTTCCTTCTGGTCCCAGGCCCACTCTGCCCACAGGACAACGAGCATTTCTGCAGCTAAATAGCCTCAGCCACTTTGACCTTCTTTTTCTTTTTTTTTTTCTTCTTTTTTTTTTTTTCTTTTTTGTTTTTTTTTTTTTTTTTTTTTGTTATAAGCAAATCTTCTTTCTGGTTGGATAAAATGGACATCACTTGGATGGGTTTGGAAATTGCCATGTAGTGACACAATTTTAATGTTAATGTTAGGACCAAGATGATGCTGAGTTTGGTGGAAGCAGAACCAAGAGGCCTGCCTGCAAATTATGTGGGACTGCTCAGCAGAGAGGTCATATAAATGCATTATGTCCCAGACAACAGAACAGCAGTCTACTGCACTGCAGCCAGTGTCCACTTCTTCCCTGCAGTGATTGCCATGCAGTATTACACATAAGAGATTGGTTACTGTAGTGAAGACATGAACAAACTTCCTGATGTTTTCTTTTTGAGATAGTTTGGTAACTGGTGAAAATAAACATAATTTGAAGAAGGGTTGACCTTAGAGTACCTTACCATCTGGTGAATAAGCAGTAATTCTCAACCTACTGTTGCTTTTGTTCTGTATCTTTTGTCCTTGAGAAAAGAGCACTCACTTTTCTGCACCCTTAGTAGAAATTACACTTTATTTATCTGCTTATTTTACAGCCATTTCACTCTAATGTTAAAACAAAAAGAGTAAAAGACAAGGCAGACACATGCATTCCAGTGCTTCTTCAGATGGGCATTTTCACCCTTTTCAGTAAAGATGCAGAACCAAATTTAACTTCCCCTTTACTCTGATTCCTGCTTTCCAAGTAAACCCATTATTCACAACGGGGTTCAATTTCAGGCAATTTGCTCAAGTTAAAGATGCCACAACAGAAGCCAAGACACAGGCTTCGATCCACAGGAGTTCTGCTATCTGATGCTCTTGCTTCTGGGTGTTTAAAAGCTGAGTATTTTTACTCACTTCTAGGGATCAAACGAGAAGCCACTTTGGCTATCTGTTTCCCAGATACTGCATATTGAATTCCAAGGGCCCCGATGATGTTAAATCATGTGCTTTCTCCCTGTTCTGCTCAGAAGTCATGTTGCCTTGCCTTATTGCAGGTCCTTTGGAGCACTGATGTAGCTGCCTAACCTCCAGCCAGGATAGAGGTGTAAGTGACTTGGACATAAATAAAAACCAAAATCTAAACAAAGGTGTGGCTCACTTCAGGTAGAAGTATTTATTCACTTAAGTATGCTCTGAAACCATCTCACTGGTATTTCTTTAACTGAAAAAAGAAACTTCAGCATTAAGCATGCAAAATGGAACGATGGAGCCAACAGCCAGGTGCGCTGAGCCGAGGAAACAGACTATATGTTTATTTACAACTCTTAGCACAGAGATAAGCTTTTTTTTTTTCCTGCATACTTGCAGGAAACGGCCTCTCCGAGCCGTACGTACGTGCTCTCAGCCACCACGGGACGGCTTTGCCAGCAGACACCTTCGGCACAACCGCCGGAGCGTTCCGTAGCGCTCACCGCGCTGCAAGGGCACAGTTAACGCGACTCATCCCGCGGCACCGCAGCGCAAGGTCACCGGGCAGCGGCCGCCGTCACCGCGTCACTCCCGAGGATGTCCCCAGGGCGCGGCGCCCGGGCAAGGCACCCGCAGCCCTTCTCCGCGCCGCCTCTCCCGCGCTCCTTGGCCGGGCATCCCCTCCACAGCGCTCTCACTAACGCCGCTGCGGCCTCGGTTTCCCCCGCTGCCCGGAACTGGCTGGGAGGAAAATGCCGCATCACAGTGCCGGGCTGGCGGTTGCTTGTCCGCGGCCCCGAGCATCGCTGGGGAGGGGGCCGGCTGAGCCCGCTCCCGCCGCGTCCCCGCGCCACCCAGCGTATATAGGGGCGAGCCGCCCGCTCCCCTCCGTTAACTTTCCCGCATTCCGGCGCGGGAGCCGCTCGCGGCCTCAAACTTTCCGGGCGCTGCCAACCCCGCTGCGCTGCGGGGGGCGGCGCGGCCCCGCGCTCGTCCCCCGGCGGCGTCGGGCGCCGCTCCGACTCCGGCCCGCCCCGCACGGGAGTGAAGGCGCCGGGCTCGGGCGGGCTGTGCTGCTGTTGCTCCCGCAGCCGCCGCAGCAGCAGCCGGAGGAGGATGGAGCCGGGCAAGGAGCCTCGAGCGGCGGCGGCGACGGCGGGGGAGAAGCCGAGCGAGCCCGAACCGGTCGTGTCCTTCCAGGCCCGGCTGTGGAAGAACCTGCAGCTGGGCGGCAAGGGCCGGAGCGGCGGCGGCGGGCGGGCGGCAGCCGATCGCCGCACTGCGGAGCCCCCCGCCCCGCCGGCCGGCGGCAAGGCGGACCCGCTGCCCCCCGCCCGCTGGGCCGGCTTCAGGCGGCGGCGGCAGGTGCTGGACCGCGTCTTCTCGTCCTCCCAGCCCAACCTGTGCTGCTCGGCCGCCGAGCCGCTGGAGTCGGGCGGCGAGTCCGGCTTCGCCCTGCGCCGGCTGCGCGAGCACCTGCTGCCCCAGGGCAAGGGACCGCCGCCCGCCCGCCGCGAGGGCCCCGCCGCCGCCCCGCCGTCCCTCGCGGGACCCAATGCCGGCGGCGAGGAGGGACGCCGCGGAGGGAAGGAGGGACGGCGGCCCGGGGCGCACCTGTCCCACCAGAAGAGCTCCTCGCTGCCCAGCACCGCCTGCCTGGAGCAGCTGCTGCACGGTTCGCCCACTGCCGGGCGGAGGACAGAGCCGCGGGCGGAGGAGGCCGACGGCGGCGCGGTGAGTGCCTGCGGGAGGGACGGACGGATGGACGGATGGATAGGGAGAGCCGAACCCGTCCCTGGTGGGGGCCGGGCCCGCGCCCTCGGGCGTCTCCGCGCCCCTCCCTGACGCGGGGCCGGGCCGGGCGGGGCGGAGGGCGGCGGCGTCGAGCCTGGAGCCTCGGGTTGGAGGGGCTGGGGCGGGGGGACCTGCGGCTCGCAAGCTTGCGCGGAGCCGCGTGGTGTGCCTGGCAGCGGCACGCCGCCGGAACCCAGTGCTGCTGGAGCCGTCGAGAGATGAGTGTTGTGTGTTGATGCGTTTTAAAGATGACTGAATGTACACGAGAGCGTGGGTTGCTTTTTCAGCGCTGTTCCCTTCAGTAAAGAAACAGACCTTTTGTTTACAAAACATGCCAATTGCTGTTTACTTGTGAGGGAACTACTCTCCTTTTGGGTAAGGTACAGTCATAACATTTGGAAGGAATACTGCTAATGACAGCAGAGCAGCACGGAGCTTTCCAGCAGTCATCTTTAATGAGCAGGACCATGGCCAATTTCTCTCAACACTTACTAGCATTTACTCGGACTGTGCCTGTGTACCAAAACTGCTCTTTCTGATATTAGATAGAGCTTGCTGTGTCCCTTGCATGCTGGTAGAGCTTACAGCTGTGGATTGTGGTGTTTATTCTGAAGGGTTGATTGGAAACAGCTGTTCTGTGATTTCCGATCAGCAGCACATCCTCTGTGCCTCTCGTCTCCAGAGGTACCATCTCACTCAGGTTATTAAATCTGATTTAATTCACCAGCTTCACTGGGTTACAGGACAGCAGGAGGAATGTAGTTCCAATTATGAAGCTCTGTTGGATGTCCTCCATCTGCATCTGGTGCTCTCCAGAGGTTTGCATGGAGTGAGTTGCATCCTCCATGGCTGCTGGGGTCCCAGCTATAATGTCTTTCAGGGCTTGGACTTGGTGGTCCTTATGACTCCCTTCCAACTCAGGATATTCATTGAGTCAGGTCCCCTGTGCTGTGCTCCTAGTTCAGCTGGATTCTCTCAGACCTCTATCTTGGCTGTAGGCCTGTTGAAATCAATATTAATAAGGTTCGGTATGATTTAAGTATCTTATGGTGTCAGCCATCAGGTGAGAAAGTGTCCCACTTGAATTAAGTGGATGTCCACAGTGATCCAGAAATTGAACAGCTATGATCATCAGTGTGGAACAGGTACCAGGGCTCCCTTCCATCTAGATTCCAGCCAAATCTCAAGTACATTTTAAAGCAAGTTTTAATTCTAGTAGTATTTCAATGGTTTTTTTTTTTTTTTTTTTTTTTTTTTTTTTT